>NC_133899.1:22152124-22460554 GCF_964199755.1 Larus michahellis
GGGGGATCCTCCCAAGCAGGCAGCATATTTGGGCTTGGTTTGGATGCCCTGCCCTCGCAGAGCCCCTTCCCTCCCATCCCATGCGGGGTCTGCCCCTGCCTCCGGATCTGCTCCAGCCTCGGCCCCTCTGCCCGGTCCTGCCCTGGCACTCGGGCACCCCGGGGGGTTTAGCATCATCTCGCTGCGGCAGGGGAAAAGCACCCCCCACCTCCCCGGCTCTGGGCAGCCCCGTGGCCATGCTGTAACCCCCACCCCGGGGCAGTGACAGGGCGCTGGGGCGTGCGAGGGGGGTGCTGAGGGGTGCTGGAGGCGGGAGACGCAAGGGTCCTTACCTGGGCGCTGCCGAAGGGCAGCTGCAGGATGCCCAGGGCCAGCCAGGCTGGCAGCGGGACGAGGAGCATGGCGCCGGGACTGGCTCTGGCCGCGCAGGCTGCAGGGACGAGACTCCGGCGCTACGGTTCTGCCCGGCTCCCTCGCAGCCGCTCTCCTGCGCTCGCCGGGATTTATCCACGGTGCATGCCCGTGTGTTTGTTGGTTTTTCCCCTGGCTGAGGCCGAGGCGTAGGAAAGTTTCCCCTTGGCACTGGCGCCAGCCTCTCCCTTCCCTTCCCTCTCCGCACATCAGAAGCTTTGGGGCCTTTCATGTCACAGGGCCAGCAGATGCCGGGGCCAGGCGGTGGCTGTCACAGCACCCACTGCGGTACCGGCGGTGCCGGGCTCCCCTCACGGCCAGCCACGGCTCCGGGGCTCCCCGGCACGCGGGGGTGCAGGATGAGGCTAACCCCGTGTGTTTGCTAAGCGTGGGAAAGTCTCCCGGGAGAAAGGACGGATTTGGAGTCTGCGCCGAGGTCCGGCTCTCCGGTGGGGCTGGGGCTGTAAAGGAGGGCAGCCTGGCAGTGCCGCGGACCCACCAGCCTCGGCACGGCTTTGCTGGGGTGAGCTCAGGCATGGCTGAAGCTTAGAGGGGGACCCCAGGGCTCCGCAGCAGCTTAGAGTTGGGGTGCAGGATGGCAGGAGGGTCGGCATTAACATTAGGGGCAGGGCTAATGTTAGGGTCAGCATCAGGGTTGGGGTTGGGGATGGGATTGGGGTTAGGGATGGGGTTAGTGTTGTGGTAGGGGTTTGGGTTGGGATTGGGGTGAGGACTGGGGTTGGGGCTTGGGTTTAGGGTTGGGGTTTGGGTTGTGGCTGGGGTTTGGGTAGGGTCTGGGGTTGAGGTTTGGCTTGGGATGGGGGTTAGGGTTGGGGTTTGGGTCAGGGTTGGGGCTGGGCTTTGGGTTGGGGCTGGCGTTGGGGATGGGGCTGGGGTTGGGTTTAGGATTGGAGTTGAGTTTGGGGTTGGGGTTGAAGTTGGGATTGGGGTTGTGATTGTGGTTAGGTTTGGGTTAGGGTTGGGATGGGGGTTTGGGTTGGGGCTGGGGTTGGGTTTAGGATTGGAGTTGAGTTTGGGGTTGGGGTTGGGTTTTGGTTTGGGGTTGGGGTTGAAGTTGGGATTGGGGTTGTGATTGTGGTTAGGGTTGGGGTTGGGGTTAGGGTTAGGCTCACGGTCAGCACTACAATCAGGTTTCGCGTTGGGGTCAGGGTTAAGGTTAGGGTCAGTTCAGTGTCAAGGTCCGTATGAACAGGAGGGTCTGGATGAGGGTTGGGGTTGGCATTTGCACGGGGGCTGGGGTTCAGGCCAGGGTTAGGGTTAGGCTGAGGGTGAGGGAGCTGATGGCATTCGGAGCTGGATTTCTGGTGACAACCAGCTCAGCCCCGATAGCTGGGGTGGGGGAGATGCTCCTGGTCACTCCTGCCCGTGACAGCCCAGAGGAAGGGGCATGGCAGCATGTGCCTGTCCCCAGCCTGTGCCAGGGGAGCCCCTCAGCCCCCCGGAATGGGTGCTGGAAGCCCTGGGGCTCCAGTGTGTGCTGGAGTAGAGCCATGGGGGTGCTACTGACCCCCCCGAGGAGTGCAGGCTCCGGGACCCCTACCCAACCCTGACTGCCCGCCGGGACGTGTCCTCCCCAGCCCAGCATCTCTCCCGCCGCCGGCCCCCCTGTCCCTCGCATCCTCCCACCCTGTAACCACGCTGCCCAGCTCGCTGGAGCGGGTATTTGGCTTCATGCCCGCGGTGGTGTGTGTTACCTCCCCCGCATGTTTAATTCATGGGGCAGGAGGAAAGCTGGCAGCGGGGGCCCCCGTTAGCCCCCAGTCCCCTTGGTATCCAATCTCCCGGCACCCCAAAGGTGGGGATCCCCCGCTCCTGCCTGCCTTCCCATCCCCGACCCCGGCTTGGCAGCGGGGCTGGGGCAGAGCCCAAGGGGCCGACCCCGCTGCGGGGCATCCCGGGAGTTGTCTGCCCCGAGTTCTCGCCGGCGAGCAACTGTTTTGACAGAGCTATTGCTCACCCGTCAAGCTTTTGTTCGAGCTGACCAGCGGTGCCTGTCTGGAGTCCTGAATAGGATCAAATCCTGCAACCAGACACACACACACAAGCACGCACCGAGCGTGCAGGAGTGCGCAGCCGAGCTCACCCCAACGCCAGGGCTGCTTCAGGGTGGCTCGTTTTTCCCGCAAATCCTCCTTCCGGAACCGTGGGGGTCTGGTTCCCCCCCTGCCCAACCCCAGCCACCTGCATGAAGCCCTTGGTGCTGCTGGTTTGCAATCTCCTGGCATGGAGGGTGGGCGAGACGGGGTTGGATGCTCCGGAGAAGTTGTCCACGTTGGTGCCGGGAGGTAACCGGGAGAGGGGCTGCGGGGGGGTGTCTGCTGCCGGACACAGGGCTGGGGGTCAGCTGGTTTGGGTGGGTGCACCCTGAGCACCATCCCCTAGGGCAAGGCCAGGCCCGCAGGGGGCTGGGGGGAGGGGTGATGGGCACTCAGGGATGGCAATGGGGGTCTTGGGTGATGGGGGTTGGTGATGGGATGAAGCTGGGGGCTGAGGCTGGAGATGGGATGGGGCTGGGGGGGATCTGGGGCTGGTGGTGGGATGGGGCGGGTGATGGGAGAGGGCTGTGGGGGGTGTGGGGGGGGCTGGTGATGGGATAGGGAGGGGGGGTCTCTGAAGCTGGTGATGGGATGGGGTTGGGGGGCTGGGGCAGGTGATGGGATTGGTTTTGGGGGGGCTGGGGCTGGTGGTGGGCTGGAGCTGGTGATGGGATGGGGTTGGGGGGAGATGGGGGGGTGATGGGATGGGGCTGGGGGGCTCTGGAGCTGGTCATGGGATGGAGCTGGTGATGGGCTGGGGTTGGGGGGCCTGGGGGGAGTGATGGGATGGGGCTGGGGGGAGCTGGGGGGGGTGATGGGATGGATTTTGGGGGAGCTGGGGGTGGTGGTGGGCTGGAGCTGGTGATGGAATGGGGCTGGGGCGGGGGGGGTGTCCTGGGGGCTGGTGATGGGGGCTAGTGATGGGTCCAGCCCGGTGGGGTCTGGGTGCTGGCAGGAGAGAGGTGGTGGGGGGTGGTGTGTGGGGGGGGTACATTCCTGACGGTCTCAGCCCACCCGTGCGAGACGGGGGCTCAGCGGGCTGAACCCCGCCCCCCTCCGCCCCCGGCCCCTTTTGTGCTCCCAGCCCAAAAGCGCTTTCTTCTCTCCCCTTGAGTCTCCATGGAGACCCGGGTGCCTTCCCCCGTATCCCCGGCTGCGGCCGGACCCTTCGGGGGGCCGTGAGGCCCCCCGAAGGGTCCAGCCGCAGCCGGGGATACGGGGAAGGCACTTGCACCCCGCAGCCCCCTTGGCCCCATCCCCTGGTGTCCCCCCCCCAGCTCTCAGCATGAAGGAGACCTTCCTGGTGCTCTCGCTGCACAACAAGCTGAGGAGCAAAGTGCAGCCCCCCGCCGCCAACATGCAGAAGCTGGTGAGCTCCCCCGGGTCCATGTCCCGCATCCGCCCCCAGCCCTTGGATGTCCCATCCACCTCCCACCCCATGCCTACGGAGAGGGGCAGCCCATGGGTGCTGTGGAGTAGTTCGTTAACAAGTTAACGAAGCAGAAGAGTTGGCTGGTGTGGGGCCCCTGGGGAAGGAGGTGCCACCATCAGTGCCAGACCCAGCGTACACCAAAAGCAGGGCTGGTCCGTTGGGGTCCCTTGTGGGGTCCCCCATACCCTTCTGATGTCCCCTGATCATCCCATACCTGCACACACCAAGGGCAGGGCTGGTCCCTTAGGGACAGACCTCTGTGGGGACCCCCATGTCCCGTGATGGCCCTCAATGTCCCTCAGTTGCCCCACACCTGCATAGACCAAGGGCAGGGCTGGTCCCTTGGGGTCCTCTGTGGGGGTCTCCCATCCTGTGATGGCCCCAACCGCTCTGCATCTGCACACCCCAAGGGCAGAGCTGGTTCCTTGGGGTCTCCCACATCCCATGATGTCCTTCTGCTGTCCCTCAACCACCCCACACCTGCACACCCCAAGGGCAGGGCTGGTCCCCTGGGGTCCCTTGCAGCATCCCCCATGTCAATCCTCTGATGTCCCCCAATCATATCCAGGGCTGACCCCCTCGGTGGTCCCCAAACACTCCCTGGGCGGTTACCTGCTCTCCCTCAGCATCCCCGCGTCGGGGCTGTCCCCAGGGACCCTCGGTGGCTCATGTCACCCCCGCAGGAGTGGAGCGAGGAGCTGGGCCGGCTGGCGGGGGCACGGGCAGCCAGCTGCCTGGAGGGCCCCGCTCCCCTGCCGTCCCCGCAGCTGAGCTGGAGCGAGTCCCTGCTGCCAGCGGGCACGGGGGGCTTCGCGGTCGTGCTGGAGCACTGGTTCACCCAGGGCCGACGCTACGACTACAGGACGGGGCGCTGCGCCGGGAATGCTACCTGCCGCCATTACACCCAGGTGGGCAGGAGGGGTTCGGGGGGGGGAAGACACACGACAAAAGGGGGTGTGGTGGCCAGGGACAGGGGTGAGACGTGCTCTCTCACAGCTGGTGTGGGCCACGGCGGGGCGGCTGGGCTGCGGGCGGCACCTCTGCACCGGCAGCCACAGCCCCAGCGAGGCCTTCGCCTGTGCCTACTCCCCGGGGTAAGGGGCGGGGCCTCGCCGGGAGGCGGGGCCTGGCGCGGGGGCGCGGCCTGAGTGGGCAGGGGGTGTGAATGGGGACTGGGGTGGGCGGGGCCTCCGCAGGGGTGTGTCCGGGTGGCCTATGGGTATGCAGGGTGAAGGGGGGTGGGCGGGGCTTTGTGCTGGAGGTGGGCGGGGCCTGGCAACGTGGGCGGGGCTATACGCTGGGATAGTGCGGAGACCATGTGGTGTGTGCGGGGTCTAACATTGGGGGGGGTGGGTGGTTTTGTGTGGGCGTGGTCTAACCCCATATGGGGGCGTGGTTTGGGTTGTGGGCGTGGTCTTGTCCAGAAGGGGCGTGGTTTGGGTTGGTGGGCGGGGCTAGGCGGGGCAGCCTCCTCCAGCTGCCTGCGGGCACAGGGGCAACTGGGAGGTGGCCGGGACCCCCGTCCTGCCCTACAAGCAGGGACCCTGGTGCTCCCTCTGCACCGCCGGCCTCTCCGGCTGCTTCAAGTCCTGGGACCACGGCGGCGGGCTCTGTGGTGAGTCCCCGCCATGCCCCCCCCCGGCTCCCCTGCCGACCCCCGGCCACGCCACGGCCCTTGACGCCGCCGCTCTGCTGTGCCCAGAGGTGCCCAGGAACCCCTGTCGCATGAGCTGCAGGAACGGCGGGCGCCTCGACATGAGCAGCTGCCAGTGCGCCTGTCCCCCCGGCTACACGGGCAGGTACTGCCAAGGTGAGAAGGGCACCCGCGCAGCCCGGCCTCCCTCGCCCCCAGGGATGCGTCTGCGTGGCCACTGCAGGGCGTGTGTGGAATGCATGCGTGTGCCTGGCCAGTGCAATGCATGCGTGTGCAGGGTGGGTGCAGTGCATGCTCGTGCATGGCCAGTGCAATGTATACGTGCACAGGGTGGGTGCCGTGCATGCGTGTGTGTAACCAGTGCAGTGCACGCACGTGCAGTGTCAGTGCAGTGCATGCGTGTGCATGGACAATGCAGTGCCTGCGTGTGCGTGGATGGTGCAGTGCACGCGTGTGCAGCGTTGGTGCAGCACACGCATGGCAGGGTCAGTGCAGGGCATGCGTGGGCGTTGCCGATGTAGCGTTCATGGCCTGCTTGGTGCCCACCGTGCTGCAGCACCATGCCAGCCCCGTGCACGGTGTGGGCACCTCAGCGCAGCGCCCCGGTGCGCAGCACACGCTGGGCTGGGGTGGGCAGGGGCTGCCAACCGCCCCCGCTCCCCACAGCTCAGGCAGCGCCTTGCCCCGCAGTGAGGTGCAGCGGGCAGTGCCTCCACGGAAAGTTCAGGAAGGAGGAATGCTCCTGCCTCTGCGACGTGGGCTACGGAGGCGCCGAGTGTGGCAGTGAGTCTGCGCCGGGGGCACGGCAGGGACCTGCAGGCAGGGACCCCCGCAGCGGGGCTAAGGGTGCTCCGGTGGGCCCGGCTCTGCCGGCACAGGGACCCACCTGCTCCTGCCTGTGCCCCCAGCGAAGATTCGGTTCCCTTTCCACGCCTGCGATGTGCAGATAGACGGTGACTGCTTCATGGTGTCCCCCGAGGCCGACACCTACTACGGGGCGAAAATCAAGTGCCAGGTGAGCCCCGGGATGCTCCTGGCATCTCTTTGCACCTGAAAAATGCCACTGGGGCTCGCAGCATTCCCTGGCTGCCTGCCGTGGGTCTGGGACACATGTCTGGGGCTGACTCGCTCCTGTCCCCGTAGGAGAAGGGGGCGATGCTGGCCCAGATCGGGAACCAGAAGGTCCAGGACATCCTGGCTTTCTACCTCAGCCGCTTGGAGACCGGTAACAGGGTGACGGACACTGATTTCGAGACCGGGAACTTCTGGATTGGTGAGTGATGGCGGCAGGCAGGGTGCGGCGTGCCCGGGGTGTGTGTGGCCATGCCACCCTGCCTCCCGCTCCCCTAGGTCTCACCTACAAGACGTCCAAGGCTTCCTTCCGCTGGGATGTGGGCGAGCCGTCCTCCTTCACCAGCTTTGCTTTCGGGCAGCCGGACAACCAGGGGTAAGTGTCCGCTGGGTCCAGAGGACGCCTTTGCACGGTGTCACCTGCCATGCCACCGTGCTGGCCGGCCTCACCGCCTTCCCGCTGGGGCACAGGTTTGGGAACTGTGTGGAGATGCAAGCGGCGGCTGCCTTCAACTGGAACGACCAGCGCTGCAAGACCCGAAACCGGTACATCTGCCAGTTCGGTGAGTGAGCGGCCAGGAGCCCTCCCGCACCTTCCCAGGGGTGCCGAGCCCTGGTGGTGCCAGCCACCGGCTCTGCCGGGTCTGTGCCCCGCTGCCAGCCCTGCACAGACCCCTGGGTCCTCCCTGGGGTGGGGGGCGCTGACTTTCCGCATCCCGTCGCAGCCCAGGAGCACATCTCCCTGTGGCAGCGGCAACCCTGAGCCCGCAGCCCCGGGCACCGGCCAGCGCTGGCTGCTGAGCCGAGCCCATGGCTCAGGAGACCCCAGTGCTGTGCAAAGTCTGGACCATGGCTCAGGAGGTCCCCATTGCCATGCCACGCCTGGACCACAGCTCAGGAGGTCCCCATTGCCATGCCAAGCCCAGACCATGGCTCAGGAGGTTCCCATTGCCATGCCATGCCTCGACCATGGCTCAGGAGGTCCCCATTGCCATGCCAAGCCTGGCCCATGGCTCAGGAGGATCCCCCACGGCTCCCCCACGAAGAGGACAGGGGGCTGAGGGGACCCATGGCATTGGGACCTGGCAAGAAGGGCGCACGCTCTACATCAGCATCCCCGAACCAGCATCCATCATCTACATCAGCATCCCCCTTCTGCCCCTTGCCTTCCTCTGTCACCATCACGCTGTGACAGCCCCCAGGGCAGGGAGATGTCCCAGCAACAGCCAGGTCCAAGAGCATCCTCCTCCTAAATTGGCAGCCGGGCTGTGTCTGAACCGTGGTCCCGATGTGACGAGGGGCCAAGGTGGGGCTTCTGTGGGGCGCAGACATCAGCACGGCTTGGGGTGAGGGCTCTGAGCCATCATCCCAACCTGAGTGGGAACCCCCAGCCTGGCATGGCAGGTTCCTCACCATCACATGGTCCTTCCTCATCACCTGGTTCCTCACCATCTGCCGGGTGGTTAATAAAGATCCTCTTTCCCTTGGGAAGAGCCGTTTGTCTCCTTTTCCTCCCCCAGACCCACCAGACTCCCCCTCTGCCGTGGCCCACATCCTGCCCGCGCTGGGTGGTACCTCCAGCTCCATCCCTGGTGCTGGGGTCAGAGGAGCCGGGCGGGACCAGCCTAGCTCCTGGCTGAGCTCATGTCCCCAGCACCCTGGAGGTGTTCCGGAGGGGTGACATTAGCCAAGAGCTGCTGCTTCTGGCCCCAGGATGGCCCCAAATCATGGCACCCCATGGGCTGGCTGCGAGCCTGTGTCCTCAGCGCTGGTGGGTGCCTCTGGAGGGGACATGCCACTGCTGTCCCCATGCTGACACCCTGCAGACACCCTCCCGCCACAGAGCCAGGGAATCACCTCCTCCCTTCCGAATACTCCGTGCCAGCACAGGGCTGGGGTGGAGATTAAACCGTTTGTGACATGGCCCCGGCTCTGTGGAGGGAAGGCACGAGCTACATGGCCACTGGCAAGGCTGGGCTCATGGCTCTGGGGCGAGCTGGGCAAACCCGGGGGCAACCGAGCCAGCAGGGCAGGGTCCAACAAGTTGGAGAAGACTGTAGGGAGGAGATGGGAGAAGGAGCCCAGGGAGGAGGAAGACGGGGATGAGGATGGGGAAGGTGAAGAGGATGGAGATGAGGATGGAGGATGAAAATGGGGATGGAGAACGGGGACGGAGGATGGGGATGGGGGATGAAGATGGGGATGGAGATGGAGGATGGGGATGGAGAATGGAGGATGAGGATGGAGGATGAGGATGGGGATGGAGGATGAAGATGGGGATGGGGATGAAGATGGGCTGGAGGATGAAGATGGAGGATGGGGTGGAGGATGGGGATGGGGGATGAAGATGGGGATGGGGGATGAAGATGGGGTGGAGGATGAAGATGAGGATGGGGAGGGAGGATGAAAATGGAGGATGGAGGATGATGGGGATGGAGGATGAGGATGGAGGATGGAGAATGAGGATGGAGGCTGGGGATGAGGATGTTCCAGCACAGCCACAACCTCGGGGCCGCGCCACCCTCGGGCCCCGCGCCTGGGGAGGGGCGGGGCGGGGCGGGGCTGGGCGTGGTCGCCCCACACACCCCCCCCGCCATCTCGCCCCCCCCCCCCCCCTCCGCGCCGTTGCGCGGTGGTGCGGCCCGCGGTCCCCCCGCGCCCGGCGGTGGTGGGGCCCGGTGGCGGCGCGTTCGGGGCCGGGGCTGCGGGGGCTGCGGGGCCGGGGCCGCCGGGGCTGCGGGGGGATGACGCTCTTCGGCAGCGGGGACGCGGGCTGGAGATGTGAGTACCCACCCGGATACCCCCCCCCACCGCAATCGGCCCTCTTCCCATACACACACACACACACACACACACACACCGGTAGATGCTCCGGTACCGGGATGGCCGCCCGGGACAGGGGTGCCCCGCCCCCGCCGCCAGCCTTCTGGTGCATGTATATCCCCCCCCACCCCAACCCGTAGCCTCCCACCCCGGGCAGGGCTGTCTCCCGGTACCGGGATGCCTCCCGCCTGCCTTGGAGCGGTCCCTCCCCCCGGTACCGAGCTGCCTCCCGCTCCCCACCCCGGCCCCGGTCCCTTCCCAGGGCTGGGATGTCCTGCCGGTACTGGCATGCCTGATCCTCCCCATGCTGTTACCCCCACCCCGGGACAGGGGTGTCCTTCCAGCACGGGGATGCCCCCCATACCATTACCCCCAGGACGAGGGTGTCCTCCTGGTACTGGGCTGCCCCCCATATCATCACCCCCCCATACCGTTACCCCCCCCATATCATTACCCCAAGGATAGGGATGTCCTTCCAGTACTGGGATGCCCCCATGCCACTACCCACTCCAGGACAGGCTTGTCCTTCCAGTACCAGGGTGGCCCCCATACCATTATCCCCAAGACAAGGATGTCGTCCTGCTACTGGGATGCCCCCCATACCATTACCTGCGCCCCCCCCTTTACTATTACTCCCCCCCATACTGTTTCTCCCCCATACCATTAACCCCAGGACAGGGATGTCCTCTTGGTACTGGGATGTCCCCCTGGTGCTGGGAAGCCCCCCACACCATTACACCCCCAGGACAGGGATGTCCTCCCAGTACTGGGCTGACCCCCACTGCTGTTCCATGGAAAGGAGCCCAGAGACAGGGCCGATAGCGGCGGGGTGATGCAGCCCTGCTGGCCCAGGTCCCCTACCCCACCAGGACAGTCCCCTCGGTGCAGGCGGCCTTTGACAGGGTGCCTGGCCATGGCTGGGGTTCCCCGGCCGGGGTGGTGAGGTCTCCATCGCACTGGCAGGGAGGGGACCAGGTGTTTCTGCCGGGTGGGTGTGATGGGATGGAGAGAGGGATGCCAACGGTGGGCGCTGGCCCCGAGCGGTGAGCTCGGCCATGCCTGGGGATGCTGGCTGCACCCACAGAAAAGGGGTGCCAGCGCTACCTGGCACGTGAAGGGCGAGTGGAGCACCTTCCCCAGCTCGCCCTGAGATCAGAGCCAGCCCGCAGACTTCGTCACAGAGGGTGACAGCCTGGAAAGCAAACAAGTGCCGGTTTCCTTCCACTCAGATCTTGCTCAGAAGTCCTCTCCTCTGCAGGGATGGAGGGACCTTGCTCCGGCAGATGCGGGGCTGGAGGGGACCCGTGGCCAGTGTCCGCACTCCCAGGGAGGTCTAGACCTCTCTGAGGAGCTGGTGTGTTCCCAGAGGACTCGGGAAGCTTCAGCTTGGGGTTCCCCAATGCAGTGGCATCCGTAATGTCACCCGTGGGACAGCTGGTCACACTTACCATGGCCCAAGGGGAGCGTGCAAGAGGGAGACCTCAACATCTCACCCACCGGCTCCTACCCTAGGAGCCAGAGAGGTTTTGGAACCCCCCAAAATTACAAAATTAAATCTATGGAGATGTTAGTAAAGCTTGGATCAGTGGCTCTCAAGTGTATACTCAGAAAATAGATTCAAGATGGCTTTTCTATGGACATTGGCTGTGAAATCCTAAAGAAGGGGTGAAGAACATCACTGAGGAGCGGTGACGTGGCATCACCGAGCTGCGCATCCGGAGACATCTCCACCCCACATCTCGGCCTCGCAGGCTTCTCAGCACCCGTTGGGGGTGCAAAGTGGCTGAGTGCGGGGCTGCCCCCATCCCCGGCACCCGTCCGTGGCGGGCAACGCTCACCGGCATCCCGCTGGCCCAGGGCTCCCTGAAAAGCGGCCCGAACATCCAGCAGGAGCAATAGTGAAGGTGGCTTCACTGCGGTGGTGGGAAATGTCTCTGGGGGTTAATTACCCTCATCATCAGAGGTGCTTTCTGCCACCCTAATTGGAGCCTACCCGGGCTCAGCTGGTCTCATGCTCCTGGGGACGGGGCACCGCGGGAAGAGGCTACTGCAGGGACAGCAGGAGCCGCTCCATGTCCCGGCACAGCCCTGGGCTGCTCCTGTCCTTCTCCAAAAACTTAAAATCTTGAGAGAGCTGCCAGCCTCGGGCTCGGCCTGCGGATGCTCTGGAGCGGGACATCTCCAGCTGGGAGAGGAGCATGGCAGGGAGTCCCTGGGAAGCCGGTGCTGGGGACGCATCTGCATGGGATAAGGTGTTGGCATCCCTTTTTCTTCCCAGTGCTCATCCCCCTCCTTTCTCTCCCCTCAGATCTGGACATGGCCAGGGAACCCAAGCCAAGCCGGGCCAGGCTGGGCCAGAAGCGGCAGCACGGTAGCAGCCTGTACCAGTGAGTGCCGGTGCCTGGGGCGGGGGGACAGTTTTGGGCTGGGGACTGTCCCACGCCTGGCTGCTCTTCCTCCCCCTCTTCTCCGTCACTCCCTCTTCGGGCTATTCCGGCTGCCTGCCCACGGTGGTGGACGTGGGTCTGTGGGATGTCCCTGGGAGCATTGCCCATCCATACTGGTGGCAACTGGATGCCTCGCTGGGTCCCACAGGGGTGGTGATGGTCATGGTGATGGTGGCACCGGTGGTAGCAGAAGAGCGGGTCCCCGTCCCTGCGTTCTTTTGGGTCCCCGGCTCGGCGGGAGTGATGCGAGGAGGGGACGGGAGCCAGGCTCTGTCTTTCTCGTTAGAGAGCTTTTTGCGAACGCCCTGATTGAACTAATTGCTCTGCCCGTTGCCATGGCGCCGGAGGGATGCAGCACTGGCAGGGCAGGGACCACCAGCCCCATCGGGCTGCTGGAGCGTGGCAGACGCCGCTTTGGCTCTTCCCAGGGGATGCTCCGAGCAAAGAGCTGAGCCGGGAAAACCCTCACTGTGTCCCTAGCTGGGTGCTGGACCCCAAGACCAAGTCTTCTGCAGAGCCACCAGTGCTCCCATGGCGGGAGGTGGCCTGTGACATCCCCGTCCCTCTCAGCAGTGGCTCCGGGCAGCAGCAGCCACCGGAGCTGGCACCTTCCCTGTGCCCGTGCGTGGGTTGGGACTCCTCCTGGCTGCTCGTTCCCTAAGGCAGGTTGTGACATTCCTCCCGGGGGCTGACAGGCAGGAGCTGGGGATGCGAAGGACTCGCCGTCCCCATCACAGCGATGGAAACCGGGAAGGCAGCAGGGCTGGGCCGAAAGCTCCCAAAATATCCCCAGGGGTCCTGGCAACCCGGGGCCGCCAGCTCGCCCTTACCAGGGGGGCTGGCGCTCGCGGGCTGTGTCCCATGCGGATTATTCTTGAATAAGGCAGGGTGGCAGCAGGGCTGGGGGCACCTTTGCCCCATGCCAGGCTACGAGCTGCTTTCCAGGCTGGGCAAGCCTGGCTCAGGCTTGGTAGCCCCAGGCAGGGCAGCCCAGGTTGCCCGTTAGCCAACCCCCCAGCAGACCTTCGGCTCTCCTTGAGCTCCAGCATCGATCCGGCAGCAACAGGCTCATCTGCAGCAAAATCTGGAGCCCTGGGGGCCCTCGTCCTGCGCCCCCCCGTCCCCATTCCTGGCAGTGTGGCTGGGGAAGGCTCCCCGCTCCCAGCGATGCTCTGAGCACAGCTTTGTCTCCCCTCGGGTTAGGCTTAATCCTACGCTCCCTGACTCCGCAAGAGCTGAAGCAGCAAAATGAGCTTCTGCATCTTTCCTCCTCCTCCTCCTCCTCTTCCCTCTCCCCCCTGGCTCCCGGCCGTGATCACGGCGCGTGATTTATTACCGGCACGTCGGCTGCCCGCATTGGAGGTGATCCGTTGACAGATCGCTTCTTAATTTGGAGCTGAGCGAACCGACAGCGTGCGCGCGGAGCCAGGGACCGTGAAATTTAACATCAGGGAACTCTAAATGCACCTTCCCGAGGGCGGGACCTGCTGGTGCCACCCCGGGCGCTCTCTCCATCCTCCTCAACACCCTTGTTTGCCTCCGGGGCAAAGCCCTGCCAGGGCACAGCCACCTCCTTGGGCCGTGCTGTAGCGCGGGCAGCTTGTGTGGTACCCTCTGGGATGCCTCCCGCTCCTCGGGGATGGGGATAGAGGTGGGTGGGTGCCTGGCCGTGGCTCCTCCGTGGCAGCTGTGGCCATGGGTGGCCACGGCAGAGTGGGTGACTTGTTCTCCTCTCTCCCCCTCCTGCAGCAGTAACTGTGACCTGGACTACGATCTCTACAGGGAGGACTTCCCGTACCGGTGAGTGCGGCATCCCGGGAGCGGGGTGGGCTGAGCGTGTCTCTGCACACGGCAAAAAGCGGGGTGACCCCGGGCATCCATCCCCTTGCCCCCGGGAGAGGCTCGGCGGTGTTGCCCCCTTCAAGGGGCACAAATGCCGCAGCTTCCCCAGGCCGGGTGGCCTTGGGGAGGGGGTACATGGGGCAGGGGTAGCGTGTGGGCTGGGCAATGCCCAGCTTGGGGGTCCTTTGCCACAGAGGGACCCCCGAGAGATGCTCTCCTGGCTGGCCAGGGCTGCTGCTGCGCCTCTGAGGTTGTGCTCACGCTGCCGTGCTCTTGTGCCCTCGCAGAGTGTACGAGTACCAGAAAATCCCCCCCCTCATTAACCGCATCCCGGTCAAGGCCAGACGAACTCACGTGGGAGCGGGAAGCAAAAGCAGCCTGACCCCCCAGCCCGGGGCGAGGAGCAGCACCAGCTCCACGGCGGGACGGACAAAGCGTAAGTGCCATGGGGCTGGGAGGAAGAGGAGGCTCGGCCCTCGCGTCTCGGTGCATTAAAGCTGTGCCGGTGCCTGAAGGTCCCGCTCGGTGCTGACCCTGGGGCTACAAGTCCCCGGCTCCAGCAGACACAGCCTGGACTGCAACGGGCTGGTGGCTGTCCCCTGGACCTGTCCCTGTTCCCTGAGGGTGCTCCAAAGGGAGGATGTTCTAGATGGAGGATGCTTTGGAGGGAGGATGCTCTGGAGGGAAGATGCTCCAGAGGGAGGATGCTCTGGAGGGGAGGATGCTCCACATGGAGGATGCTCCAGAGGGGAAGATGCTCCGGAAGGGAGGATGCTCCAGAGGGAGGATGCTCCAATGGGGAGGATGCCCAGGACGGTGTGTTCCCCCGGCTCCGGGAGCAGGCTGTAGGGCAGGCTGGGATCCTAATGGCTCCTCTTCCTGCAGTGCGAGCCGAAGAGCTGCACTCCATCAAGGGGGAGCTGAGCCAGATCAAGGCGCAGGTGGACAGTCTGCTGGAGAGCCTGGACCGCATGGACCAGCGGAGAGAGCGTCTCACGGGTGAGGGGACGGGACGTAGACCCTCTGACACCCGCGTGTCCGTGCCGGGCAGCCTGTGGGTGCATGTGAGCCTGGACCCCAATCTGGGTGTGAGAGATCCCTCCCCGCATGCCCAGGACATCCAGAGTCGGCTGGGCAAATTCCCTGCATCCTTCCCCCTCTCTGTCCCTTTGGCACGAAGGGAACCTGTGAGGACAGGGTACCCCAAATTTCTGCTGTCTCTGTCCTTGCAGGGTCCAAGGAGAGCGAGAAGAAGAGGGTAGAGGCGGGGGCAGAGTCGCCATCCCCAGCGGGAGAGAGCTCACGGGAGCCCCGGGGCAAGGAGGGGATGGGAGGTGACAGGCACAGCGACCTGCGCAACATCGACAGCGCCGAGGAGGAGGAGGAGGAGGAGGAGGAGAGCACAGACACGGAGGAGGCGGTAAGAGGGCCAAGATCCAGCACTGGCCTCTCTGCTTTTTGAAGCCTCAGGCCTCAGGCAGTTTGCAGATGACACCGAGTTGGGTGGGAGTGTCGACCTGCTTGAGGGCAGGAAGGCTCTGCAGAGGGGTCTGGGCTGGCTGCATCCATGGGCCGAGGCCAATGGTGTGAGGGTCAACAAGGGCAAGTGCCGGGTCCTGCACTTGGGTCACACCAACCCCATGGACGCGACAGGCTGGGGGCAGAGCGGCTGGAGAGCTGCCTGGTGGAGAAGGACCTGGGGGTGTTGGTCAACAGCCGGCTGAACGTGAGCCAGCAGTGTGCCCAGGTGGCCAAGTTGGCCAACAGCACCCTGGCCAGTATCAGGAGTAGACCAGCAGGACTGGGGCAGTGATGGTCCCCTGTGCTCGGCACTGGTGAGGCCCCACCTCGAGGGCTGTGTCCAGTTTTGGGCCCCTCACCACAAAAAAGCCACTGAGGGGCTGGAGCGGGTCCAGAGAAGGGCAACGGAGCTGGTGAGGGGTCTGGAGCACAAGTCCTGTGAGGAGCGGCTGAGGGAGCTGGGGGTGTTCAGCCTGGAGAAAAGGAGGCTGAGGGGAGACCTTCTCGCTCTCTGCAACTCCCTGAAAGGAGGGTGCAGCCAGGGGGAGTCAGTCTCTTCTCCCAAGGAACAGGCGATGGGACAAGAGGAAACGGCCTCAAGTTGCACCAGGGGAGGTTTAGGATGGAGATTAGGGAAATTTTCTTCACCGAAAGGGTCATCAAGCCTTGGAACAGGCTGCCCAGGGATGTGATGGAGTTGCCATCCCTGGAAGTGTTTAAAAGCCGGGCAGACGTGGTGCTGAGAGATGTGGGGTAGTGGTGGGTTTTGCTGGTCGGACTGGGTGATCTTAAAGGTCCCTTCCAACCTAGACGATTCTATGATTCTTTGCTTCTGATTCTGTGATTCTAATTCTATGGTTCTAAAATTGATCCCCACTTCAAGCCCTTGTAGGTCCTGCTGGGGACCCCCGGAGTAGAGGAGATGCTCCATCAGGGTCCCCCGAGCTGTCCCAGCCGTGTGACGGGGCTACAACCCGCCCCCGCACCTCGGGGACAGCCCCAGCGCCCTGCAGCAAACCCTGGGGCGTTGCGTTATTCCAGCAGCAGAGGCTGAAAAAAAAAAACCTCTCGAAATACCTTTAATGATCCGCTGGCCGGGTGCGGGACCCCGGGGTCCCCGTGCTGGGCAGGGCGCTGGGTTTGATGCCGCTGCGCGTTTCTCCTTTGCAGGTGAAAAACCACATGTCGGACCCCGAGGGGAACCAGTAGAGGGTCGGGGATGCCGTGGCCGGCCCTTCGCCGTCTTGTGTTCGTCTTTCTTTTCGAGGCTCCCGGCTCGTGCCACGAGGTGCCCGCTCTCGGCACGGGCATCCCCCGCCCGCCGGCAGCCCCGCGTCCCACCCCCCACGAGAGGCCGGCCAGCCCTGGCGAGAGAAGTCTTTGTGTTCCGGTGCGCTCGTTTTCTTTTTTCCTCCTGGTTTCAGCCCTAGGGATAAGTAGACGTGGCCCGGGGCATGATGGGGAGGAGCGAAAAAAAAAAATAAATAAAGGATCCTATCCCAAAGGAGCATCCCAAATTCCGGTTGCTTTGCGTGCCGGCATGCCCCCCACCCATAGGGTGCTGTGGGGCGCAGAGAAAGCACCCCGGCCCCTCAGCACAGCTCGCATCCCAACCTCCCCTGTCCTGCAAGCCCACCCGCTGCCTCCACACTTCCGAATCCCCCAGGAACGGGTCCAGCAAGCGTGGGTACAGCCCTCGAAGGCTTTCGGAGCTGCTCAGCATCCCACCATGATGCCACGGGAAGGAGAGACCACCCCGAGGGGCTTTTGTGGGATTTTGGGATGGTGCCGAGCCCTGCTCCGACGCCAGCAGCAGGGCAGCGCAAACCCAATGCTCCCAGTCATCCCTGCTCCCAAATGGGTTTTCCTTACTGGTTTACCATGGGCTGTTCTCGGCCATGGATCACGTTTGCGGCCAGCAGGACTCTGCCAGGGCTCCTGAGCCCAAGGAAGATGCGGTGTGTGTCCCCCCGTGCTCCCCAGCGTCACATCTCAGTTCGGTGTCCCTCATTTCTAGGTCGTCCTTCTCTCGCTGGTAGAAACTTGTTCTGTATTTCTAATTTGCTCTGGTAAAAGAGTGTATTGTGTTGGAAAGAAAAATAATTTGTATTTCTTTTCTCTGGTTATTTCGACTCTGATGCAGTTTTTAACCCTCCAAAGCGCACGTGTAATTTTTGTACCCCATTTTGCATGCTGCCTGCCACAAGCCCCAGGCTCGGGGGGCTTTCCCAGACGCTGCCTTCCCCACAACTCAGCCCAGAGGCAGGAGGAGCGCAGCTCTGCCCGGCTTCTCAACAGAAACGTTAATCACCACCTTTATCCAGAATATTCCCTACAGCTGGGCAGACGGGACCAGCTCCCCTCCATCCTCGGGAATAACCGGACCCCAAGGCAGCGCCCGGCTCCCTCTGCAACCCTCAAAGAAGTATGACAGGAGCAGAAGAGGGTGACCCCGGTGCCTGGCAGCACCACGAGAGCATCCTTCCACCTCTGCCCACGGCTGGCAGAGGCCCCAGCGGAGCCAGGCAGGCGAGAAGACTCACCAGAAAAAAACATTTATTATTAAAAAGCCCCTAACGGAACACATCTCTGCCACCCTGAAGCGCTGCCTGGGCCAAGATCCAAGGGATGGGCAGCCTGCGCCACGGCGTGGTTCCTGCCTGCACCCTGCCTGTGTGGATGGCCGCGGGGGGCAGCTGGGTGTGGGGGGCTCAGCCCCGGTGCCGGGGCCAGCCCAGGGTGGGCTGTGGGGTCCCGCGGCGCAGGCAGCTCCTCAGACAGAGGTCTTGGGTAGCGGAGGCAGTATGGAGGCTGTTCTTGGGGGGTTCCAGCAGCGTGTCAGGCTGCTTGGATCCCGTGGGTCCACGCGGGAGGGGTCTCCTGCAACACAGGGGCTCCTCAGGCAGGCTCCGGGGGGGCTCGGGCAGTGCGGGGGCTCGCCGGTGGCAGGAGGGTCCGGTGTTCTTGGGGAGGTTTCTTGGGTCTCCAGCTGTGCGGGCACCTCCGGGAAGTCCCAAGCAGCTCAAGGGCTGGCTTGGGCAGGCTCTGGGGGGTCTCTAGGAGCATGAAGTGTGGATCAGGCAGGCTCTAGGGTGTCTTCAGGAGCACAAGGTGTGGATCAGGCAGGCTCTGGGTGTCTCCAGGAGCACGAGATGTGGATCAGGCAAGGCTCTGGGAGTCTCCAGGAGCACAACGTGTGGATCGGGCAGGCTCTGGGTGTCTCCAGGATCACAAGGCGTGGCTCAGGCAGGACCTAGGGTCTCCAGCAGCACCGAGGGCAGCTTGGGGAGAGGACCCCATCCCCAGACGAGTGCCACCCGGGCATCCTCAGCGCTCAGGCGGTGGTGGCAGCAGCAGCATCGCGGCGCCGGGCGGCCCGCAGCAGGCTCTGCCGCAGCACAGGGTAGAGGCGGTGGCAGCCGTCGATGCCGAGTCGAAGGGCCTGCGCCCAGGTGTCGGGAGGGCTGCCCTGCCCGCCCCCCAGCACTGCCGACACTTGGTTGAGAGCGGGCAGCAGAGCCACGGTGAGCCGGGCCACGGCGCGACGTTCCTCGGGCTCTGCAGGTTGCAGCATCCACGGAGCAGCCGGACCGGGAGAGCGGCACAAGGCGCATCCCACCGCCAGATCGTACATCTCCACCCCGGCATCGGCCAGGGCCAAGGCGGCGGCGCTGATGGCGGCCGCCAGCGCCGAGCCACCGTCCTGCAGCAGCAGAGCGCTGACAGCCAGCCGAGCCCGCGGGTAACGGGACAACCGCACTGCCGGCTCCAAGGCTTCCCGCAAAGCCGCCGCCGCTTCCCGCTCCGCTTCCCGTTCGGTCGCCGTGCCTGGCCTCCAGCGAGCCCCGCGGCCGGCGAAGGGGGCCCGGCGGAACTCGCAGAGGAGTTGGCCACCTCCTGTGGCCCCGAGCTCGCCAGCTTCCCGCGGGCCCCATGCGGCACAGAGGACCTTGGTTCCACCGCCCAGCTCCAGGTAGGCCGAGCCCTCTGCCTGGCTCAGCAGCCCGGCCCGGGCGAAGAGCGGCCGCAAGGCGCAGGGGTCCCTGGGGGCTTCGTCTTCATCCTCCTCCTCCTCCTCATCTTTCCTCGTTCCCCCCCACAGCTCCGGAGGCTGTGATTCCTCCGGACCCCGCACCCGGCGGTGATCCAGCGGCATGTTCGGCCCGGAAAACGGGCAGTGAGGGGATGGAGGAGGAGGAGCAGGAGGAGGAAGAGGAGGAGCCCGGCCGGGCCCGCCCCCGTCAGCACGGCGCAGGACAGGCGGCGTTTAATCGCTTTATTGATAAGGAAAGGCGGGTGGTGGCTCAGCAGCAGGCAGGGGACGGGGGGGGACGTTGGTCACCCCCCCCTCCAAGAAGGGGGGTCAGTTCTTCAGCTCCCCCAGCCGGAGCCGGGCAAAGTCCGTGGCCAGTTTAAGGGCCTCCTGCAGACAACCCACGTTCTTGCCCGTAGCCTGTGCCGAGACGTCTTTCCCACCGCCTTTGCCATCCATCAAGCCAGACACCTCCTGCACCCACTGGCTGGCCTTCAGCCCCTTATTTGCGGTCTCCTGGGTAGGAAAAGAAACAAGAAAAAGCCGGAGTTTGACCTCAGCCCAGCCAGCAGCGAGGGAAGATGGTCTGCGAGTGTGGTACGACAGGACAAAGCTCTCCCGGGTGCAGCTCCTGGGCCAGCAGAGCAGGGGCAGAGTGCCTGCCCCCATGCCTACAACTGCACCAAGTCCTGGCTCTTCCCTGTTTCGGAGAACACCACCCTTTCCCCCTCCCGTCTCCGCAGCATGATGATAACCCAAAGCACAAGGGTCACGGCTTTTGCCAGCCCAAGTGAGTTTTGGCCGTGTAGCGTTTAGATGATTACTCCCTGGAGGCTGCAGCTCCTCCACCGAGGCGCAGAGAAAGGCAGAGTGAGTCTCGGCATTACCTGGGGAACTTGACAGAGGCAGGTGATCCTGCCGGCTTCATTATCGACAGCGAAGAGCATGGTGGCGGTCTGCGGGGAGTGAGTCTTGAAGAGCTTCAGGGATTCGTTCAGAGCCTGTAGAAGAACACGATCATTGCAAGCTCACCTTCCCTGCGCTCACAACCAGCCCCTCAGGGGTCTGGACTTGCATTAAACCAGGCCGCAGCACCCTGCAGCGCTCCTTCTCCCGAACACGAGCAATCTTCACTTCCTCGGCTCTGCAGAAGCCTTGCAGGGGCCACCAGCCCTGGCCGTGTCCCCTCACGGCTACATGGAGGCAGGAGTGAGGAGCTGCTTTTATTTCCCCTTGCTCAGTTATCCGGGAACGGGAAGAATTGGCCCCAAAGCAAGCGAACCTTTGCCCGAGCGTGCCGTCTGGAGGGGAAAATGCTCTGCCCCACGATGTGAGCTCCCAGCGGGAGGGAGCAGCTGCTCTGCAGCGAGTCAGGAGGACCCAAATGCAGCATGAAGAAGCTGCAAGGATTATCAGACACAGCGGGCACCCAGGGGAGACCGGGGGGACTGCCAGGCATCCAGTTATTCTCAAGGAGACCATCATCCTTTGCTTGCATAGGCAGTTCGATGCAGCAAAAGCTCTGGGAGTGGGCCCTCCAGTGAGCAAAGTGGTGCTTCTCTAGCTGGATACAGAACCACCATCCCCTGGGACGAACCCTTCTGCCAGGGAGAATGCTGCTTTGGTACCCACTGGGAGCAGGAGCGCTGGCATCGAGGGGATGGGGACAGCCACAGAGAGCGAGTGGGTGTCTGTAAGCAGGATCAGCTCTGAGACTCTCGGAGTGAAAATTTAAATAGGGCATTAAAACCCGAGTGGTCCAACCTCAGGGCGCCATCGGCCCCCGCTGCCTGGCACTCGCTGGGCTCAGCGCTGCGGCACAGCGCACACAAGGGAGCTTTTATCCACACCAGAAATCGCTCAGGAAGAAACTGAACTTGTGCGTGGAGGAGGGAAGGAGCGGTTTCAGCCCTGGCCGGAGAAGAATTTGAACCTCGCTGCAGCAGACAGTGCCCAGGAGGTGGGGAGCAGCTCTCTGCCCGGCCCTGTCCGCACACGCAGCCCAGGACGCTGTTCCCAGAGCTGATCTGCAATGGCCACAAGCATCACGACTTCCATGGCTTTGCAGAGCTCCTGTTCGGAGTTCCTTCAGCCTGCATTTTAGCATCGTGACTGCTCCTGGATGGATCTCACCCGGGACACAATGCCATTCTATTGGGGTCCCTATCCACCACCAGGTCTGGAAGCTCAGCAAATGGTCCAGACCCCACCCCACCCCTGCAAACCCATGTGTTAGTCCGGGAGGTGGGAAGCAGAGGGTGTCGCAGTGGTCCTCCCCCTCTTCACTAGCCACCGCTCAGGGGTGGCAAGAGAGACAGCTCTGTAACACAGCACTGCCTCCCCAAGTGGCCAGAGTCCACCCAACTGCTCCTCAAGCACAAGGAAGGTTGTTGAGGAGACCAGGCCTTCCCATACCTTCGCTGAGGCTCCATTTTCCATTTCCATGATGACCAGGGGCTGGTTAGGGTGACTCTCAATGACTTGCTTGGTCTTCTCCAGCACCTGAGGACAGCAGTGGTCAGATGCTACAGCAGACACATGGCGTATGGACACAAGAACCACTTGGGTAGAGCTTCCCTGCAGGTACAGAGGCCCCCAAGGTGCCCCAAAATACCCATGGCCCAGCCCAGAGCAGCCCCACGCTCCGCAGCCGAGAACAAAACGTGTTGGCAGGCAGGTGTGTGGCCTACAAGGCAGCAGCAATGCTGTGCACGATTCCTCCTCCAGGAAAATCCAATGGGATCCAGGAGGAAGAACCACGCACCACCCATACCACGCGCCCAGGGAACAAGCGTGGCGGTGGCCATGCCCTGGGAAGGAGCAGGAGAGGCCGAACAGCACCAGGGGCATCCCCACAGCTCAGCTCCCTTCCACACCGGGCACAAGTGGAGCTCGCAAGGGAGCCCCCCACAGCTCCCCCTGCAGTGTTCTTTATTCCCACCCAGGGCTCACTCGTTTCTGGATGTCGGCTTTGCTTGCTCGGTCCAGGTCATCCATAACTTTCTTCAGTGCTTTAACAGCCTCTCTCAGTTCATCTTTCTGCCACTGTGGGATAACAGCAGTGGCCAGTGTCTGCAAAACAGGAGTGGGCAGAGAGGGTTAGAGGTACCGGTGGCCACGGCTGGAGGCAGGGGATGCTGCACCACACCCATGAACTTCCCCTCCTCTCCCAGCGCCCCACAAATCAGGCAGGAGGTGCTGGCTGCAGCACCCAGAGGACGCAGGGCGGGGACCTCTGCTCAGGCAGGAGCAGGAAGCTGAATGTGGGCCTCATTAAAACCACCCAGTGCTGGCAATCAAGGTCCTAACTCACTTTGAGAAGGCAAAGCACTGCTACCATCCTCACCTCACTGAGATCCGTGATCTCCTTCTGCACATCCTTGTTGGGAGCTGTCTGGACCTTCACCTTGGCCTCCAGGGCTGACAACAGTTTCCTGAGGCTGTCGACTTTCCTGAGGGCCTAGGAGAACACAATCTGAGTTAAGTCAGGGAGGGAGATTTAGCCGGATGGGCTCTTGGCCACCACCATGAGAAGGGAAAATTTCTTCACGGAAAGGGTTATCAAACATTGGAACAGGCTGCCCAGGGAAGTGGTGGAGTAGCCATCCCTGGAGGGATTTAAAAGAAGGTAGACGTGGTGCTGAGGGACATGAGTTAGCGGTGGTTTTGTTTAAGCGTTAAGTGTTAAGTTGCTGGTTGGACTTGATGATCTGAAAGGTCCCTTCCAACCTAGGCGATTCTATGATTCTTAGGAGTGAAGAACACTGCAGCCCCAGGGTGGGGTTCAGTAACTCCTTGGGAAGCAGCAGAGCCAAAGCAGGCAGCACTTGACCAGAACCGGGGTGTCAGGCTGGCCCCCAGGACCCACCCTAGGCCCTTCTAACGCAACAGCTACAGCCAAGACTTTCCACCCCCTTCCCTCCCAGCTCTCTCTTCTGGCTGTAGCACAGCCAGGGGCCTCCAGCACAGCCTTTGCTAACAGCAGCATCCTTCTCTGCACTGCGTTGGTGGAGTCCAAGCCACAAATCCCTCAGACACACACACCAGTTCCCCCTGGTGCTGAGGGATACTGGGCAAACATAAATGAAGAGGACCTTGGCACAGGGTTAATATCCATGCACGCTTGTGCCAACGATTTCCCACAGGACAGGGATTTCTCCTGCCTCTCCTTACCTTCCGAGCTTCAGCCCCGGTGACTGCAACTATCCTCCGGATGCCTTTAGCAATTGCTTCTTCTGAAACAATCACAAAGGGGCCAGCGTGGCTGGAGTTCTGCAAGTGCCTTTGGAAAGAACCGAGAAAGACCCACAAGAGTCAGAAGTTCACCTCTCATCTCAGCAGGAATCAGCATGGGAACAAGAAAACCACCCTGCCAGGGAGATGCAGCAAGCGTGGGGACAGGCAGAAAACCCGACCCAGCTGCTAAAAGCAAACGAGCGAGGAAAGGGTGGCAAGGGATATGTTCCCAGCGCTGTCAGAGACTATGTGTGTGGGCAGGGATAGGATACAGGCAATTTCCCTGCCTGAAAAGGCTGATTTGAAACACGGCTTGACTCAGGACTGGGAACGCAAAGGCACATCATCGCCACCACCTCCAGCTCTGCCCTGGCTGTGCCCAGCACACGCCCACAGGACTCACAAAAGAGCTCGGGCTCCCCAGGGACTCCTTTTCGGCCCCCCCCCTGCCTTCCCCGGCCTCTCCGGATACTCACGTGCCTCCGCAGAACTCAATAGAAGTGACGGAGCCTGCGGGGCCAGAGGGGTCAGCCAGCAGCTCCTCCACAGGGATGCCAATCGAGACCACGCGGACAGGATCGGGGTAGGTCTCGTCAAAAACTGCCCGCAGTCCTTGGATGGCTTTTGCTGCTGCGAGAGGGCAGTCCTTGGCGTACACGGGCTGCAGAGGACAGGAAAGGGACGCAGGTAAGAGCCGGTCCTGTCAGCTGTGACTGAGGGCCCGCATTCCCAGGGAATCCTGACTTCCTCCAAAAGATCCTAAAAGGGAAGTTACATGCCTCACCTGAGCTGGGGTTCGTTGGGCTGCAGGGATCTTGAAGTCATTGACAGGCACCTCAACTTCAAACTATTCCCGACACCACTGCCCGCTCAGAGCCCCCGTGCTGCTGTACCTTCATTTATCACCACAGACTCCTGAGCAGAGCACAGGGTCCTCCAGGGGCTGTCCTGACTCACAGCTGGCACCAGCCAGCGGAATTCTCTCGTGTTGAGGATTCATCACTGAGGAGTCTGGGTGTACGCTGTAAATCCAGCCAGGCCTGCAAAACTACTCTGCCAAACTTCCTGGCTCTTGTAGCTAATGTGACACTAGCATAGAAACACTCCCCAGACAGGGCTCGGTACCAATGAACAGAGCAATCTACCTGGAGTTTTCCCACACAAAATGCTCCGAGGTGATGCCAATCTGTGCACAGGACTGCGTCAGCAGCTCATAAGATTCCTGCTGCGCCTAATCCCCATCACCCAAAAGCTTGACTCAAGGTATTTTTTATCTTGAGTATATCCAACCCGGCAGCCATACCCACCTTTGCCTCCTCAATCATCTGGTTGGCAATCCCTTCAACCTTCTTGATTTCCTGGGTAGACAAGGCTCCCTTGGCTGTGAAGTCGAACCGCAGCCTGTCCGGTGCGACCAGCGACCCTCTCTGGTCAGCTTCCCCCAAGACTGAGCGCAGGGCGAAGTTGAGGATGTGGGTTGCCGTGTGGTTGCTCATGACTGGCCTCCGCCTTGTCTGATGGAGGAAACCACCGTTAGACGGGGTCCCACACTGCAGAGCCAAGATCACCTCTAGCAGCAGAAGTGAAAGTTTAACCCGCTGCTCCAACAGAAACCAAACTGGCTCAGGAGACCAGAAACAACTTCTCATGCTTTGCTGCCTTGGAGCCTCTGCTAAGGGAGCAGGCAGGACATTCCCCACCAAATTCGTGCATGGCTTTTCCCTGGCAGTCCCCTTGTTGGGCCTGTCTGGAGAGAGGCCAATGACAGGCCAGGTTACAGACACTGATCTCTGCTCCTCAGAAGGAAAAAGCACAAGATGGAAGCCTTCCCTCTTGCTCCAAAGGTGCCGCCTCTATAGGGAGGGCAAATGCGTTTTGCAGACTAGGTTCAACCGAGCGCTCACTGAGCAGGCTGAGCCCACAGGAGCCATGTCTGGAGTGGGGCAGACAGCCCAGGCTCTCCGCTGTCATCCACAACGCAGTGGAGCGCCATACCTGCTCTACCTCCCAGCCAGGACACAAAACGTGGTCCTGCTGCTGGTCGGCAAAACCCAGGGAGTGTGGCTCTGAACCAGCGGGGCGTTATCTGCCTCATGGTAGGAGAAAGGCATGTGCCAGGCAGGAGAGGCCTCGTGTCAGCCAGACTGGAAGGGCCAAGTTGCTTGCCTGCATCGTGTGCCACGGGGAGAGCAGGCCCCAAACTCCAGGCCACTTAAGTGGCACCAATGGAAACAAAGGAGACAAAATCCAGGGAAAAAGAGATGAGGCCCTGTGTTATTATACCATGCCTTAACTTACCTCATCAATAGACAGGTGGACCTGATCTCCTACTTTCAAGCTTCCATATAGAGTTCCTATGTGAAGCACGTAGCCTCCTCGGACCTGCACGTTCTTCACCGTGAATTCTGTTTTCTGTACAAAGAGGGAAATGCACCCAGTGAGCAGGGTGGGAGGCCACGGGGAGACAGACAGTCCAGCCAGAGGTCTGAGCTGCAACTGGAAATGTCTCAGCTGAGAGCCAGACTGGTGTGTGCGACAGGAGAAAGCTCAATGTCCCCAGGCACAGCACACAGGGCCACAAAGCAGAGAAGAGAATGAAGGTGGAGCACGGTTATGGGGCACAGCAGAGCTGAAAGAGCTCCCCACCCCAGGTCCCCGTCACAGCTCAAAAGCGCTGTCCTTCTGCACAGCGATCCCAGCACCACCACAGCAGGCACCCACGTTCTGGCAACAGCCTGACACTGCCGCACCGAGTTCAGCTCCACAAGAAGCAAGGGGAACAAACTCCAGCATGTCTGTGCCGTGCTGCACCCCCGAAAACGAAACCTGTGCAACGCCTGACACCTGCCACGGACAGGAAATTGCTGGAGCTTGCTTGGCCCCTTCTCCTTCTTTGGAGGCACCTGCCCAAGCCCCAGCTCAGTCTAGCCGAAGGCTCTCAGGCCCACTCACATCCTCCCTGCCGTTGTCATCCTTGACCATGTAGCCCTCGTCGTAGATCTGCCCACCCTGCTCGGCGTAGAAGCAGGTCCGGTCCAGCACTATCCCACATTCCTGGCCAGTGGATACCTCCTCCACAAACTTCTTCTCCCTGCGGATGGCTTTCACCGTGGCCACGAGGCTCCCAAAATCTGTCACCGGGACAACAGGCAATGTCAGTAAAATAGGAAAACCTTGTAGACACCACATGGGAGCAGAACTTCATAGCAACAACTCCCACCTATTGCAGGAGTTCACGGCAGCTACATTTGCAGGGGGTAAGGAGAAAGAACCAGGGCAACAGTTAGGTGGATAAGAGGAAATTTCATTCCATGCTCTCCAAGGCAGGGGCTGTCAGTTCCCTCCACACCTATGCAGTAAAAGTCAGCCACGTATGCTGCTACAAGCCTGGGGCCTCCGGAATCTCCACCAAATCAAAGAATTAGGAGCAAGAGACAGAGCAAGTGGGCTGAGGACAGACCAAGAAGAAACTGCAGTCTCCCATGACACTGGCAAAAGGGCAGCTGGGAAACACAAACACAAAACTGCAGGGAACACGAATGCCCTTAAGACTCTCTTGACCAGGTTGGCAACAATGGACCTGACCAGAAGGGCAGCCCTCAAAACAGTCTCCCCTCCTCTTTCCCTGCTCCCTTTGTTACAAGCAGGCTATTCACCTGCAAACATTTCCACTCCCACCTCCATGTCCCAGGAAAGGCGAGCCCAGAGGGGATCTGGTTGAGGTACGTGCCAGGAAAGGTTTGGCAGCAGAGGATGATTCAGAGAAGGTTTTTTTTCATACCATAGGCACCGTTCTGATCTGAAGCATAGCTGTATTTTGGCGAGTCGTCAGTCACCTCCAGCCCTCGGGCCCTTAGCTCTTCGATGGCATAGATGTCCAGCATGATGAGGTCCTCCCCTCCGGCACCTTTCCCTTGGGATTTGAGCTGCCAACGACAAGCACCAAAGTTTGAGAAAACCCACCTCAGCGCTGGTCCATGCACACCAGCCTAATTGCACACCTCACTTGCGTCCCTGAGAGCTCCTGGGTTCAGAGCTTTGCTCTGGGAAGCCGTGTGCCAGCTGCTGGAATGCTCCCATCTTTTCTGACTTCAGAGCAGGCTGTTCCAGCGTGACCAGCATGCAGCCAACGTAGGCCTGAGCCCAGACAGGGCAAGGCAAGCACCCAGCCGGCTGGTCAATGCCACTTTCTGCTGCTGCAGCAAACTGCTGGGAGAGGCACCCAAGCTGCAGACCTGCTGCAAGACTGCTCCTGGGACAGGGAAATCCAGAACTTCCCTGTCCAGAACTTCCCTGTCCAGAACAGGAGAGTGGGGAGATGCTCCCAGCACTCCACCAGCTCTGTATGAAGGCTGTGCTCGAGGCCCCAGGCCTCACAATCACAGAATCACAGAACGGAAGGGGTCGGAAGGGACCTCTGGTGATCATCCAGTCCAACCCCCTGCCAGAGCAGGGTCACCCACAGCAGGTGGCACAGGAACGCGTCCAGGCAGGTTTGGAATGTCTCCAGAGACGGAGACTCCACCACCTCTCTGGGCAGCCTGTGCCAGGGCTCTGCCACCCTCAAAGGGAAGAAGTTCCTCCTCATGTTGAGATGGAACTTCCTATGGTCAAGTTGGTGCCCGTTACCCCTTGTCCTGTCGCTGGGCACCACTGAGAAGAGCCTGGCCCCATCCTCCTGACACCCACCTTTTAAGTGTTTATAAGCGTTGATAAGATCCCACCTCAGTCATCTTTTTTACAGACTGAACAGCCCCAAGTCCCTCAGCCTTTCTTCATCAGAGAGGTGTTCGAGTACCCTCAGCATCTTGGTAGCCCTTTGCTGTTCCCTCTCCTTCTTGAACCAGGGAGCCCAGAACCGGACACAGCACTCCAGATTCGGCCTCCCCAGGGCAGAGTAGAGGGGGGGGATGACCTCCCTCCACCTCCTCACAGTGTTAGTGAGCAAACCCAGCCCTGGCTGCACAGAAAAGACATGTCCTACAGCAACTGCATGCACTGGGGCACTCAGGGTGCGAGCAGCCCTGGTAAGAAAGGAGCAGAGACTCATGACAGCAAACTAAAAGGAAGGGAATCCTCCCTGCCCACTCACAGACTGGCTCCCCAGGAGCTGTTATCTACCTGTGCATTTTTCCGCTCTTCTTCAAAGCCCTCCATGTCCACAACAAGGCCCTTCTCCTCTGCAATCAGCCCAGTGAGATCAGCAGGAAAACCGTAGGTGTCATACAGCAGCCAGGCAGTATCACCTTCAGAGAAAATGCAGAGCAGTCAGCACTCCTGTTCCGTGAGACACTGCTCCCTTCCCACCTCTCCGACTGGGTCTGTCCCACCCAACTGGCTCTGCGCTATGGTAGGAGAGGGAACAGGTCTGGTGAATGCGAATATCTAAAACGCCCCCCTCTGACAGCACAGAGATCACGCTATCATGTTGTGCCTGGGCAGCTTAGAAACCTGAACAACTGAACACAGGCCAGAGGCGATACCGGTGGCCCAGCTCTGAGCGATGGTTTTTTGACTCCAACTCTGTCCCCCCCCGACCTTCCCCCAACTCTCAGCTCCCAGCCCAGTTGACCTCTAACCCGGTCCCAGATAATAAGTGTCTTTTGGTGCATCCAGCCTGAAGTCACAGCCTTACCAGGGATGGTTTTACTGTCCCCCAAGCTCTGGATCTTCCTGTCCAGGATGCGACGTCCTCTGCTGAGCGTTTTCAGGAACTGATCCTCTTCTTCGTTGATAATGTCCTTCACCATGTCTGGGTCCTTCTTCAGCTCAGGAAAGGCATCTCCCTGGCAGACCCAAGAGGATTAGTCCTTCAGCATGGATCCGCACACCTCAGCAGAGAAGCCTTCAGCAGATACAGTGGAGGGGAAGAACTTACCAGCGACTGCACCACCACATCAACCAGAGTAGCAAAGAAGCCCTTGGGGGCATTGAGCTTCTCATGGGAGTAGCGCACAGCCCGTCGGAGAATCCGCCTCAGCACGTACCTAGGGAACAGCAGAACCCCTCATACAAACGTAGACCTCTGAGCTGTGCTCAGGGGATCCACCAGCACCCACCAACCAGCACCCCCTCCCAGGAGCAAGAGCACAGGGTTCTCTCCCCACATTTTCTCTCAAGTAGCTGCTTGCACCAGCAGCGAGCCAGAGGTGAGGCGCCAGGGCCCAGCTCTGTGACCTGGACTCACTGTGAGCTTAGGTCAGTCCCGTAAGTCCAGCAACACCCACAGCACAGCCCCGCAGCCCAAACTTCATTGCTGTTTTTGACAGCACCACTGCACCAAGCAGGGTTTTGCGTCTGTCTGCCCGCAGTGATGCTTTCTGGGGGCTGACACAGCAGGACTGGTACCCACAAGAACCCTCAGACCTGTGTGTCTTGGTCTTTTGGGCAGGCCTTGCTACAGGAATTCAAGTGTCAAATGTACGGAGCAAACACTCTGCTATCCACTGCTTTAACGATGAATTCGGCGACATCCCAGAGACACACGAGATCCCAGATCCCTCAGGGAAGAGGTGCTGAACAAGAATGGGAGCCGCGGCATTGCGGCAGCTCCCTTCTTACCCTCTGCCAGTGTTGTCAGGTCTGCCCCCATCAGAAAGGGCCAGCGTGATGGTCCGTGCGTGGTCAGCCAGCACACGGTAGGCCATATCTATACCGTCGGCATCCTCAGCACCAACCTGCCCCATGTAGGGCCTGGCACCCGTGCCCTGTGCAGAGAGGAGAAGGTGGTAGGCATAGGGGACAATTAGGGATGGGGGGACCAGCACCGCAGCAGAACAACAGGGAAGCGCCTCAGAAGTCAGCCCCATCCCACTGCCCGCAGCCACAGAGGTGGCACACTCCTCTTGGAAAGAGATGACTCGGAGAAGCCAGGAAAGAGGAAATGCTGTGAGCCTCTGCATGATGCCACAGCCCGCATTTCCAGGGCCAAAGGATCTCCAAAACCAGAGGGAAGAAAAGCCGATTTATCCCAACACTAAGAGCCCAGGACAGAAGAGAGAGGGACAGGGGCAGAGAGCAGGGAAATCATCTGTTTTACAGGCAAGGACTCCTGCCTGGCACAAGCTGCCCAGCCAAGGAACTTCTCAAATTCTGTCAACGCGGGGAAAGGTCCCAGCTTCCCTCTTTTAGGGTGTTTTTAGCCATACCCAAGGGAAAGATACTCCTGTAACAAGTTAGTGCTCACAGCATGGCACAGTCCCTACACCCGGGCTCCCAGCACACTGCAGGAAGGCAGACAAGACACACGGGCTGTGTCTAGCCAGTGGCTTTAACATCCAAGAAAAGCAGTCCTCTAATTCCAGCTCTGAAGCTCCACACCTCATCCCCACGAAAGGCTTCAGCCTGGGCTCTTCTCCCTGTGTTTCTTCCAGCATGATCTGCAGCCAGGAAGCTCTGCTGCTTCCACAGAGCCAAAAAAAGGCTTGGTGGACTTGCATGCAGGAGTTCCCAGCACTGGTAAAATGGGCCTACCCAGGAAGATGCGGCAACAGCACACTGGTTCTGCAAGCAACCGTCACGGTTTATGGAACAGACCTTCTCTCAGGGGATTTTCTACACATCAGCATGTTCCTCCAGGTGGGAGCCTGAAGGACAATGTGCTCTCTACCACATGGCAAAAGATGGCCCTTGGCCATACGGGACTGCAGAGCATCTCCCACTCGGAGAAGACCAAGGATTGCGCAAGCAGGAGAGTCCACAGGAAACATCTGGGAAAGCTGCACTGCTCATTGTCCCGTGTTCTCCCCTGGAAACGTGCCCCAAGGCAGCAATTACTGTGCCAGTCTGCGTTCCTACACACTCAGCAAAGTACAAACCCACGGGGGGCTCGCAGCAGCTGGGAAAGCAGAGACCTGCAGACATAACCACCCCATCCAACCAGCCCCATGCATCTCCCCAGGGATTCAGGGAATGGATGCAGCTGGGTCAGGCGCAGACCCAGACTCCTCAGTTCCTACCTTTTGGATGGCTTCAAAGTAAGGAACGAAAAGGTCAGTGTCATAGTTGGACATCTTATTCTGCAGCACAGAGACCAGCCTCTCCAGGCCCATTCCAGTATCAATACTTTTCTTAGGAAGAGGTTTCAGTGTCCCATCAGCTTCCCTGTTCAGCCACAAAAAGAGAGATGAGCTATATGGTTTAGTGATGGTTTTTGTCAGAGTTAGGTTGGACTAGATGATCTGAAAGGTCCCTTCCAACCTAGGCAATTCTATGATTCTATTTCGGATGGAGGTTCTGCAGGGGCAACCTCATCTTTCCCCTCATCTCCATGAGTTTTGTTCCATCAGATTTATAACAGCGGCCCATACACAAGCCATATACAAGGCAACTGCGGTAAATGACAAGACCCTCAACGACAACTTCGACCCCAAGCAGGATAGTACTTATTCCCTATTGAACTGAGGATACATCTGAGGATGTTTCCTCAGATGAGCTGAGGAAACACTCCCGATCTGTCCCTGAAGCCAGTGTGACCAGCCTCTTCCGTAGAGGTGGGTCTGGGGACAGAGCATCACAAAGTGCACAGCTCCTGGACAAAAGGGAACAATGAGCAAGCCAGGGGCAGTTAAAATAGTGCATAGTCCAAGCAAGGCCTCACACCGAGCTGGAGCAGCCTGGGGAGGGAAGCAGGTCTCACTTACCTGTTGAACTGTATGAACACCAGGTTCCAGATCTCCAGGACATTGGGGTCATCCTGATTGACCAGGTGGGAAGCATCTCTGTCCCCAATACGGTCATAGTGGATCTCGCTGCAAGGGCCACAGGGGCCTGTGTCTCCCATTTCCCAGAAGTTATCCTTCATATTGCCAGGCAGAATCCTGCCCTCAGCCAGCCTGTAACCAGAAACTCTTATTGAACAACACAGACTAACAGCAAGGCAAGAATTCCCTAAACCAAGGGCTACGCTAGAGACACCTCAGCAGACTGATTCCCTGGATGAGCAGACGAATTGTCGGACTCTTGAGACAGACCAATCTAAGAGCCTAGCTCTCAGGATACTTGCTGAGGAGGATCAAGTGAACACTGGCGCCTGGCACTTGACCCAGGTGGACGCAGAGGTCTATACAACACCTCAGCAAAGCCACCAGCGAGAAGACAGGTGGATCTCCAACATGCGAGATCGGCCTCACAGTGTAGAGGTGTGCCATGGGGTCAGTGGCAGGTTTCAGAGGAGACTACAGCCACAAGACCAAAGACATCATTTCACTGCTACATCAAGCTTTGTCCCACAGCTTGAGCGCTGAGTGCCGTTCTGACTTACTTCCTCATCTCAAGAGGGGTGAGGCAAAAGTAGCAAATGTATAGAGGAGGGCAACTAAAATACCTAGGGGTGGAATAGCTGCCTTAGGAAGAGAGTAGGACTCCTCAGTTTCGAGAGGACGACGCAGGGTGGGAGACTACAATGGAGACTTAGAAAAGTCCAACAGGTTCAAACCAGAATCAGACATACTCTGAAGGAGCAGGGCCCCAAGCAGAGGCAAAGGGGAATAGATGGATCACCCTCTAACAAACTAATCCAGTGACTGTGGGTGTTCGGAGGGGAGGAGGAAAACACAGTGCAGGCCACAGTCCGGCGTGCCTGCTTTCCCTGAACAGCATCTTCTCAACTGCTGTCAGACCATTGATCTGACCCAGCGGGGCCCTTATGTTCTTAAGCTTACATCAGAGATTTTAAAGTGAAAGCTCTCTAATACCAGTGCTCCCCTTTGGCTTTGCAGCTCCGCCACCCTGCAAACATTATTTGTGACACTTCAATTCTGTTAAAGCCTCTTGCTACATGTGCTCTGCCACGTAACACATGCCATCTTTCTCTAAATGACCATTGCTCATCAAAACATGCACCTTCTTCGGTTAAAGGCCTTACCCCAAATTCAACCATATCTGCTTGCACTCCATGTCTGGCTGCAGTCCTGCAGCTTCGTTTCCACCAAAGTAAGTGACGTAGAGTCTTTCAGCAGGGATGCCGAACTCCTGGGTGAGAAGTTCCAGTGCCAGCTTACAAGCAAGTTCCTGCAGAAGGAAAGATGAGGTCAGCAAGTCAATGCAAAGAGAGTTTCTCTTCACCATGCAGAGTACTGGCTACTGTAGGCATCAGCAGCTAAAGAGCCAAAAACTTTCAGACTTTTGACAGTAGAAAGAGGCAAATTAATATATGCAGTGAACAGGGCAAAAGGAATATCTCATATGGCTTTCTAGATGCAGCCAAGTTAACTCCTAGCATGTTCACTGCCCCCAAAAAACTTTTTAATTCTGCTGTTATTCTGTATTCTTAACATTCTCTTTCTGAGTTTGAACACTACACTATCAACAAGCTTGGGAAAGGAGATCATTATTTTATAATCACTCCTGTTGGAGGTACATCGTAGCTGCACAGCACATGCAACTTCTCACAGCTTGAGGACAGCCACTAAAACCTCTGCCTGAAGACTCCAAACTGGCAGAGTTCATATAATCAGCTTTGTAAACCTTAAGTAATTAATCTCAAAACATACCACAGGGTCAGGGCAGCTTCCAAGCCCTTCCAAGCCACACGCACCTTAGGAACCACTCTGTACCACTTCCTCTTAGCAAATGCTCTGCTGAGTTCATAGAGACGGGTAACTTTGTGCAAGAGATTCAGAGCTGCACCTAGCCTATTTTACCTTGAAATAATCCCCAAAGGACCAGGACCCCAACATCTCAAAGAAAGTGTGGTGGTAGACATCTTTCCCAACATCATCCAGGTCGTTGTGCTTGCCCCCTGCTCGGATGCACTTCTGAGTGTTGGTGGCTCTGTTCAGTTTAGCGAGCGGGTGCGACGGGTCAATAGTATTGAGGAAGATGGGTTTGAACTGAGAGGAAAGAAAACAGGGCAATCAAGAAAAGCACTAAGAGTCTGTTTTCAAATGTTGCAAGCAACACCAAGGCAGTAAGCATCATCCCTGTCATGATACCACTAGCCTGGACATACCTGAGGCACCTCTCCGAAACAAGCCTGCCCTCTCCTGCATGCGAGGAGGCTGCAGCACTGCCTATAACTTAGCTCACACACGTGTTCCTGGAGCCCACCAAGCCCCAGGACTTCCAAAGGGACCGAAAGTAGCCAGATTCCCAGCTGACCAGAAAAAAAAAGGCAGTGAAAACTGCGTGCTGATCTCCAGCAGAGCCTCTTCAGCAGCCCCAACCAGTCTTTAAAGATGCCGCTGGTCACTTGTGCCAGGACTAGCTGTGGTCCAAAGGGTCAAGGAAGGGAGACTGGCAGTGCTCCCATCGCTGCACTGCCAGCCCAACAGACACAGGAACCTCTCCCAGTGCTCCTGCCAATTTTGTGAGAGCACAGAGGACCATGTCCAGCAGACACACCAACCACCTCTTTGTGACCAGAAGGAAGGTAGGAGAAAACAACAATAATTTTCCGCACCAACAGCTCTGCAAATAGCTTCACGGGTTTCAACTGCTACAGGATATGCCGATAAGGACCACAATGGGAATCCTACCTGGTTCATACCAGCATTGGCAAAGAGCAGCGTGGGGTCATCCAGGGGGATTGTAGAAGACGAGTGCACATAGGTATGCTTGTTTTTCTTGAAGAAGTCAATAAACCGTTGTCGGATCTGGCTAGCTGTTAGTGTATCTTCCATCTTGAAGCTGCAAGTCACAGCTGTCCAAAGCAAGCGAAAGGGAAAGCGGCAAGGCCTTGGTGCAGTCTGAAGAGACAACCAGAAACAAGGCTCTGACACGGTGTCAGCTGAAGCAATAACACCAGGATCATTGCCTCCATCTCCTGAAAGGATCTAGCCACACTGATAACTACTCTCACCGACTCCTCAGTTTAACCATCAGTCTGCCCCAAATGGTGCTGACTCAAACCCAAACTTCCTCTCCCCAAACTCCCCAGTTTCTAGATCAAGTTTCCTGTTCTTTGAAAACAAGCCCACCTGGATCCTGAACTTTGTAAGAGGTTGCATCTACCTTGCCAGGGACACAGGGAAGGGGCAGGATTGCTAACGCCTAAAATCATTCAGGGTGATTAAACCACAGGATGGCTGTGTTTGGAAATGACCTCTGAATATCACTTCAGCCACCCTCCCTGCTCAAAGCAGGGTAAACTCCAGGGGTGCCTGGAAACCTGCCCTGTGACACGGGTGATGGTTTGGAGGTGAGCACCTCCGCTATATCCTAACGGGTATATAGCTGTCCTCTGCCGGTGGAGCGCAATGCGGTTCTCCAGAGGGCCGAGCTCCCAGCAGCCTGCCCTGGCTGAGAGCGACAATAATTACGCATATGAATAAGGCCAATGGGTTGGTTTAGGAGCGCAGGAAGGAGCCGAGGGCAGGAGGGAGCCCAGGAGGGCAGGACTCGGCGCAGCAGCCGCTCCCGGGGAGAGCAGGGCCTCTGCCCAAACGCCACCCGGTCGCAAGTGCCCAAGGAGAGGCGAGGGCACAGCGGGTGCCCGGCAGCCCTGCGGAGAGCCACCGTAGGGCCTAGAGGCAGGTCACCCCGCCGCGGCCCCGCCTGAGGAGACCCGGTCACCGCCACCCTCCCGCCCGTCACCGCCACCCTCCCGCCCCTCACCGCCGTCCGCCTCGGCCCCCTGCCCTGCCAGGCCCTCTCCCCGCGGCCCGGCGCGGGCAAAGGAGGCGGCTGGCCCGCTGAGGCCCCCCCCGCGAAACCCGGCGGCCCCGCGGCCCCCGCCGTGGCCCCGCAGGCCCTACCTCCGGGCTGCCGCCCCTCGTCCCGCACCGCACCGCACCGCACCGCACCGCACCGCACCGCACCGCACCGCACCGCACCGCACCGCACCGCACCGCACCGCACCGCACGCCCCGGCGCCGCCGCAGCGCCCGCACCGCCCCTCCCCGCCACAGCCCCCCACGCCGGCTTCCGATTGGTCGCCGAGGCCGTCGCTCTGGGTCAGCCCCGCCCCTTCCTCTCGCCCGGCCTTGGGGGCGGGCCGCCTGCCGGCTGATGCAATGAGGGGGCACGGCGGCCACGTGACGCGGGCGGGATGAAGCCGGGCAGGGAGCCGCCATTTTAGGAGTTACCAGTATGGCGGGGTTGGGGGTCTGATGTGGGGCAAGGGACACTGAGGAGGATGGGACCGTCAGGGTCCTCCAGCCCCTCCTCGCTGCAGCACCATGAGGCCTTGGCCACAGCAGGGGGCTGCAAAAGGCTCAAGGCTGAGAAGGGGATGTGGGGAAGAGGGAGATGGCAAGGGATGGTGGGTGAAGCAGCTGCTGGGGTGGTGACCAAAGCCCCTGCGGGCTTCCCTGATGGTGGGCATAATAACTACAAGGCCCTTGCATGGGTCTCAGGGGACAAGCTGAGAGAGTTGACAGGCTGAGAGAGTTAGGGTTGTTCAGCCCGGAGAAGAGAAGGCTCTGGGGAGACCTTAGAGTGACCTTCCAGTCCCCGAAGGGGGCCTACAGGAGAGCTGGGGAGGGGCTGTTTGCAAGGCCATGTAGCCATAGGACAAGGGGCAATGGTTTAAACTAGAGCAGGGCGGGTTTAGATGAGACATTCTGGGGAGACACTGGCCCAGGTTGGCCAGAGAGGTGGTGGAGGCCCCATCCCTGGAGACATTCAAGGCCAGGCTGGATGAGGCTCCGAGCAACCTGATCTAGTTGAAGATGTCCCTGCTCACTGCAGGGGGGTTGGACGAGATGGGCTTTAGAGGTCCCTTCCAACCCAACACATTCTGTGATTCTATGACAAGGGTACGGCTAAGAGATGGGGGGGGTGTTTCACTACACAGCAGACGTGCTCCAGTCATGCAGTCGGGGAGTTGACAGGGTGGGGGGGATGTCTAAAGAACAAAATTAAAAGTTTATCAAGAAGTTTGGGTCGGGGCATGGTTGGGGTATCACAGAAGGCACCTGGCCTTGACTAGGATGTAAAACAAAACCATGTGTCTTAACATGTTCTTTTGCAGTTGCTGACGTAGGGGGGTTGGACTAGGTGACCCTTAAAGGTCCCTTTGAACCCAACACATTCTATGATTCTATGATAAGATAGCAAAAAATGTAACTTCTGGACCAAATTTGAGCCAAGAGTGTATCCTAAACTAACCTTGGGTAATTATAATGCTAAAATACACCTCCCTTAATGAGCATGCCAATCAGGTAACCTCCCCAGATGTTTTAAATGTGAGCTTAGATGCATATGTACAGTTAGGAGTGGTGAACAAATCCTTATTGAGCAATCATCAGTATTTTATTGTTATAAATATTGGGCAGTTTGAAACATGAGGTGGGCATTGTCAAATGCCCAGCACCTGATTCTGCAGAACTGGCATAAAAACAAATCTCTTCGCTCAGTGTGTCCATTGGCTCTCGCACTCCAGATGAAGAGCTCTCATTTAGGAACAAGGGGGGCACACGGTCCAAGGCCAAGAGGGATGGCGCTGTGCCGTGGTGACAAAAAATTCACTGTGATGAATGTCAAGCACTGAAACGGAGGCCCAGGGGGACTGCGGGGGTCCCTGGAGGTTTTTGGGGTCTGGTTCAAGCCCTGGGCAACCTGATCTGAAGTCAGTGCTGACCCTGCTCCTAACAGGGCTTGGGCTAGAGCCCTCCCAGGTCTTCTCCAACCTGAATCATGGAATGGTTTGGGTTGGAAGGGACCTTAAAGCCCACCCAGTGCCACCCCCTGCCCTGGGCAGGGACACCTCCCACCACACCACGTTGCTCCAAGCCCCGTCTAGCCTGGCCTTGAACCCCTCCAGGGATGGGGCAGCCACAGCTTCTCTGGGCAACCTGGGCCAGGGGCTCACCACCCTCACAGCAAACAATTCCTGCCTCAGATCTCACCTAAATCTCTCCTCTTTCAGTTTAAACCCATCCCCCCTCGTCCCGTGGCTCCCCTCCCTGCTCCAGAGTCCCTCCCCAGCTTTCCTGGAGCCCCTTTAGGGACTGGCAGGGGCTGGAAGATCTCCCCGGAGCCTTCTCTTCTCCAGGCTGAACCCCCCCCAGCTCTCTTAGCCTGTCCTCACAGCAGAGGGGCTCCAGCCCTCCCAGCATCTCCGGGGCCTTCTCTGGCCCCGTTCAAGTGTCTCCACACTTGTGGAACTTGTAGATGGGTCTCATCTCTTCCCCAGAGCACCCCTTCTGTCTCCTACTGCAGTCCTTCTGGCCCCACGCTGTGGTTCCTGAGTCATAAATGTGTCTGCACTGCTGTCCTGCTTGGCCTTGGTTGCCATCGCCTAGTTGTTTCCAAAGGTCACTTGCTGCTTGCCTTCCTCAGCTTGGCTGCTGCATTCCCACCATTCCTGGTCCTGCAGCCCTTTTCGCTTGTGTCTCTTCTCTCCTTCCCGAGGAGCCTGGAAGGAAAAGAGGAAACTCCAGTCTTGTTGGTTCCTAATGGGAACCCTGCTCCGGATGCTGCTTGCAGATAGCAGCAGGAGCGGGCAAGTCTGTGCAGTGCAATTGCTTGCGCAGGTGCTTACACCTTCCATAGTGCCACCTATAGCAGGTCAGAGCCTAACGCCATCCAAATCCACACCCAGCACCCTCGCCTCTCGTGGGGGCCATGGTCTACCTGCCAAGATGGAAGGAAACATCACTGCTGCCTTCTCTCCATGGTCTGCGTCACCTGAAACACGGCTTCCAAACTTGGAGTCGCTTCACCATTTCCCAGCTGCTGGCTCAAGCGTTTCTTTGGCGATTGCCAGACCTGGAACCACATGGGGAACAGTCAGCTCTGTCCCCTCCACCAGCCTGAGAGATGCGTCCCTTTGGGCACATCCAGGTGTGACGAACCCATCTCCACTACTTCCCTCTTCTTATCTCCTCCCCCACCTTAAATTCAGGCTGCCCCAATTCTCCCCCTTCAGCTGAGGCTTTTCACATGGCAGCTCTTTGTTTCTTTTAGCACCTTACTCGCTTCTGCCTACTGAAAATTCATGTCCCGAGGCCAGTCTGGGCTGCAGGAACTTTGGCTTTGTGGCCACCTCTTGGGCTGATAAGCATCCAGCATTGTCCTCTAGCAAGGAGAAGGGTGATGGCCATGAGCTTGCAGCCCCGGCAGCGGGTGGACAGGTCTGCAGGGAGGTGGAGGTCATCTCAGTTGGCTCCTGGGTAAAAGCGTTGGCATGAGTTGAGCTTGCAGTGTCAGACATGCCCTCCCTGCACTTCGCAGGCTGGGCTTCAGGTCAGCATCCCTGGGTTCAACCGTCCCAAACTCACCCCCCAAACCAGAAGATCGCCGGCCACAGGAAGATTTGGACCTGTTTTCCTTTCCTGGTGGTGTTTCCAAGTGCCGTTCCAAGCTCGTGGTGGGGATGGATCCTTCTCTATCAGTTATAGGAACTCTGGGGGCTGGGGCTTTGGAGGAGTCGAGTGGTGGGGAGCTGGGTAATGCAGAAGACACACGGTCCCATATGCCGGAGGAGCCCTCGGTCCACCCTGGGACCCTGGCTCTGCCCAGGGCAGGCGAGGGGCCAGGGCTGGTGCTGGCAGCGTCCCCGTCCCCGTGGGCGCCCAGAGCCACACCCTGGGCCGTGCCCAGCTCCTCTTCAACGCCCAGCAGACGGCAATCCTGCCGTGTGTCACCGCCCGGTGTGGAGATGGCTGCGCTGGCTCGGAGCGTCCTGGTGACGGGGTCCAACCGGGGCATTGGGCTGGAGCTCGTGAGGCAGCTGGCCGCCAGCCCCTGGCCCCCCCAGCACATCTTTGCCACCTGCCGTGACCCCGAGGGTCCGAGAGGGAAGGTCAGTGTGGGTGCGGGGAATGGGGACAGTCCTGAGCCAGGCGGGCCAAGGGAATTGGTGGCCCCGGCAGCTTTGCTGGATCGGGGGGGTCTGGCAGTGGCTGACCCAGCTGGGTGGGATGAACGCTGGAGGGGCAGATGTGGTGCCCATGTCCTCGGTGCTCACTGCTGGCCGTGATGGCTGGTCAACTCCTTCTCCCAGGGGATCACCTGGGAGGTGGGATCACCCAGGACAGGGAGGCAGCGCCTGAGCAGAGTGGCAACCCTTCTCCTGCCAGCCGTGGGGATGTCACCATACCCCGTCTGTTGGGAACAGCCCCCCGTATGCCTTCCCCAGCAAAATCAAAGCCAGCCTGGCCTGGCTCCAGATGGAGTGACCTGGGAGCAGGGGTGGGAGACCTAGCCATGCTGCTGGTGACTTCTAACCTCCTCCCTTGCCCCATCACTTTGTTTCCAGGCCCTGCGAGACTTAGCTGCCCAGCACCCCAGCATCAAACTGGTCCAGCTAGGTATGGAGCAATCTCCCTCCTTGTACCCGACATTACTTCCAGCCCTCCGCTCGCGTCGGGGATGGGACCAGGGGTGGCTTTGCCGGGCAGCCTGCCTTCACGCTGCGCTTGCCAGGCAGCTCCAGGCCTGCCAGGCGGGGAGGGATGGGAGGGATGGGCACACATCTGGGCAGGATGGGCACACATCTGGGCAGGCTTCCCCCTCCACACGGAGCTGCCCTCTGGCTGGAAGCAGTCAAACCAGCTTTGGAGCCAGGTAGAGATGGGTCCGGACACTTTGGCTGAGCAAGTTTCCTGGGCGTTATGGTTTGAGAAAACCTGTAACAATTTATTGTCGTTTAGACAATTATTCTCTCACCCGATGAGCCCTCCCCCCTCGGGAAGGGGAACTGGGGAAAACAAGGAAACAGGAGAGTTGAAATATAAATAGATTTAATAGGATAAGACTAAATAATTAACATTAATACTAAGGAACCAGTACTAATCCCAATACTAATATAAGATACGCAAGAATTACACTCAGCAGGAAGCCGTGCACTCCCCGCAGGGACAGCCAATGTGGGACCTTGCGAGTGCTGCGGCTTCAGGAGGAAGGGAAGGGCTCAGGGCTCCGGCACCGGGGCAAGGAGTGCTCAGGATGGCAGCCAGCAAGGGAGAGACAAAACTCCTCAGCAAACTTTTCTGATTTCTATGGAATGTGCCGTTCATGGTATGAAATACTCCTGGTGGCAGCTTGGGGCAAGTGCCCGAGTCTCGCTCCTCCTCGTCCCCGCACTATGGCAAGGCTCGAAAACACTGACATCTTGAATCCCACATCCCATAGCTGGCTATAAAGTAAATATTTTCCCAAATTCAGACACTAGAATCTGAAGTGGAGTTCTCCCAAGCATTAGAAGAGAAGTTAGTCCTATGTCGCTCAACCCAAGACAACGGGAAAGGAATGAGCTCTGTTCTCAAAGATGCTAAATAGGGCACCTGAGTTTTGGGGCTGGGACACGCAGGTTCACAAAGCGAAGCAAGGCAGGGCACAGCAAGCAAACTTACTGGATGGTTCCTACGTGGGAGGGTTGGTTTGGGGTCTGCTTGGAGGTGGCCGTGGTCGGCATTTCCTTTGCTGCTGGTGAAAAAGGGAGAAAAGAAATAGGTTAAAAGGATGCACACGCGAAATCTGACCTCGTGGTGGTGTTGGTGGCGGTATCCCAGATTGATGCTCCGGTTTGGGATGTCCGCATCCTGGACTGGGGAGGTGACCTTTCCCTGCTCGCATGGAGGCAGGCCAGAGTGGGTGGCCGTTGTCAGCAGCACTGGGGACCAGCAGGCGAAGGTGACAAACGGACCTGGACAGCACAGGGGTTTGGGGGAGAAAAGGGAGAGCAGCCAGGGCAGCCCCTGTTGTTGCCAAAGTTGGGATATTCACAGGCAGGAAGCTTTTTCCAGGGTGCTGGGCAGGGATGGAGACTTGCTGGAGAGGACAGCATTGGAGGGAAGCATGGGGAGATAAGGACCACCAGGCTGAGGATCATGGTTTCCTGCAGATGTGTCTTGGGGAGACAGGCGGCGGTGTCTGAGAGAGCAGGGCTGCTCACAGCCACTTTTTTTTTTTAAGAAGAGTCGGACAAAAAACCCCATCCAAACCCAAAAGAAGCATTTTAGGGAAGCGTTTGCACATGAATTGCCATCACTGTAATAAGTGAGGTGGGAAACAGCCAGAGCTTCTAAATACTTCTGAGTATTTCGTTAGAACCAATAATAAGAAAACTGAATCAAGGCAATGCAAAGACCGTAGCAGTCTCAACCTACCTATTTATTTGTTTAAAAACATCTGAAAAATTCAAGTCAATTTTAGCTTTTCTTAGCAAAGAAAGGATTCCTGAAGTCAGGCTTTTCTAAACAGAGGCATCAAATCTCTCTCTTATTATTAAACAGATTATCAAAGTATAACATGTTCTTTGTAATAAAAAATAGCATCTTTAAAATTACCTGTGAGCCCCAACCTCGTGATGAGCGTGCTTACTTTGCTCACCAAAGGACGGCCACTACAAAAGGGACACCTCAAAGGGCTGACCACTGAATAAATAACCTTTACTAAAACACATGCACCCCAAAAACCAGATTTATTTCTTCCAAGGAGATGAGAGTTCGCTCCTTGACCCAGCACTAGGAACATACAATCATGGAATGTGTTGGGTTGGAAGGGACCTCTAAAGCCCATCTAGTCCAACCCCCCTGCAGTGAGCAAGGACATCTTCAACTAGATCAGGTTGCTCAGAGCCTCATCCAGCCTGGCCTTGAATGTCTCCAGGGATGGGGCCTCCACCACCTCTCTGGCCAACCTGGGCCAGTGTCTCACCACCCTCAGTGTAAAGAACTTCTTCCGAATGTCTCATCTAAACCCACCCTGCTCTAGTTTAAACCATTGCCCCTCGTCCTATGGCTACGTGCCCTTGCAAACAGCCCCTCCCCAGCTCTCCTGGAGCCCCTTCAGGTACTGGAAGGCTGCTGTAAGGTCTCCCCAGAGCCTTCTCTTCTCCAGGCTGAACCCCCCCAACTCTCTCAGCCTGTCTTCACAGCAGAGGGGCTCCAGCCCTCAGATCATCTTCGTGGCCTCCTCTGGACCTGCTCCAACATGTCCATGTCCTTCTTGTGCTGAGGGCTCCAGAGCTGGACACAGTATTGCAGGTGGGGTCTCACCAGAGCAGAGTAGAGGGACAGAAACACCTCTCTGGATCTGCTGGCCACGCTGCTTTTGATGCAGCCCAGGATGCAACTGGCCTTCTGGGCTGCAAGGGCACATGCTGGTCCCGCACGCCCGGCCCCTTGGAGCAATGACTCAGGGTGTCCAAACAGAGCAATTAATCATTCACCAAAGTGACTGAAAGATCCCTCACACGTGATGGGGTGACGGAGCCTTGAACTCCATTCAATCTCTACCCAAAGAGAAGTCACTAAACAGCACCCTGTGATATGTCCTGCACCTGGCCGTGCGTGTCCTCTTGAATCCCCGGGCTCCATCCCCTCACGTACGGCAGACCCACGCCAGATTGTCTCATCAAATTCCCCCAAAATGTTTTCGTGAGACCTCTACGAACTTCTGTGCTGCACAAGGCAAGGCGGTACAAGTCGTGGGCCACTCACATACTTGCTTACCGCCGTAAAGCCACCGGGCTAGTTAAAGACGCCAGGAAAATGGATTGTTCTGCTGCTCATCAGCGTACAAAATACTCCAAGAAGGGAATGTTCAGCTTTGCAAACCTTTGCTAAATCGATCTTGTCTTAAAAAAAAAATAAATAAATGTGCGCGCGTGGGGAGCAAAAGCACACTCCAACATGCCCATACGCCTGAATATTCATGGTTCTTAAGGGCTCGGGAGCGTACTTGGGATATAAAAAGGCGATATATAAAGTTTAATGTTGGCCTAACTGGCCCGTTCCAGATCCCTAAGGTGTTGAAATGACCCCTTTTAAATCAACAAAGGCCACTTCCCTGGTAGGGCATGCGCATCCTAACCAGCAAACCCAAAAGCTGACCTGTAAACTTCAAAAAATACCATGCCTGCTGCTTTAGCCCTAAAATCCTGCAATGAAAGTGTGGCAGATTTTCAAAGAGATACCAATATTTAAAGTGAAGGAAAAAGGCACTGGAAATGCTTACCTGTGTTAGCATGATCTCAGGGAGGTCGGTTGTTTCTGGTTCCTTGAGCCTGCAAACAAATCCTGCAAGTAATATCCCAAATCTTTTATTACTTGTACTCGCCTCGGCTCATCCATCAGCTCCAAATCTTCCTCGGTAACAATGTGAAGCAAAAAAAAAAAAACAATCTAAAGAAAAATAAAAGAAAAAAGGAAGGATTTCTGCATACAAACAGCTGCAAGGCTATGGCAAGCTGCGCTGTGGAACGATTTAAGCATGAATTGTTAAAAAAGGGGAAGATAGCTCTAAATGATCAGTCAGAACAGGTATCAACCAAGATCTTCATGTAATTAAGAATAAAATGAAGGTGTGCCCCCCTAAATTCCCGTCCCTTCTGGCTGCGGTGCAATACAGAAGGACTCAAAGAGTGTAGTTAGGTTGTTTCCCCAAAGATGGTGTCTCTTTAAAATGTGCCCAGCTGATTGCGTTGGCTCCCTCTAGAAATAAAACTGGGAGCCTCAGCGGGCAAGAACCGAGCATCCCTTGAGCAATCATGAAATCTTGAATGCAGAAAGGAAACAGCTAAGCACTTCTGAGCAGCAGCCTCCAAAGGACCAAGAAGGAGCTGAATCGAGGTTTAATTCAAGCAGCGAAACCAAGAGGTGAGGACAAACTGCTGCTCATTTCCATGTTCGTAACACCTTCACCTGCTAAACCTCGTCCTTTCTTTCTGAGTAACGCTGTATTTAAAGAGAACCGTTCTGGCCGCAGCCCGCTTTCCAGCGGACGCTGCGCGACCCGCTGGAGCTCTCCTCCATTTTGCTTTTTGCCCCGGCAGACACAGTGGACCTGCCCAGCATCCGAGGGGCCGTGCGGGCTGTGGGGTCTCACGTGAAGGACCAGGGCTTGAACCTGCTCATCAACAACGCGGGCGTCAGCTCGCACGCCACGCTGCGCTCCCTGGATTCGCAGGAGATGCTCTCCGTGTTTGCCACCAACGTGGTTGGGCCACTGCAGGTTGCCAAGGTATGTGCGGGCCTTTTGGGTTCCTCCTGCTTGGGGAGATGTTCCCCGTGGAAGAGGTGCCACCTCACCTGGGTGGGTTCTGGCTCTCTCGAATGACACAGATTGATGGGGGAAGACCAGGACCGTGGGTCTCCTCTGCCCACCCAGAGGAGCAGGGAGGCCAGGAGGCAGCTCAGCTCAGCCCCAGCATCTCCCCTGCTTCGCTCCTCCCCAGCTGGAGTTCCTCCTCGCCCTGGGCTGGCCGTGCCAGCTCGCTCCTTCCCTGGGGAAGGGAAAGGCTGGAGCCTGGCCCATCCATGGGGCGTCCTCCCCATCCCCTGCCCTTCTGCTGGGGGTGTCTGTCCAGCTGCTCGTCTGCGGTCTGCCATGGAGACCTCCAGGGCGGTCCTCAAGCTCAGGGTTTGTCCTGTATTAACTGAGTGTCGGTGTCTTTGTGTCAGGAATTTCTGCCGCTGCTGGAGAAGGCAGCGAAGGGTGCGGGGAAGGAGGGGCTGAGCTGCAGCAGGGCCGCGGTCATCAACGTCTCCACCAAACTGGGCTCCATCGGGCTGTGCCTCGGGGTGCCGGAGGCCCCCATGTACCCGTACCGTGCCAGCAAGGTGAGGTGCCAGGGGAGGTGTTGGGGATGCTCTGCCGTGCACTGTGCACCAGCCACCCACCCCCTGCCTGGTCCTCCCAAGCGTAAGCACCGAGACCGACACAGCAGCACCGGGACTGAGCCCTTCAGGCGGGTGGTGCCGATGCTTTACCCCAGGGAAAAGTCCCTTTTCCCACCTCCACAGCTATTTTCTGGCTGGGAAATGTCCCCCCTCCTGCCCACCCGTGCCCCCCGTGGTGCTGGCACGGCGGTGCCTCTTCCAGGCTGCCCAGAACATGGTGACGAGGTGCATGGCTGTGGAGCTCCAAGAGAAAGGAATCTTGTGCGCGGCCATCCATCCAGGCTGGGTGAAGACCGACATGGGGACGGAGAAGGTACTGGGCTGTGCAGGGAAGAATCGGCAGGACCCCTGCTGTACCCCCAACTCTAGGGGAGGGCATTGGTGTTTAGGGCAGGGGATGTTGTGTAATGCTGTGGGCTGCCAGGACCATCTCCTGGCGCGGAGCAGGCAGGGAGCTTCAACGTGCCAAGAGCACGGGGTAGCCAGCCCTGTCCCCCTTGCCCAGCACAGAGAGCAGGAGGGTGGCAGTAGGGAAAAATGCCTCTGTGAGCATCGTGGGTGCTGCTCCCCGGGCCCTGCACCCTCCAGTCTGCTCAAGCCCAGGCTCTCTGTGCCAGTGGCAGCCCCTGGCAGCGACGCTGCACCGTGTCCTCTTCTGCAGGCACCCCTGATGGTGGAGCACAGCGTGCAGGGCATTTTGAACGTGCTGGCCAGCCTCTCGCAGGACACCTCTGGCGCCTTCCTCGACTGGGAAGGGAACAGCCTGCCCTGGTGATGGACAGACGGACGGACAGATGACGGCGCTTCTTACCCACATCGCAGCCTCCCGCTCGCTGGCGCATCCCTCCGCATGGTCACCCTGCTTGTCCTCCACCAGCCCTGGGGTGCCAGGGAGAGGGGAAGGGCATGGGGAGTACCTTCCCCACCCCACACACGACCCTGCAGCCCCCCTGTACCCCCTGCCTCTGTAAATGCCGGGAGCTGATGCCTCTCTGCTCCATCTCTGCACCCGCAGCCTCAAACCCCCCGGCTGAGCCTGGCATTCGCTGCCCATATTCTGCCTGAGTGCCGTGTGTCCGTCTGTCCAGCTGCCACCCAGCGTCCCCCGACTGAGGGGAGAGGGCAGCCGGTCCCTGAGAACCCCAGCCCCTCGGGCACCCCAGGCGGAGCACAGCCCCAGGGGTGCCCCGCTGCTGGGCAGGGTGAAAGCCAGCCCACGGGATGGTCGCCAGCCCTGTGGATGCTCGGGACATCTCTCTCCTGCTGGGAGAGGGGCTGTGCCCCATCTGCGGTGCCTCCTGGCGGGGATGTCCCCAGAGGCTGGTCGCGCTGCCACCGCACCCACGGGCTGTCCCTCCCGGGGACCCAGCGACAGCCGTGGGGCGGGCGGGCGGCTGCGGGCACCGCCACAGCCCGGGGTAAGGAGCGTGGCCGCACAGCAGAGACTGTGGCTCTCCGGCAGGGCTTTATTGATGCCGGGGGCCGTCGGGAGCAGCAGCAGCGAGCCCCGCTGCCAGGAGGCCAGGCCGGCATCTCACCAGGGCACGACCTTCCCTTCCCAGTCCAGGAAGGTGCCGGTGTCCTTCTCGGAGAGGCAGGAGAGCACCTTCAGCATCCCTTGCACGCTGGCCTCCACTGTCAGGGGGGGCTGTGGGGAGAGGGGGAGAGGCAGCCCGTGCCCGAGGAGCAGCTGGGCCAGGGCCAGGAGCCACCGCAGGGCGAGGGGAAAGGTGGCAGCCCCGGGCAGAGGGGCCGAGCAGGGAGCCGAGGGCATGGGGGCAGCTGGGGCCGGGGCAGCCGCCCAGGCAGGGATGGGAGGTCGTGGTTGGGGGCTGCGGGCAGTGGCTCCCTCCCGGGGGAAATCAGCAGAGGGGCTGTGAGGGACCCGCCACGGGGAAACTCCTACCGTGTGTCCAGCGGAGGTCCCCATGTCGGTTTGCACCCAGCCAGGGTGGAGAGCAACGCAGAGGACGCCGTGCTCGCGGTAGCCCAGGGACTGGCACTTGGTCAGCATGTTGAGAGCAGCCTGTGGGGAGAGAGGGCAGGGTGGCGGTGGGAGGGGCAGGGGGGCTGCGAGGGGACACGGCCAGAGCCCACGGCTGGGACAGGGCAGGGGACACAAACCTGTCCCCAGCACGTCATGGCTGTACCTTGCTGCAGCGGTACGAGACAACTTGCATCAGTTCCCAACCAGCAGGAGAAGCAATGGAGCCCCCGTTGCTTGACATGTTGACGATGGCTGCCTTGCTGCAGCTCAACCCTGAGCCCGGGCTCCCCTGGGCAGCCTTCTTCAGCAAGGGCAGGAACGCCTGCGAGGAGAGGAGAGGAGACAGGGGCACACATAGAAGTGGCACAGGGGAGAGGACCAGCTCCTGCCACAGCGGGTAACGTTGGCACCAGAACCGGAGCATCCTCCCTCTTCTTCCCACTGCCGCAGCCAGCCAGGCTCCAGCTCCTGAGCTCCAGCCCACGGCTCCATGAGCTTCTTGTCAGGCAAGAGCCCATCAGGCCCCAGAGCAGAGGCAGGACCCTCTGCCACCGGTCTGTCATGTCCCCAGGGGCAGTGAAGCTCGGGTGAGGGTCTCACCTGGCCCAGCAGCAGGGGCCCAACCGTGTTGGTGGTGTAAACCTGCGTCATGTTCTCCAGCGTCTCGCTATCAAGCAAGCTCAACTTGGCGATTCCAGCATTGTTGATGAGGAGGTTCAGCCCCGAGCCCCCCAGCTGCTCCCTGACTCTGGCTGCAGCTGCCTTGATGCTGTCGGGGTCGGCGACTTCTGCAGAGCCGACACAGGGGATGTCAGCATCTCCATCGTGGATAGGGGTCCCCTGTGACCCCCCAGGACCAGCAGCACCCAGTGTCCCCACAGGCAGTGGCCCGTGGGCACGGTTCCCTCCAGGCACGGGGCTCTCAGGGTGTGCGCAGCGCCTGGGCCACACGCCAGGGGAACCGGGGCGAGGGACCCCACCTCGGGGCACCTACCGAGCGGGACGATAACCAGGTTGGGGTGCTTGGAGGCCAAATTCTGTAACTCCTGCAAGAGAGGGACTGCGTGGGCACGGCGGGGCAGGAGGGGCTGCGCAGAGGCTCAGCCTTTCCCAGGCAAAGCCCGTGGGGCTCCGGCTCCGTCCCTGCCCGGCCTCGCGCCCAGCACCCTGCTGCGGCTGCCCCGCTCCCCTCGCACGGGGCTCCGAGCCTCCCACGCACGCCACGTGCCACCATCCCCTCCGCACATGCCAGGCACAGCTGCTGCCACGGCCGTCCCGACCCGGCTCCCTGTGCCGCGGGTGCCCGGCTGCAGCTCCAGCCCTTGGCAAAGCCCCTCCCTGCTCCAACCTGCTGCCCCGGCACCCAGCGCTCCTGGCCCCAGGACAACCCGCCGTGGCCCAGCCCAGCCTCACCTGCGCTCGCTGGCCCTTGGGGTCCCGACAACCCGCAAACACCCACTGGGGTGGCTCTGGCAGTTCCAGGAAGTGCCGGACAAGCCCCAGGCCGATTCCACGGTTGGCCCCTGTCACCAGAACAGAGCGGATGCGAAGCCTTGCCATGCTTCTCCGTTTGCCGCTGCACTGCTCTCACCCTAATCCTGCAGGTGCCCTTTGCTACTCAGTTATCTCGCATTTTCCCGCGAGGGCTTGCATCAGCCCATTTCTCTAGGAAATTCTCTGTCTGTGCCTCAGTCTCTTGGCCGTGGTTCATACCCATGTTCCACCTTTCCCGACGGCTGAGGAATGATGCAAGGGCAGCCGGGTGTTCTGCCCAGGCAGGGAATGCCCTGGGCTCGATGTCTGGAGAGCTGCTCTTTGTACCTTCCCTCCTCCACCAAACCTGAGCCGCTTGGTTTTCCGGGCCAGCGTTACCCCTGTTGCTGCACCGAGATGTCCCCTCCCACCACAACCCTCCCTCGTGGGACACAAGGCTCCGTCCCTGTCCTCATCCAAGGTCAGGCAGGCAAGGGTGGACTCACTGACCCTGCACAGCGCAGTTTGTTGCCTTTAATTGGTGTAATGCCAAAGCCAGGGTCAGGGATGGAGCATCCGGGACAGGCGAGTGTCCCTTGGCCACCACAACGGCCTGGAAAACCTAGAAACCCTCCATGACCGCTTAGAAACCATCCAGAGCTTCCCAGAGGAATCCCTTCCTCAGGGTCTGCTCTAACAACAGCTACAGTATTTAAGTTGTAAGGGTGACAGAAGGATAACGTTGTATATATATAATTATCTAAGTGTATATGTAACTGGGTAGAGCTGTGGTGCGGCTGGGAATCAGGACTGTGCCCGGGCACACACACGGTACGCGACAGCCATCCAGTCCCGGAGTGGTCCAGGTACTGCCTGCTTCATTCCTGCAGCGGTGAGGCACCGGGACAACCCTCGTGGAGGAACTGCAAGGAAAACCTCTGACCAGTGGATACAGGAGCTTCGGGCGAGGCCTGAAGACCCCCCAGGAGCTCCAGCTGTGCCTTAAATCAACGGAGAAGCACCACTTGCGTGTCTCCATGAGCTGGTGCGGGGAGGATGTGGGCATCCCACGGCCTCCCCAGGGGGTTCCTGCTGCTGCGTCACCCAAGCGGCGCACTGAGAGTTGGGAATAGCAGAAGGTACACATAAGACAGTTGGGAGATGTTTTGTAGGTAGTTTCAGATAATTTATAACATCAGATGAGGCAGGTGATCGTGCAGGACCGTGTGGGCGCAAGCCTGGGGACTCCCACCTGCTCCAGCTGGAGATGCTGCAACAAGGACTTTTCCAACTGGACGTTGGAAACCAGCCATCCTGTTCAAGAGACTTGAGCCTCCGTGCGCGTGCTACCTAATGCAAAGATCCCAATAAATTAGCTTTTTTCTTTAAAAACAAACCCGGCCATCTATTCTTCTGTGTAGCACTAATCCGTCTTGTCGTGGCATTTCACCGCACTCGCTCAAGCCCATGGATGCAGCCACAGCTCCCGGAGCCTGGGGATGGAAAGATGCTGACCAGACAGAGCCACGACTTCCATGGCCTAATTTCAGCCCTGACCTGGGTGAAAGGAAGCGTTTGCCCTCCCACCGGCATATGCCTGAACGTTTTCCGGGTTTGCTTGCTGGATTTGAACAGGTAAGCAGCTTTAATATGCGGAGAGGCTTGGAAGGATGTGGAAGGATGCTGCTCCTCCCTGGGGGGAACCTGAGGCTGTATGGAGCTGTTGGAGCCAAAACCAGAGGAAACGATAGGAAAACAAGGTGGCATTTCCGTGGTGGTTTGTCACCACGTCTGACCCACGGAACGGGGAGAGGTAATAAAAAGTTGGCCAAACGAGGAGGAAAAGTGCGTGCGCACCTGGGAAAAGCCTGGAGGAGAGCGGAGAGCTTGGTGCGGGCTGGGGATGGGAAAGGGGATGCAGATGGGAAGGGAGTCGGGGCTCGGGATGCAAACGGGGACAGGGCTGGGGATGAAAATGGGGACGGAGCTAGGGCTAGGGGTGAGGATGCAGATGGGAACGGGGATGCAGATGGAGCTGGAGATGTGGACGGGGACTCGGATGAGGACGGGGACAGAGACGGGTTTACCGATACAGCCGGGCCGGGGCGGGCTTGCCGGGCCGCTCCGCCCCGGATCCTGGGGAGCCCGACCCAGTTTCCTCTTCCTGGGTTGCGACCCCGTCTCGCTTGGCTGCCCCGGCCCATGGCGGCTGTGGCGAGCGCTTCTCCCGGCAGGGCGAACGTCGGGGAGCAGCGGGGCCGGCAGGAGCAGACGGCGGGCGCGGCGGGGCAGCGGCAGGCGCTAGGACCCAGGTGAGGCGGGGGGACCGGGGCGGATGGGGGCGGCAGCACCGCCCGTCCCCAAAAACCCCTGCCCGGCCCCAGCCCCACTGCACAGCCCTTATGCAGCAAAGAGAGACCCCTTCCCCCTTTGGCAGTTAAGAGAGTGATGGTTAAGTCCCGGACGTAAGAAAATAATTAGTGGGGGATAATAAACCATATGGGAAGAGATGGAAAAAAATGTCCTGACCTGGGTGGGAGACTTGGAAAAGGCCTTGTCCCACCCCGCACGCAGCTCCGGAGCCCGCCGATGGTTGCAGCGCAACCGGGATGCTGCAGGAGCTGCCTGGCCCCAGCAGCGCATCTTCCTCGGCAGGGTTCCCTTGGGATGGGCGTCCCTGCGGAGAAGCAGGCAGATTGGGGCTGGCTTTGAGCCATTCCCTGGGCTTGGGGCTGCGTTTGGGGTATAAAACCGTTCCTGGGGTGTTGGAGCTTTGCTGCATCCCACTCTTACGGTTTGGTGCCTCATCTCTTCTCCCGTAGGTTTGCGTATGAGCCCGAGAACATGTCTTCTCCGAAACTCTACATCCTACAGCCTTGGATCGCCAACCTCTTGGTGAATTATGAGCAGCTGGATGACAGTGAGAATCTCCTGGCCGGGCAGGTCCTGCGGGTAGGTACGGAGGGGGGTTGTCCTAAAGTACTCCGACAGCATTTGAAATCCAAATTCCTGGAAGTGTTCGGCGGTTCCCAATTCAGTGGCTATGGGTGGGCAGCCCTTCTTCCTCAAAGTTCCCCCCCCCCTTTTTTTTTTTTTTTTTTGAGGTGCAGGAACTTTGTTTCACCTGTTTCGGGTGGCCGTGGCTGACTTTTGCACCCCCAGTAGGCGTGCCCTGCTCTCGTCCAAAGGGTTTGCGGTCTCCAAAGCCATCTTCTCTCCTAGCCTCGCACGCGCAGGCCTTCATCCTCCTCCTCACTGCATCGTGTCCTTCCTTGTACCGTGTCGTTTGATGGGTGGTGCTGGCAGTGGGTAGCATGAGGCAGAAGCAGCATCTGCTGAGGTGCCTGGAGCCCTGTCCTGGCCGGTGGTGAGCCTTGGTGGGACCACGAGCTCGTCCTCCTATGGATGCTGGCTCCTCTGGGAGAGCCTCTGTTGTCGGGATTCAGGGCATGGGGCCCTGAGGTGCAAAACCTGCCCCCGCCTAGTTCCTGGAGAGCTTTTTTTGCAGCGCTGGTGACATCTTTCATGTTTGATCTATCCTGCATGGCAGGAGGGAGCTTTAGTCAGGGGACTCTTGCCTGTTTGAGGCCTGATGGGCAGCGGGAAGGGAGCAGGAGGAAAACAACGGAGCAGGGTCGGTGCTGCTGGTCGTTAGCTGTGGACTTGGAGGGACTGGCTGAAGGTGCTGTGAGACCACCGGGTGCCCAAGCAGGCGTGAGACCTGCACGGGCAGGGCAAGCAGTTCCTACTCGGCGATGGGTTGTGGTCATGACCTGGATGCTGGTGAGACCCAGCTCCAGTGCTCCGGTTTGCTGTTCGCTCACAGCCTTGGGGTGCTTGTAGCAGCGTCCCACCATGGGCATCGTTAGCGATCTCCTAACGTCTTTTGTGGAGGGAGATGGTTGAGGCAAATCGGGTATTTCCTTCCTAACAGGAGGAAGGAAGATGATGGATGTTGTGATTTAAATGGAAGGAGAGATGAGATGGGGAGAAAAAAAAAGCGACAGCGGGCGAGAGAAGACGCTGTGGTCCTGTTCCCCATCCTGTCTCAAGATGTGGAGGTGGTGAAATCACTGGTTCCCTACTTCTTGTCTCAGTCCCCGCTGCCAGGCAGGAGCTCTGTTGCGCCTGGGCTGATGAAGACCCAGCAGTGAATGAGTGGATCCCCTCTAGGGCTTGAGAGATTAATGGGGAGAGGTGGCTCAGTGTGACCCCTCTCCAACCTACAACCCACCCCAGTCCTCCTTAGTGAAGGTTGGGAGGGTTTCTCCAGCTTGCTCTGGGCTCCAGCTCTGCCTTCCTTCTTCTCTAGCTCTTTCCAAACCTACCTCTTCTTTTTTTTTTTTTAAATCCTATTTTTTTTACCCAGTCTCCGTGAGCAGCCCTGCCTTCTTCTGGTACCAGTGCTCTCCTGCGGCATGTGCTAAGCCTCTCTGCCTCCATTGGGAATGAAGAGCTGCCCATAGTGAGTGAGCACACGGTGGGACTGGCCACCTGCGCGCTGGGCTTCTCCCACCAGGGTGAGGGGACGCAGCCAGCGGAGACTGCCGGGTGGCTGAGCTGGGATACCTACAGGAGCAGAATCCTGGCGGCGTGGGCATCCTTGAACCCAGCAGCAAGCCTTGTTGGCTTGTACGGGGAGCTTTGTGCAGTGGGAAGGGCAGCTCTTCTTGTCAGAAGGTGCCAGCTGACGACAGCCGGTCCCTTTAGCGTGGTGGACACCTGTTCAAGGACATGGGTGCAGCCCTTGGCAGATGCAGGTGGTATTTGTGCGCAGTGGGACGTGCGATTTCACGTCCCCTCTTCTGCTCTCGTGTCCCAACGTCACCAGTCAGGTGAAGGACGTACATGATGTGTGTGACCGAACCATAGGCGTGTAACGGGAGAAGCCCAGGGCTGCAGGGATGGGGGCAGGCCGGGACTGATCCGCAGCTCCCAGCCTGCGGAGCAGGCAGGTGTGAGACTGGGAGGAGCAGCTTTAGTGCTTCCCTCAGGGGGTTGTTTCGACCCAGTGTGGACATGGCTTAGTAGAAGCTCAGGGTTGCTACACCAGGAACTTCATTCAGAACAAGGGCTGTAGCGGTCCTGCTGGTCACTGCTGCTCTCCATCTCCCTCTGCTTTGCAGAGGGGCGCATGTCCCAGGCCTGCCCAGACCCCTTTCGCCTGGATTCCTGCTGCTGGTTTGGGTGAAAAAATGCTTGGTTGTGGCTCCTCTCCTGCCTTGCCTTCGATTGCTTTCTCCCACAATGTGGTGTGTCCCTTATTCTCTCTTGGTGTGGAGCCTGCTTGGTCCAGCCAGGAGGCACGAGCATGTACCAGACCCCTTGGCCATGGGGTAAGCGTTACCATCTGGCTTCACAGTGAATGGTGACCTTCTCTTCTAAGAAGGCCTGGTGCCTGGTCCTTGTTCGTGGGGAAGTCTGTAAAGTGAGATTTCTTCTTCTCCCTCTCCCCCATCTCTTGATAGGTTTTGAGTGACTCAAGTGCTCCAGCCCAACCTGAGGTCCCCCAAGATGCCGTCCTACAGGTCTCAGATGGGTCCTACTACATCCGCGTGGTCATTACGCCCGAAGCTCTGCAGGCGGAGGAAAAGTGGGTTCCACCAGGACTTGGCTGTGGCTGGGACAGTGGTTCTCCACAGCTGCTAGTGGGGCTCCTGCCTGGTCTTGTTTCAGGTTGCGTTAAGCTTAAGCAATCGCAGGGTGGGAATTCTGCGTGAAAGAACTAAGAGAAGAAAGCTGGAATGCCATTGCTCTGGTCTCGGCTGGCTAGGAGTCCATGGCAGAACCTGCGATGCCATGTAGATGTGATTAGAAAGGACTTAAAGAGCCCCTGGGCTTTGTGAAAGGAACCAGAGCATTAACCATGGTAGCCTGAGCAGCTCCTTCAGTGCTTTCCTCAGTTTCCCTGTTTGGACACCCCCAGACTGGTGGAGTGCTGGTAGCAGAGCCAAGGATAAGCAGCAGGAATAAGTTGCAGGAGCCCTCGGTCCCTGATGCTCCTGCTGAGATGCGTGCCAGCAGGCCCCCAGGGGGTTGACGTAGCGGTTGGGGGAGCCCCACTCTGTGTCTGGGTGGTCCAGCCCTGTTCTTCACCTCTCCAAGACGTCCCCGCTCTGCTCTTTTTCCAGCGCCCACACGCAGCTCAGGCTTTCCAGCCTTATTTGCAGAATTATCGTCCTGCAGAAGTACACGGTGTGTTTCCGGGAGGAGGCCAGGCTGGTAAGTGCTCTGGTGAGCAGACGCAACTCGTTCCTTGACCTTGCCGTGCTTCCTGCATGCTTCCCTGCTTTGAGCTCGCTGCTCCCAGGAGCCGGAGGCAGAGGAGGGGTGGCCTTTGTCCTCTCCTCTTCACCTCCATCTCCTCGGAGGGTCTGTTACGGTGACAATGGCTTGGCCTGGGTGCTGGGGCAGGGAATGACATAAGCCCTCCATGGAGATGTAGTGCATCTCCCTTGGGGCCACCTGACTTGTCTCCTGCTGCCATGCAGCCGCAGGAGACCCGCGTGGACCACTGGTGGCAGAGCTGCCTGCTGTCCCCTCTTCAGGAGTGTCCCTGTGGCCTTGGGCTGGCCCAGCCTGGCCCTGTGGCTCTTGAAGAGCCATCGGCTGATGGGGTTCGATGGTACAAACCCCCCCGGTGGAAGGAAGTTGTCCTTTGTGGGTGGGCCCTCACCGTGGTTGGAGGGTTGGTGGCAGGGCTGGGGTGGGCGCGTGGGTCCTCGCTGGCCCCAGGGGAGGTGGGAGCGGAGGTGGGACAGCAGAGGTGCCTTACGTGCTCCGTTTTCCCCACAGGAGGACTGCGAGTTTTACCTCATGGTCCAGCGGTTCATCGTGCTGCCCATGGAGAGGCAGAGGTTGGAGTCATCTGACGGGTACGTCCCACGGGGCAGGCTGGGGCTCGGCTCTCGGGGGGAGGCTTCCTCATCTCCCCGGAGCGACACTGACCCTGGGAGTCCTGGTGCGAGCTGGTTGCGTTGGGGACTTTTTGCTCTTCGAAAGGGGAATTGTCTCCATCGCAAGCTGCGAAGGAAGGAGGCGGGAATGCGGAGGGAATCGGTAACCGGCTCCTCTCTTGCTGCAGGAACCAGGAGCCCTCTGTGCTGCAGAAGATCAAGGAGCTCTGGCTGTAAGTAGGGGCTGGCCATGGCTGGGGAACGTATCCAGACACCGCAACGAGAACACGCGGGGCTCTGAGCGGGGCTAGAGCAGGCTGGCGAGGGCAGGCACACCTCATGGCAGGGTCCTGGTTAACCCGGGGGACTCCCTGCGGGACGTGATGGAGCTGAGCAGACCACACGAAATGAGCTCTTGGTGACACAGAGGGCTCTCCGACCCAGCCTCTCCCTCTGAGCTGGGAGGAGACACTGGCGGGGAACTTGCTTCTTCCAGCCGTGGGCAGGGTGAGCCCTGCACAGCTCATTCTTCACTCCACGCTTGGAGCCCCAGCTCCAGAGGTCCTTGGGTCTCCCATCGGTCCATCTCCAGGAACAGGTTTCCCTGGTGGGCATTCCTGGGATACTGAGCGGAGGTGGGTGGCCAGATCCAGCAACCAATCCACGACTACCACGAGCTGCTTCTTCCCAAGCTGGGGTGCTCGCTCTGCAGAGGGCTGCTGGCCTGCGCGTGCCCCAGCCCTAACCTGGCTTTGTCTTCTCCTTGGTCGTTTCAGGAGGAGTCTGGCACTGAAGAACGCTCCCAGCTCAGGTAAAGGGCTTGGGGGGGGGCTGCCTGGTGGGGCTCCTGGCTCTCCTCAGCTTGGGCTGTGCTAGGCAGAGGTAGCACAAACCCAACCACATCTCAGGAGGCGACTTTGCTAAGCCCAAAGCAGGACAAGGTGCTCGTGCACCATCGTGCACCCGTGCTCACGCTGCTGCTCCAGGACCCGTGTGGAGAAAGGAAAGATAGTTTCTAGAAGCAGAGGAAATGCAGAATTTTGTGTATTTCCACGGGTTTCAGTGCATGTGACAATCACGCAGCAGAGTAAAAGCGTTCGCAAGTGAGGCTTGTCTGAATTAAGGTGTCTTCTCCACTGACGTTCGCCTGTTCTTGCTCCAGAGCCATCCATCTCTCAGCTGATTGATGCCATGGGCCAGGACCAGCTGGAGGTTTTGAAGGCAAATGCTGAGGAATGCTTGGATTTACAGATGTCCAAGGAGACCCCAGCAGCGGTGAGGGACGAGGTTCCCGTCACCCAGTGGGAGGCAGAGCGCAAGAAGGAGGTCAGTCTGGCTGCTGTGACAGCTGACGGTGGGGACCCTGCTGTGCCAGGCTGGGAGAAGGAAGGAGGAGGGTGGTGGGCAGAGTCTGGAGGTTTGGCATTCCGCTGCCAGATTATGGGTGGGCTCCCGCCTCTCAGGTGGGACTGCCCAGTGGAAAACCACGTCATAATGTCTCATTTCAGCAGGGTGAGGACGTCTTCATGGTCCCAGCCAACATCCTGGTGATCCCTCCTGAGGAGGAGGCGGTGGCTTGCGATGCTTCCAAGGCGGGTCAGTGCGGCGGCTTCGTCTGCGGGGTGGGCAGTTCGGCGTCCAAGCATGCGAAATAGGAGTTTCCCTGGGACGGGGAGAAGATTTCTTCTGCTCTGGCTGCGGACTGTGCTGGGATGGGCTCAGCGGTGCCCCTTTCGTTGCAGACACGTGCGAAGCAATTCCCAGGAAGAGTGGCGACGAGACAACGGTGCCGGGTGACCCAGGTGTCATATCCCAAGCCAGCTGTGAGTAGCGGGACCTCAGATCCCATCCAGCCTCGTAGTAGTTTTCCTCTGAAGTTGGCTCAGCCCATCTTCTCCTTGGATCGGGCAGAGGAGGTACCGGCATGGCCAGGTCTTTGGGAGACCAGGACTCACAGCCCTGCCTTAAGCAGGCAGGGAATGGTCCCATTCCTGCAGCCTCCTGAAGTTGAGCGGCTTTGGTTTTTTTGTGCTAGGAATGATTTTGTCCCTTCGGTGCCATCACGCAGCCTGAGCCTCCCTGCTGGGCTTGTGTCACCAAGCTTTGCTGCAGAAGTACCCGCAGGAGCTCCATGTAGCGGAGAGGATGAAGGGAGCTGCTGTCCTGGACAGTGCAGGGTGTCGGAGAAGGTCTTCCTCCCAGCTGCCTGCTCTCTGGGCAGCATCTGCCTCTCCGCTGCCTGCCACAGGGGCTGGCTGAGGTCGTGGAAGGGGTCTGGCTGGAGTACACCCCAGTTTTGGTTGGAGAGGGCTCTCGGAGCTCCCCTCGAGTGCTGTGCCTGTCCAAGACCCCGTGCAGCCTTTGTGACCGCCGCAGGGTTGGAAGCGGGCCGCCACTTTGCCAAAATCAAACACCCCCCCCCCCCCCCCCCCCAACTTGATCGTTGCAGCCGCCGAGTCAACAGCCTTGTCGGAGAGCTCGGAGGGATCCCTGGACAACCCCTGGAACAGGCTTCCTCCAATATCTTTGACCCTGAACTCTTCGGATGGTGAGTCCCCGTGCCCATGGGTGCCCCAGCCTAACTCACCGGCAGGAGACAATCCCCCCCCTCCTCTCACTGGGTGACAGTGTAGCTCCTCTGGGTGCTGGCTTGCTTTCCCCCAGCCGAGAAGTAGTGCTGTGGCGTTCCCCATTGCCCCGTGCCCGCATCTTTCCAGCTCTGACGCTGTCCTGCCCAACCCGATGTGCCGGGGCAGGTCCCACCACCAGCCCCCTCCCTGCCCACGCCGACCGTGTGTTTCCTCTTACCAGAGAAGACCTCTCAACAAGACGTTCCGCCAAAGACCCAGCAAGATGTGGCTGCTGACAGCAACACCCCGGACTTGCTGGAACAGTGTAGCCAGGACTCTGCCGAGGGCTTGCCACAGGGAGAGCCGGTGCAGACCTCCTCTCCCTCCCTGCTCTGCTCCTACAGCAACATCAGTCCGGTGGAGACCGACGCCACCCAGGCACCACCAGCTGCGGAGGCAGCCTGCCACGCTCCCTGCGCTGCTCCAAGCCCGGAGGTATCGGGGTGCTCTCAGGCCCCCCTGCCATCTCCTTCTCCTGCTTTTTCCATCACACCCAGCAGCCGCTTGCAGCCCCTGCCCGAAGAGGTGCCGCACAGGGAGCAGGCGGACTCCAGCGGCACGGCTTTCCCTCCAGATACATTGAAGCATGATCCGGCTCGTGACAGGAGCCGGAGAGGAGGCGCTGTGCGTGCCAAGAGGAAGCTGCTGGCAGGAGATGGCCAGGCGCTGCCGGCCCTCGGTGGGCAGCAGCATCCCCAAAATGCCCTGTGGGGCAGGGGGAGAGACACGGGCGAGAGGCTGGAGCTTGCGAGAACGCGGCGCGCGAAGAAGAGCAGAAAGGAGACGGGGCTGCAGCATAGAAAGGAGCTCTCAGAGGAGGAGGAGGAGGAAGAGCAAGCATCCCCGACGAGCGGCCCCATCTCCAGGCCGGAGCAGCACAGAGCTCTGCAGCCGGTAAAGATGAAGCAGCTGGTGGGGTCCCTTGTGGGGGTGGTCCCCTCGGGGGGTGGTACCCAGGGAGGTTCTTTGCGTCTCCCCCACCACTGGTGTCCCTCCCCAAGGCCTTTCCTCACTTGGCTGGTGGGGATGGGCAGTTGAACATGGATAAATGTAGATGGTGGCCCCAACCCTCCCGAAGGAGGATCTCGGGCACCGGGTTGAAGACGTGGTTGAGCCCATGACCTTGTTGGGTGGGAACTCACTGGAACGTTCCATCTTCCAGCTCTCCGGGTAAAATAAGATGGGAAGAGCAGGAAGCAATTGAGGGAGAGACCCCAGAGGTTTCCTGGGCGTCTCGGGCCCATGTGGCGGGGCCATGCTTTGGGCTTTGCGGCTGGGGCAGACCAGCCTCCCCCTCCCTTTTGCTTCCGCAGTACGTGAAGACGAAGCGGGTCCAGTACAGATACGAGGCGCCGAGCCCCGAGCTCTGCGAGCGGATAAGATCCATCAGGTCAGTGCAGCCATGGCTTTGTGTGGCTGGTCCTTGTCCCGTCCCCCCACCCCACCCCACCCCCCACCTCCATGGCTGGCCACATGGGATGCGGGCATCGCTGCTTGCATCCCTGCAGCGGGTCCCCAAACTGCCTTACCCCTCGTCACCGGACTGCCCTGCCGTGTGACAGCGTGTCCCCAACCGGGTCCCCTTCTCACCCTGGTCTGGTTTCGCAGGATCTCCAAGGCGATGGTGAAGGGGGCGTGCTGGATACTCATGGACAGGGAGGTGGACTCCTGAGCCCAGCCCGTCCTTCGTTTCTTCACCGGTTCAGCAAAAATAATTTCGAGCTGCCTGGGAAGAGCAGTTGGGGAAGGTGGGGGGGGGGGAGGGGGGGTACGACACGACACACCAGGACCCCTGTCCCTAAAGGGACTGCTGAGTGTCTTGGCCTGGCTGCAGAGACCCTGGCTGCAGAGATGCTGGGGACATGACCTGTTCGAGGCCAGCACCCTCAGTGCTAAGGGGGGAAAAAAGCACCCGTTCAGGGACGCCTGTGCGTGAGCCGGCGTCACCCTCCCACCTCTCCATCCCTTCCAAACACCCTGGCCCGGCGAGCGGGGACAAGAGATGACCCGGTGCCACTGTAGTAGGGGCAACAGTGATGGCAGAGGCCCCACAGCCTGATCCCCACTCCGAAGGCAGCACAGGAGTTTGGAGGTTTGGGTCCTGCACTGTTTGTTGGAAAAAAAAAATATCCCGCAGGGTTATGCTGTAGAAATTAAAAATAAAAATTGTATATTTTTTAAATACACAGCTCTTGTATTAAAAAAAAAAAAGGGGGGGGGGAAGGGAGGGAAGGGAAAAAAAAAAAAAAGCATGTTGCTGCTTTGTCGTAAACATCTGTGTAAGGAATGCATTTGGTCCAGAGCGGGGGTCGACAACGGGAGAAAGCCGCTTGGGTGCTGAGGTGACGCTGGTGCCACCGGGAGAGCTGTGGGGCTGGCGAGGCTGCGGAGCTGCGTGCTGAAATGCCGCGGGTCATGGTCCCGCTGATGGAAACCTGCGTCTTTGGCGGGGGTTGGGGCAGGGGGGAGCTGGAGGGAGCGGTACCCAGCGGGGTGAGGAGCTGGAGAGGTGAAAGGGTCCTGGTAACGCCTGCTGGAAACGTCCGGCTGCCGGCACTGCCGCTGCCTGTCTAAAACCACCAGCTTTCCCCCACTGTCCGGAGAAGGCGACGCGGCTCGGGTGCATCCCCAGGGCTCCAGAAGGATTCCCAGCCCTCCTGGGCGATGCTGGTGGCCGTCCCCGCAGCGAAAGCTGGCCGATGCCATGGTAAGCTGGTGCCGCAGCCCGGGCGGGAGCAGACCTGTGCCCCATCTCTTCTCTCCGCACCCCAGCTGCCGACCACCCCGGCACCGTGTGCTCGCTTGCAGGGTTTTATTGGGGACAGTGGTGATGGCATGCAGGGTGCTTCACTGTCCCGGGGCTGGCTCCCCCCGGCCCGGCACCAGGCGTCTTTGGTCTACGGCTGCTGAGTCTTGTGCATTCGCAACAGTTTGTGCCAGGGCTTGCGGCCGCTCGCCTTCGGTGCCCGCTCCAGCCTGCGGCTCCTCCAGCCCGGCGCGGGGCCAGTCCTGTGGTGTGGCACCTGGAGGGGTCATGGGGGGTGGTGTGAGCGTGGGGGGGATGGGGAACACCCTCTGTACCCCAAAACACCCGCGTTAGCAGGGGTGCAAGGGAGGGGAGCGTCGCGGCTCACCTGCAGCATCCGAGGACGGTAGGGGCTCGCCCTCCGGCTCCGGGAGGGAGTCGTGCTTGGTCCTCCGTTTGAAGACGGGCGACCGCCGCAGGCGCAGGGGGACGGTGCCCACTGGGGGAAACAGAACCCAGCCCCACGTTACGGTGGGGTGCAGCTGCCTGGCTCCTGCCCCGTTTCTGCCTGCGAGCCCGGCTCCTGCCGGGGCTGATCCCAATGCCAAGTTCCCCCCACCCCAGGATCTTCCCAGTGTGGCGATGCCATCACCACGGGCAGCCACCCACCAGATGAGTCAGGCAGCACCACCATGTAACACGGGATGCCACCATACCACCGCCTGCCTCCTCCAGCATGGGGCACAAGGCTGGGGCTGGGGGGGGTGTGTCCCACTCCAGCCCCCACTTACTTCCCAGCTCCGCCGGGCATTCGGGCTCCCTGAGCTGCTCCTCGTGGACGGACACAGCCCGGCGGCCGGTCCCCCACAGCACCGCCAGCCGCGGTGTCAGCCGGTTGTCTGGAAAAGCAGCAGGGAGGTGCTATTGGTGGGTGCCGGCAGCCCCCTGCAACCTGCCGGCAGCCCCCCCCGCCATCAGCACCCAGCGCTGGGTGCTTGGGGTCCCTGCTGCTCTCCATTCCCAAGGAGCCCTGGGAACACGCCAGCAGCCGAATGGGTGACCCCATCAGCATCCCTACCTTCGGTGTCGGGTGGTGCGGGCAGGGTGGGCAGGGGGCTGGCAGCACCCACCTCCCCGCCGTGGCTGACCCTCCGCGGCAGCGTGGCCGGCGCGCTCCTCCCTGGCCGTGGCAAGCTGCTGCTCCAGCCCTCCCGGACCCCGGGCTCCGTTGGCCCGCCGGGCTCGGCCAGGAGGAAGGAGCGCCGGGGTTGGTCGGAGGTGGTGGCCTGTGGCTCTGCTGTCAGCTGCCTCCCCAGGGCTTTCCAGGCCGGCCGGGGCTCCACGGCGGCGGCCGGGCTGCGGAAGGGTGCGTCTGCGGGGAAGGCAGGGCAGAGCTGTGGGTGCCTGGCAGCGACATCCCCAGGGAATGGCTCTTGGTGCTGGGACCAAGCCTGCAGCCACCCCAGGGACTGGGCAAGGGTCTGGGTTAACATCTGCCATGGCCAGGGTTGGGCGCCCACGGGGGCAAGGGACCCTGCCCGTGCCCACCAGTCCCTGGTGGCGCTGGTCCCCCTTGTAGCGTCGCTTGGTGCCAGCAGAGGTGACAGAGCCCTCTGCCCAGGGGGCTGGTGTGACCACCCCCGGCACCCACCGGTGACCCACCTGTGGACACGGAGTGCGTGCGGGCCTTCAGGGAGGGGGGGGAATCGGCAGAGCTGTCCACGATGTCCCCTGCAAGCACAAGCCACCAGCCATGAGCATGCTGGGGTCCACCCAGCGCCACCAGCACCCAGCAAGGCGGGGGGAAGGACGTGGTGGGACCCACAGCTGGGAGCCCGAGGGGGCCCTGCCCGTGCCCACCCCGTGTGTGCCCAGCCGGGTGGGGGGGATGCGGCCCCTCACCGTCTGAGCCGGCTTTCTTGATCTCGCTGTCTTTGCTCTGCAAGGAGAAAGAAACCTGATAAGGGGAGGGGGTCAGGGTGGCAGCACCCTCAGGGACCATGGGTGGTGGAGGGCAGGGTGCTGCCAGGCTGCAGGGGACGGGTGCCAGGGAAGGAGGGACGGACAGACAGGCACCACGCAGCGCGTAGGAGCCCACATACCGATCTCACGGAGAGTTAGGTGACAAGACAGAGGTCACGGGCAGTGGTGGCACAGACGTGGGTGCTGCTGGTCCCAGACAGGGGACACCCCATTGCCACAGACCCGCCCCCCACACCTCCACCCGCCCTTCAGGGGCAGGATCCAGCCCAAAAGCGGAGCCGCTCCCCACCTGCTGCTTCTTGCCCTCGGCGGCCGGGCCCTTGGTGACGCCGATGCGGTGGAGCATGACCTGCACGCGCTGCTCGAAGGAGCCGGGCAGCTCCCCCTCGCTCTTCTCCAGGTGCCTCTTCTGCGGGACAGACACAGCCCTGCCAGGGGCACGGCACCCACAGCACCCACCAACGGGGCACCCAGGTCCCCAACCCCAGCCGTGCCCCCCAGGGTGACCAAGGCACGGCCACAACCCAGCAGGGACGTCCCCAGCATCACTCTGGTGTCCCCACATCCCCCCTCCCATACCCAGCTGACCCCGCCACCAGCACCCTTGGGTGGGAGCAGCACCCGTCGGCAGAGCCGGCGGTGGTGGCTCGGTGACGGCGCTTACCTTGTCATGCCTGACCCCCAGCGCGTCCTCGTCCTCCCCAGACAGCAGGATGAGAGACTGGGATTTGCCCTCCCGCGAATACTTGGGCCGGATTCTGCGGGCCGAGTCAGGGGTCTGGCAGTGCTCGGGCTCTGGCTGGAGCTCGGCAGCGAGCCCCCCCTCCTCTGATTTACTCAGTGGCTTGCCCCCTTCGCCCGCCTTGCTGGGGGCCCGTAAAATGTCACTGAGCATCGAGCGTCTGCTGCTCCTGGGGGCGGCGGGGCCACCCTCGGGCTCCTTCTCACACCTCGAGCCCAGCCTGGATTTGGGTTTCTTGAAGGCAAAAAAATTCCCGATTTTCTTCTTGAGGGTGCGGGAGCCGGAGGGAGCCAGAGGGGCTGATCCTGGGCAGGTCATCGGGGCCGTGGGGCTGGGGAGAGATGAAGCGTTGGGAAAGGTGAGCTGAGGGGACAGGCATCATTTTTTGCCCGCCCCAAAGGGACGGATCCAGACCCCAGACACCCCACCTGAGATGATGCTGCCCCAGCAAGGGCAGCTGTTCCCAGCCTGGGACCCCCACGGGTGCTGCCCCATTGCCTCCCGGCTGTGGGCAGACCCCTCAGCCCCTCCCCGGGCCCGTAGGCGTGGGGTGCTGGGCCCCATCCCACGCCCCACGGCTGCATCCCACCAGCCTTGCCCTTGGCGATGCAGAAGTCAGGTGCCTGCCGTAAAGAGGGATGTTTTCCCCAGCATCTCTTTGGCACTGGGACCAGTAGCGTTTGCAGGGCAGGTGAAATCCTGCGGGGAGGGGTGCGTGCCAGGGTGCTAGGTGGGTGTAGGGGACAACACACACACACCCCTGACCCAGTCCCAGGCTTACGGCAGCTCCTCTGTGATGAGCCTCTTGGCAAAGAAGTCCTCCAGCCCCTCGTCCACGCGGGTGATGCTCCTGTCCTCGCTGTTCTCACAGGCCACGGGCTGCACCTGCGAGCAAGCATGGCCATCAGCCTGGTGTGGGGCGAAGATACCCCCCACCCATGAAGAGGTGCCACCTACAAGTGGGTGCCTGTGCGGGATGGGTGCTGGCACCCTCCTCGCCGTGCGTCCAGCACAAAAGCCAAACCATGTTGTCATCGGCTGCAGCCCAGCATCTCCCGGGGCATCGGGAGCTCTTGTCAGCCCCCTGCACCCCGCTGGGTGCCATGTCTGGGGACCTGGTGGCTCCCCAGCACGGTGGCTGGGGTAGGACATCCATACCCATGCAGGCACCCGTGTGTTACAGACAGGTAAGGTGCCGCTGACCCTCCTTGGTGACACACAAATGGCAAATCCTGCTAAAGCCTTCCTAGGGCTGGGCCATGTCTCCGACCCCGCTGTCCCCACAGGAGAAGCCTTTGGCAGGGACAATTCCTCCATCTGAGCCCCGAGGAAAGGACACCCACACTGCCAGTGGGTGACAGAGCGGGTGCCCTGCATGGACCCACACCTGCATCCTTCAGGCTGGTGCCCATCCTCGGGTCCAACCTTGGAGTGCCACCACGGCCTGGATGAAGGCCACCCATGGCAAAACGCTCCATGCCACAGCCAAGCCTTCCTCACCCCAACAACGTGCCACCACATCGGTGGCTTCCTATCGACGAGAGGGAGGCACTTCCCCATCGGTGGCATTTCAATCCATAACGACTTTTCATTATGGCTGGATTGATGCCGCTCGGGAGCCGTTCCAGCCACCCGAGATCTGCTCTCCCTGTCACATCACATCCGTCAAAGCCCATCCTCGCTCAAGCCTTGGCCAACCCTGGGTGCCCATCCTGCCGAGGAGAGATGTGACAAGGTGACGGCCCCCAGGCCCTGCCTGGCCCCTGCCAGCCTCCAGCAGTTCCCACCTCTCTCCCAGTCCCACCGGTCCCACTATGGTCCAAGGGCAAGCACCACCACGGCCGTGCAAGCCAGGGCTTTCTGGCAGGTGGAAGGATCCAGCTACATGCCGGTGGCATGGGGGACAAGGTGATGCCAGCAGGATCCGGCTCTGGGGACAGCCACGGAGCTGGATTTCCACCCAAAAGTTACTTTTGCTTTGGGAAGGGGGCTTTGAGGGCAGGACCCCCAGGTATTTGCCCTTTGCGGGGGCGGGGGGGGGCGGGGGGAGGCAAAACCCACCCCACCGCGGCCGGTGGATCCCCACGAGCGTCACCAGGAGCCACCACGTCCACCAGCGCTTGGCTGATGGCTTTTGGAGGGGGGGGGGGGGGGGGGGGCAAATCGGGCGCAAGAGGAATAGAGGCAGCCAGAGCCATTGCTGAACACGCCAGCCCTCTGCGCCCAAACTCTGCGGGTTTTTACCATTCCCCCCCCGCCGGCTCCCCGGCCCCAGCCTCCCTGCCGGCTCCCACCGCTCAGCATCTCCCAACAGGCAGCAGGAAAAGGGGATGGATTATTTCCCTGTGCGCCCCCCACCCCCCGCCTCCTCAAACCCCCCCCTTGCCCATCCTTTGAGGGCTGCCCCCCCCCCCCCTTTCCTCCCTTCCTCCTCCAAGGGGGCTCTGGCTGAAATGCAGGATAATAAAACCTCCGCGCATCTCATTTTCCTGCCTCGCAACAAACACCTGCAATAATTCCGGAGGGGGGGAAAAAAACGAAAAAACAAAAAAAAAAGGAAAAAAAAAAAAAAAACCAAACACAAATCCCCCCCCTCCCGCCACCTCGCCAACCAAGAATCCCCCTTTCCTTACATTGGGTTTGCTGGGGGGCTGCTTGTGGCGGCGGTTGGGCCGGGGCCTGGCTTTGGTGCAGTGCTCCAGCTTCTCGCCGGCGGTCGGCAGGTCCATAAGGGATCCGGCGGCGGCAGGCTGCGTGGCGGGGAGCGAGCCGCTCGCAGGCTCAGCATCCTTTGTGGAGGCAGGGCGTGCCGGCGGCGCGGCGAGGCTGAGTGACGGCGGCGCCCGGTGAGCTCGGAGCCCGTTGGCGTCCCTTCCAGCCACCGGCTCCAGCTCCGAGACACCTATGAGGGGCGAGAGGGCCCCGCTTGGCAACCGGCCTCGCCAGGCCTCCCCATCGCCATCATCATCATCATCATCACCACCAGCATCATCGCCGCCGCCGTCACCTTCGCCCACGCGCTGGCTGCGCCGTGGCGTGCCACGCTGCGGGGAGGGGAGCGTGGCCGTGGCCACCCAGAGCTTGCGCGGTGGCCCCCTGGGGCAGCAGCTTTGCGGTGGCAGCACCGCCAGGGATGGATCCTGCCGCGGTCCCTGGAGGTTTTGCGTGCATGGGACGCTACGGGGGTTTGGGGGGGGAGGGTGGGGGGGAGGGGAGGATGCTCAGGCAGGGAGCGAGCCGATCCCTGCCCCCCACAACAAGCCCAGAGACCTGCGGCAAGCAGCAACTGTATGGCACAAGCCCTGCCAGCGCTGGCCCGGCACTGGGCACCCACAAATGCGCCCCGTTTTGCTCTGCGGGCAGCCTCTCCCTCCCCCCCCCGCCCCCGTTACCCTCTGGGTAGGGGTCAGGATGCTGCTGGGTTCGGGGACATCAGGGGTCCCCTGGGGACACCTGGGTGCCGGGGGCTGGCGCGAGCTCTGCTTCAGCCAAAGCCAAATACGCATCGCAGCCAAAGCCCCGAAAAGCAGAAGTCACCCAGCAGCGGCTGATCGCCTGCGACCCCCCCCGGATCCTGCCCAACCCCCCCCCCATCCTCCCTGGGCACCCCCCAGCAGAAGCTCCCATGGGCAATGTCCCCTCCCCTGTGCCAGGTCCCCAGGAGTGCTGGGGGGGTGATGCCTATGCGCGGGCTGGTCCCTGGGATGGCAGGGGGAGATGCCGTAGCATCCGCAGCCACGGACAAACCTCCCACCCCCCTCCTGGACACATGTTGCGGGGGGAGCTCAGGGCATTTACCCCACTGCCCGTGGGCGATGAGCCAGTTGACCACCCGACCCCCCCCCCCCCCCGGCAAAAATGGCACAAGATCAAGCTCGAGATGAGTTTTGCCTGCGGAGCTGCACCACGGCACCGGGAGAGGCTCTCCGTAGGGGGCCAGATCCGGGAGAGGCTCTCTGAAGGGACCGGATCCTGGAGAGGCTCTCTGAAGGGACCGGATCCTGGAGAGGCTCTCCGAAGGGTGCCAGACCTGCGCCAGGTGCTGCTGGCAGCCTGTGGCATGGTGGCCGATGGCTCTGCCCCACCAGCCCGCCCCCCTGCCTTGGCCCTGCTGTGCCCCGTGGCACGGGCTGAGCCGTGGCAAAGGGCAAGCCGCGCGGTGGCCTTACTTCTCACGGTTGCCGTGGGCCGAATGCTCCTGAAATGCTTGTTTTTCCTCCGCAGGGCCATCTTGTACTGCAGGGAGAGAGGGATGGCGGTGGCTGCGGCATTGACGAGCTGGTTGTGGCCATGGCTAGCGGCATCCCCACGGCAGCCGGAGCCAGCCAGGCTTGGCCCAGTGATGGGTGCAATCAACCCTGGACCCCCAGGGCTGCACCCCCTCATCTTGGTCCGGCACCGAAACCACCCATGACGCCAGATGGGATGCTTTCCCAGCCAGGATTCCTGGATCCCAGGTCCTGAAGCAATGGCTGGCCAGAGGGGCTGCATGTGGCCGGGACAAGCGTGGGCCACCGCAAGGACAAGCTCCCGGTGCTGGAAGGACAGGCAGCATGGCCGGGCCGGCTAACGGTCTAATTGCCTTAGCGCTGTCCTGGAGGGGGGTGCCAGGGGTGCGTGTACCCGGAGAGGCAGCGTGGTTAAGCCCGGCATCATCCGGTAAGACGGATAAAAGGTGGTTATAGCGCGGGGCATCACGCGGTGGCTGGATTGGACCCTACCTCCTCCACGGCGAGGTCCGAAGGATTCCTGCCCCTCGCCGGTGCGGCGGCATCGTCCTCAGCCGGCTCCGGCAGCAGCGTCGGGAGGTCGAGCCCCAGCTTGGGGAGGCTCTCTGCCTAAAACCATTAGGAAGTGCTTAAATTATCCCGGGGGCTGAAGCGCGCCCGGCCGCCCTGCGTGCTCCGCTCTGCTCCGCTCCCTGCCTGCGGCCGGGATTTGCGAGGGGATTTAGGGCCGATTAGCCGGCTGCCAGCCCCAGCACAGCTGCCCCACGCCTGCCCCACGGTGCACGAGCGGCTGGTGCCCGGCTTCACCCCAGCACCCCCCCACTACTCGGCAGCTCCCAGACTCCGCTCGGGACACGTTAATGCTGCGGTGACCGCACCAGGAGAGGATTACCTGGGAGGAAAACCAGCCTGGGTGGGAATTGTCCTGCTTTCCTGGGTGGCAAACCTGTGGTCGCTGCGGTGGCCGGCACCCAGGCAATGCCAGGGTACCCAGACCCCCCAATCCTGCATCCCAGGTCCCGCATCCCCATCCCGCAGGGGTTGACAGCCCCCGGCGCTCACCAGCTTGCACTGAGCGACAGTCAGGTCTCCCAGCACGGCGTCCACGATGCCGTCGGCCACGGCAGCTGTGACAGACAGCTTGATTTCACTGGGAGGGGAGAGAGTGGGGTGTGAGGGCCAGCACCCACCGCCCCTGCAAGCCGTGGGGCTGGCCCCCACAGGGAGAGCCTTGCTGGTGGCACCCAGAGGAGCACCCAGGACATGCCCTGGGCTCCAGAAGAACAGCACGTCACCCACTTCAGTTTGCTGAAGACGTCGGTGACCATCTGATCCAGGACAGTGCTGAGGTTGAGGTGGTCCTGGAGGTAGATCCGCTCTGACATGGCGTTGACCAGTTGGTCCCTGAGCCCGCTCTTCTGCACCACGGCCGGGCAGAGGCTGTGCGCCGTGTCCAGCGCTGCCTGCATGATCGCCTGAAGTTTGGGGAGGAAAGGGGTGTTTTCGGGGTCTTTTCTATCAGGATTTGTGTGGTTTCCAGGACACACCACGTCCCTCAGGCTGAGGCTGACGAGCATTCCCGTGCTGCCGATAGCTCACTATGGGTGCCCACCTGGATCTCCCGGCCGCAGGTCTGCGACGCTTCCTCCGTGAGACACTCCAGCTTGTGCTGCAGCTTTCCGTTCTGGTATGGGGTGTTTCCCGCTTCGTACAAGAGGGGCAGGATCTGCCATGGGAAGAGAGAGACGACGTGGATCATCCCGTGGCACCTCATCCTTGCCTTCCATCCTTCCATGCGCAGCCTGCGTCCTTGGCTACCCCGTGGAAGAGCATTGGCTGGGGAGACCTAGAGACCTTCTGGCTTTGCTGGGCCAGGATTGGGCATCCTGGGCCTTTCATGGTCTCTGTGTGTCACCCCCCAGCCAGACCCTCAACCGCTCCCCACCGCCCACTGATCCTCCTTCCCACCCTGTGCCCAACCATGCTGATGCCCACATCAGGGGAGATCCTTTCCTAACCCTTTCACCATCTTTCCACCATCGGCACTGTCCTCCTAAATCCTGTCTCCACCGGATTAAGTTCCTGAGGGGGGTGTCAAGAGAGTTGGGAAAAAGGAAAAGAGGGGGTGGGTTTTGAAGAGAAGTAGAGGAGGAAAAGGTGTGACGGGGAAGAGAGAAGTGGGGGACCAGGAGGATCAAACCAGGGCTGGCAGTGCCAGGAGGTGCCCAGCCGACGCGGTGGCCTTCGTCACCATGTCAGCACACTCATTGCTGGGTTGAGTCCAGCCAGGGTGGGATGAAGGTGCCCCAAGGAGGGACAACCCCCGGGGGATGCCGGGGGTGTGTGTGGGGGGGGGGGTGGGGTGGGGGTGTGTGTGTGTGTATGTTTCTCACCAGCGTGGGCATCCGTGGGCCGCGGGGTGTGCCCAAAGCTGGAGCACCCACCTGCCCCAGGGAGCGGGGCACGGGCATGTGTGTGGCGGGGGGGGGGTGGGGGGGGGGGTGGAGGGGATTGAGAACATTTTGGGACTTATTCTAGAAGAGGGTTCCAAAATTCGCAGCTGTTCTTTAACATTTTGCAAGAGCTCGGTGACGTGCATCTGTTGCGTTGACAATTCCGCTGTTCCCCGACTCCTGGTTAACTATGTCATTAACTAATCAATAACCCGCTTCGATCCCCAGTCGAAGCCGGGCGGGTTGAAGGGGTTTCCCCGCGGGGCGGACTCACGCTGATGGAGAGGTTGGCGTTCCTGATGGCCTCCTCCGCGCAGAGGATGTCCGCCTCTGCCTCCCTGCCCGAGCAGGCGCTGAGGATGTCGACGTGCTTCTGCACGCTCAGGCAGATCTCGTTCACCATCTGGAGCGCGCGGAGAGGCTGCGTCACACACCGACGCCGGAGCAGCACTGCCAGTTCCCCGCTCCTTGCCGTGACTTTCCCGGCAGAAGGATGTGCTGGCGCTGCCCAATGGGGCGAGCTGGGGGGACTGGCGGTTTGCTGCCCCCAGAGCATCCCTGCCGAATAAATGGCGACGCCACATGGCCGGGGTTTGCTCGCGAGCACGCGTGGGGTCACGTGGCAGCGAGATACCCCAGCGTCGCGTATGCATGAAATGCACGGGTGCAACCAGGAGGGTTCCTCGGAGACATTCTTTCTGCCTGGCCCCACTCTCTCATCCCTCCAGACCGCTCTGCCCTCCGCTCAGGACAGGTGGAAAGGACTTGCAAGAGCTCACGGGAGGTAGCCAGAGTTGGTTGGGGCAAGGGAGGGTGGCGATGTGGCAAGCAAACCTGTTCGGAGGAGGTGGTGAGGATGCCCTGCTGCAGGCGGAAGGTCTGTGCGGGCAGCGTGCGCCGCAGCTGGTTCCTCGTCAGGCAGGACTGGAGCTGCGCGACAGGCAGGAGCCATGAGCTGGGTGTTGGTGACGCCCAGGCCCCGCGTCCCCCCCCTCATCCGCATCCCCATCACCTTGTGGACCGCCTCCTCCGTTCTCTCGGGGCTGCTGCGGTACGCCTGCGCCACGTCGCTCATCGGCAAGGGCATCGACTTGAGGGTGTAATTCCTGCGTGGCAGAGCGTGGGTGAGAGGGTGCTGCTGGACCCTGCTGCCTCCCAGGGCTCATCCCCACCTAACAGCAGCCTGGAGGAGATAGGGATGGCCAAGGTCCAGCCAGCACCAAACCCCACAGGAGCAGCAGCAACCTCCTGCCCAGGCTCTCCATCCATCCCTCTTTCTTCACACCTCCGGAGAACCCGCATGGCCAAACACCAGACCTGATGGTCTGCTGGGCAGGGGGACAACTTCTACCCATCTTTCTTGGGGAGGGAGAAGAGCACCACGTCTCCACCAACAGCAGATCCTCCTCCCCGGGCTTGCTGGAGCTGCCACAGGCAACGTGGGGCTTTGCTGGGTTGGGAAGCAGAGCCTGGGGGAGACCCTGAGGTTGGTAACAAAGGTGTCATCACCAAATGGGTGGCAGGTCGCTTTGCTGGCTTCAAGACCCGAGCAATAGACCAGCTCCCTGGGGACCTGTACGCAACTGTGTGATGCACTTGCTGCTTCGAGGGGACAAGAGGCCCTGGGGACGGTGACATCCTGATGCTGGAGGCTCTTTTGCTTGGTGGTAGCAAGCCAGGAGGACCAAGCTGCTCCCTCCTTACCTTTCTAAAGCTTGAGCCACCTCCAGGAGCCCATGGGCGGTTGTGTTGTTCCTGTCCCAAACCACGGTCCTGCAAAGAGGAGGACACGAGTGAGCCCTGCCTGCAGCCACGCGGCCCCGAGGTGGGTGCCCACCCCCTGGGGCACTGTGGTGTGCCAGGCAGAGTGAGCGCAAGGCTGACCCCCAGGCACCAGAAAACCTGTAAATGGGGCTAAAAAAATCTGAATCTCAATATTCAAAAGCCTAAACTTGGACTTCGCAAGGAGCTGTAAAGCACGTGGCTGCCTGGAGGGAGGGAAAGGCAGGGAGGACACGGCCAGGCAGACGCCACCCTGCTGGCGGGGGGTGAAGTCCCCAGGGGAAGAGCCCTGGCTGGGAGACCCTTCCCCGTTCCCTGTCCCCTGCAGACATACCTGCCTTGCCTTTGTGGGGACAATGGGGTCCAAAAATGGCATTTTAGGAACTGATGGCAGAGCGTGGGGTGAGGGCAGTGACCGCAAAGGTCCGGCTGCGGCATCCCGGGCTGTGCAGGAGCCCGGCAAAGAGCTGGCAAGTGCCGGGGCAGGGACTGAGCTGCTCTCTTGCCCTTCACACATCCCCTGCCAGCCCTGCCAGACAACTGCCATGAGAGCAAGATACAGTCACAGCATCTGACCGCGCATCAGGAATGGTCCAGAGATGCATCCATGGCCACCAGGAGCCATTGATAAGCCTCCTCTGATGGCATCAGCATCACAACCAGGACCACTGTATCGGGGCTACCCGGCACAAGGTGGGAAGGGCACCCACAGGGTGACATGGGCTGCTGCTACCTGAGCTTTGTGTTGATCTGCAGGGCCTTGGCTAGCATCTTGGCCCCCGTGTCCCCCATGGCGTTGCCGCTGATGTCCAGAGCGACGAGGCTGGTGTTACTGCCCAGAGCGCTCAGCAGGACGTTGGTTCCCAGCTTGAGACGCGATTCGGCCACCGACAGGGACTGGAGGGGCTGTAAGGGGGACAAGGAGGACAACCTCTATGCCTGGCTGGCAGCCACTGGGCTGGTGGCTCCCAGTGCTGGCTTTGGGGAGCCCAAGTCATACTGAACCCCCCCAAAAAAGGAGGGCAATAGGTGCTTAGGCAACACCCTGGATTTTGCTGAGATGCCTGGCAGGCAGCGAGGAGGAAAGAGGGTTTTTTTGGGAAGCTGGGCTGCCGCCAGGTTACACCAGGCATCTCCTCCGCGCCTTTAGCCAGACACAGGCTCCCGCTTTCCCAGATGAACGGGAAGAGCTCTCGCTTCTCTGTCTGAGCAGCTGCCGCAGACGGAGGAAAATAAGAGCAGAAGGATTTGAATGGCAGTGGGAGGGAGGGAGATTTGTTCCCAGACTGTGCTGTGAGGGATTTGGACGGCACCCTGGCAGGGTGGTGGCAGAGGGTGACCGAGGGTGGGACGGTTGAGGACAAACAGGACTTACGCAGTCGTCCTCCTGGGTGAGCTGGACGATGCGGTGCAGAACATCCAACAGCCCTTCCCTGCAGGAGAGGTGAGGAGGGTTACACGAGCATCATCCCTCATGCATCCCACACGCATCCCCCGGCGCTGGCAGAGCTCCATCCTCCCTCCTGCTCTTGCCGGAGGCTGCGCCCTGTCCCTGCAGCACCTGCGGTCCCATAGGAACCGTGCCAGGAGCAGGTGATTGTCCCCACACAGTTCCCCGTTGGGTTGGAGCAGGCAAGACGGGCAGGCCATCCCTGGCATTCCTGACCAGCCCATGGGCTTGGATGGGGAGAGAGAGGGGAGCTGGGTGCATAGTGCTGGGGCGGCTCCTGTCCTGGGCATTGTGACTTTGCACTTACTTGGATTTGATGTTGAAGTTTTTCCCCAGAGAGACGTGCCTGATGGATTTGCTTCTGCCAATGGAGAGCACCAGCGTCACCATGTCAGGGTCGAAGCCTGCGAGAGACAGGAGACACCCACCGGGATGCTCCAAGCAATCCGGACCACAGAGGTGGCATGAAGGTGGCAGGGTGGTCCCTCAAGGGTGACCTGCAGAGCTGCCAAGCTGCCACCACGGGATGGTAGAGATGCCCAGGGCAACTCCTGAGCATCTTCCTCTTTTTCACAGCTCCCTCAAGAAGACCAAAGACCTGTGCAGAGCCGGGGTCCCTGGGGAGTGACGCTAGGGATGGAGCACCCTCTCTGGGAACTCCTGCCATTTGGGGTGCCAAGGCTGTGCCGAGCCACGGCGAGCCTTTATGGAGCTAAAGATGGTGCTTGCTTTCCACCATCCCACAGGGATGTGCCCTCCATCACCTCCCCACCACCCTGGACAACACGGAAGGAGTTCTCCCAGCTTGCAGGCAGCTGTGGCATCCTCAGGGTAACCCAGCAAGGTGACACCCTTCCCCCAGGCCAGGGATCTGCCAGCCTGGGTCAACCAAGACACCACCTACGGGACTGTCCCTCTTGCACGAAGCCGCTCTACTGGGACAGCCCTAAATAGAAGTGCCCTTTGTCAACTCTTGGCCGGAGATCTTGAGTAAGAGAGCGAGCTCTTGGAGCATTGGTGGCCCCAACGGGTTTTTGAATGACTTCAAACCACGTCAGCTTTCCCAGAGCCATCTGGCTGTTGAGGCGCTGCATGGTCTGCTGAAAGAGCTTCCCAAGGCTGCTTTAAGCTTTGGGGCCTTTTAGGTGACATTAAGAGCCAGCAGAGGTGATGTTTGTGATAATTAGTGTTGCTCGCCCACGGCTTCGGTGGCCACAGCAGGACTGTAAACTCCTGCAGCGAGGTGAGAAGAGCTTCAGCCCAAGGAGACCTTTATGATGCTTCAAACCCTGAGCTAGCAACGCGAGACCACCTCGGGTTCAGCGAGCTGAAGAGGCTTGTACACCAAGACAGATGCGAAATGAGAATTTTTGGCAAGTCCTGAGGCAGGAGGGGACGAAGGAATCGCCCCATGCTCGGTGCTAGAGATGCTCTCTCTGAATGAGGGGAGAGACAAGGGCCACCACCGCTGCTCACCATGGGATATGACGCTGGAAGGTGATGGAAGGGGCTGGGAAGGACATCACCAGAGGGAAAGGGGCACCTTTACAGGACTGCCTGCCTTGGGGAAGACACAGGGGTGGCTGGTTTGGGCGGGGGGCGGAACCCACAAAGCCTGACAAGGTGGTGATATCTCAGGCAGGAAGCCACTGCTGGCTGTTGGGTGCCTTCACCCCCGCAGGACACAGCCTGTGACACTGCAGCTGCTGCTGCTGGAGGACTTTCACAGGTGCCAAGTGCAGTTTAACGTTGCATGAGCGTGATCAAGAGGCAGGCAAGTGCAGCAGACCCTACCCACCTCCCCAGGGACTCCTACAAGCTCACCAGACACTGGGGCTGAGCTGGCCTCTGCCAAAGAGCCCGCGGTGGCCGGACCTGCAGATGGAGGTGATGCTGCCCAGGTGGGGAAAAAGCAACCTACCGTTGTCAGACAAGTCCAGGTCGCTGATGGAGCTGGCGTCAGGGATGAGATCCTGGATGACTTGGGCCCCCGCCGATCTCAGCTTGGAAGAAACAGCAAGACATCAGTACAAGGGGAGGCGCCGAGCCCTGCGAACGAGATCCTGCCGTCGGGAAGGTCACCCCAGCCCCACGGCGGACAGGGCTGCAGACCTGCCCACACAGGCATTGAGCCCCCCACCGCCCCTCAGCTGCCACAACCGGACCCCCAGGCTGGACCGACGGCACCCATGGGTGCTGGCCCTCACCTCGCAGTTGCTGAGATCCAGGCGCAGGTCACTGACGTGACTGTTGTCTGCCAGCCCTTGCAGCAGCGCCCTGGAAAAGTCACCAAAGCCACCCAGCAGTGTGAGCATCACCATCACCCACCGTGGGGCACCCCCAACGGTCCAAGGCAGTGGGAGCGGGGTGCTGGAGAAGACACCCTTCTCAGGAGTCCCAGCTCCAGCCTGCCCCCTCCCTCCTGCTGAGCACAGGGATGAATCCTGCACAGGGGGACCCCAGCTCTGTGCTGCTGGCTCCTGGGATGCCTCCTTGGCTCCAGGTGGCATCTCCCACCCTCCCGTGAAGAGACGCAGGGGGATGTCCCCAGTGCATCCCCCAGCTGCCCCTGGGTAGGAAAAGTCACCAAAGCCACCCAGCAGTGTGAGCATCACCGTCACCCACCGTGGGGCACCCGCAACGGTCCAGGCAGTGGGTGCGGGGTGCTGGAGAAGACATCCTTCCCAGAGCTCTGCCTCTCACAGCCCCATCCGTCCTCCCCACCAGCCCTCCCAACACGGAGAGCCCTGAGCCAGGGTCCCCCCCTCACCTTACAGCATCCGCTGGCAGCTTGGTACCTGCCAGGGAGACGTGCCGGAGGGCACAGGCCTGGCTGAAAAACTCCTTGACGTCAGGGGAGATGGTTTTCACCCTCCTGAAAAGGACGGGCACAACGTGGCATCACCTACTGCCCAGCACCAGCCACCCCCCCCCGGGTACCGTGTTCCCCTCCTTGCCGCCCCGGGGGCTTACTTGTGGGAGTACACGTTTTTGGAGAGATCCAGATGGACGAGGCTGGTGTGACATCCGCGGACCAGGGCTCCAAAGAGCTGTTGGGGTAGGGATACGAGCCGCGTCGAAGAGGACCCAGCTGGTGCTGCAGCCCCTCGTACAGCCCAGGGAGGGAGGGGTGACGGTATGGGATGAACTGCAGGGGATGTTAAGGGCAGGGGGGGGCGGGTGTCTCTGCCCCGTGCTGGGGCTCCCATATTTCTCCTGCTGAACCCCAAGTCCCCCAGCCCGCCCATGGTAGGGGTCACGGAGCAGGCCATCACTGGGCTGGCTGCCCACCGCATCTCCACAGCCCCGTGGCCAGTTGGGATGGGGTGGCAGGGTTTTTGGGAGGGGGGACGCTCACTGCCAGGACCCCCTGCGTGGGTACTCACAGCATCCAAAGGGCAATCCGTGCCGGCCAGGCTGAGGTGGGAGAGCGAGTGGCACTGGCGGAGGAGGCTCTGCAGGTTCTGTGGGTAGAGGGGGCTCAGTGGCTTTGACCAGGACTCTGACCCCCCCTACCCAGCACCCTACAGCCCAGGAGTCCCAGCTCCAGCCTGCCCCCTCCCTCCTGCTGAGCACAGGGATGAATCCTGCACAGGGGGACCCCAGCTCTGTGCCGCTGGCTCCTGGGATGCCTCCTTGGCTCCAGGTGGCATCTCCCACCCTCCCGTGAGGAGATGCAGGGGGATGTCCCCAGTGCATCCCCCAGCTGCCCCTGGGGAGGCAGGGAGGTGTCACAGCCATGACTTCCCCATCCTTGCGGTGCTGCAAGGCAGGGTGCGGACCCCAGGGGACCAAAGCCATCGAGCCCATGCAGGGGACAGAGCCCAGGCGGTATCACCCCATTGCAGCCCGGGCACTCACGCTGATGTCGTCCCCAGCCAGGGTGCCGGGGTTTCCAGATAGGTCCAAGTGCCGGAGGGAGGATCCGATGGCTTTGTTGTCTGCGAGGGCTTTGCATAATGTGCTCATCCCTGCTCCAGGAAAGGGGGAGAGACGGATGGATGCCCGTGGGTCCCCTGCACCGGGGAGAGCCACAGAGCAGAGGAAGGGACGCTTTCCTACAGCTGGGGCAGCAGGACATCGCATCCTTGAAGATGCCCTTTCCGGGGTGGCCCTGCAGCCCCTCAGCCAGCCCATTGGGGCCAGCTTGTCCCCAGGCACCACCGTGCCCAGCCTCCCGATGGCGCCTGGGCAGGGAGCGGGATGCCAGGCTGTACCTTTGGCACTGAGCATCGTCCTGGCCAAGCTGAGGCTCTGCAGACCCTTAGGATTCTTCTCCATGAGCCGGCTGAAGGCAACGATCCCTGATGAAAGAGTAGAGAGCCATGAGGGGCTGTGCCAGCGCAGGCGGGTGTCCATCCCACCCCGAGCTACACCGGGGGGGCAGCTGCCAGTGGGATCTGGAGTTGAACATCAGTTTTCATGGGTGGAAACTCATCCCAGCCCAGAAGTTGGGTACCTCTGTCTTCCAGCTGGTTGCCAGCAAGGTTGATGGTGTGCAAGACAGAGTCGGGATGGTTGCTCAGCGCCTGGGCCATCCTCTGTGCAAAGTCCCTGCGGGGAGAAGGGCCACCTGTCTGAGCAAGCTATGGCCACCTCCAGGAGATGTGGCCACCAACCCTGCAGCCTTATGGGGATGTGCCACCAGCTCCTGTCCATGTGGCAGAGCTGGCTCCATCTGAGGAGCCAGCAGGAGAAAGCAGAGCATCTCCAAGGGTGGGTGATGTCTGTTGGCCTCCAAGTTACGAGGGGGGTCTCTGCTCCTAGTGAGCTTCATGCTAAGGAGGGGATGGGGCACCAACACCCCCCTGGCCGTGGGGGGGTCCCCATAGACCACCCAGCTTCATCCACATGAAGGGGGCAGAACCAGGCTGCCGAGACCCTGCTCATCACCACCCCAGGGCTCTGCAAGGCCTTCACTTACGCTTTCAACCCGCTGTTTTCCAGCACCAGCTCCTCCAGCGTCACCGATTTGCTGAGCATGTAGAGCAGCTGCTCTGAGATCTCCTGGTTCTAGCAGGGGAGAAGAAAACCTTTCTGGAAACCCAACCATCATCTTCAGCATACCCAGCGCCAAGGCGCCGGCACTTACCAGCCTGAAGTCCTTGCAGGAGAGCTTGGTGAACCACAGGTTGAAGGACAAGGCGGCGATGCTCAGTGCCACGTCTCTGCAGGGTGACAAGGACGAGGGAGTCAGGGGCCAGGCTGAGCCAAATCTGGTCCCAGTCGGGTGCCCCGAGACACCCAAACCCAGGGATGGCCCGAGACACCCAACCCCAGGGTGCCCCAACGCTGCGTTCAACATGGGGTCCGTGAGTCTAAAGCAACCCACAAACGCAGCTCAGCTTCCCCAGATTATTCCCTCAGAGGAAAAAAAAAAAAAAATTAAAATAATTACATGCTTCTGCCAAAACCTCGGGTTGTTTTTTTTTTTTTTTTCCCCTTTTTAATTCTGAGCTCTCGGTGCGAAGAAAAATGCAGGTTTTTGCTCAGCTGGAAACAAGTTCCAGCTGAAGCCCCGCTCCGTCTTTCTCGGGATGAAGACGCGGCTGAGTCTCGCGGGGATGAATCCAGGCACGGGCAGAGCTCACGGCCCTGCCATGAGGTTATAACCCCGTAACGGCCATTTGTGATATATATTTGTACGTGTGAGGGGGAGCGGCGTTGGCTGCTTTGCATAGGGAAACACCTGACAGCCACGAGCGGCCAGAAGCCACCGTGACATTCAGTTTTCACCTCCGTGAGCAGCTCGTGGGCTTATTTCAGTGTTATAAATGGCCGGGGAGGCGAGGTGGGGTGGGGCTGCCCAGCCTCTGGGGCTGTCGTCCCATGGGACAGGGCCCGTCGTGTTTGGTGCGGGGGAGCGTCAGCCGGCAGACGTGGCGGCCTTGGAGCGTGTAAAGCAATAAAAGCTTCTAACGCGAGCAGAGGAGGGCGTTGGGCCACCCCCGCCCCGCAGAAGGGGAGGACAGGGACTAGTTCACGGCAAGGAAGCACGGCATGGCACGCGGCGCGGCCGGGGGACCCACCGGCTCTCCAGGTGGCTGAAGTCCAGCAGGTTGAACTCCCGGCAGTCCTGGCTGTGATAGATGTTGTCCACATCCTGTATGGATGGACAGACACACGGGTCAGGCTCATCACCTGCTGCTGGGGTGGGCTCGGGCGCCCGACGCTGCTGGAGGGGGCTGAGCCCTCGGGGACCCTCCCCTGGGGAGCCCCGAGCCTAAAACCCCCCCCACCCCGGTGCTGCAGCTGGCAGGGCACGTGTCCCATTGTGGTAGGATGGCTCGGTGGGTCCTGGACCTCTTCTGCAGGGACTGACCAGCAGAAGGCAACGCATCCCCAGGCTGGTGGGAATGAGGGTGTGGGGAGAGGTGGGCTGGAGGCCGTGTCCCAGAGGAAGAGGAGGGCGAGCTGGTCCTGCTGTGGCCCCAGAGGGCTTCTCCTCCCACTAGGGACACCCAGCGAGGTCCCAGGTTTCCAGTCTGGGAAACAACCTGGTCCAAGACATCTCATCCCAAAGGGCAAAGGGAACTCAAGCCAGGCAAAACTGCAGTTCCCTGCTCTGGGATGTCCCTGGGATGTTCCCAGCCCCGGCAGCCTGTGAGCATCCTGCTTCCCTGCCTGCCAAGCGGTATGCTGCCATCGTCTCTTCTCCGTGGGACAGACCAGCTTACCCACTGGATCTCCTCGCGGAAGGCAAAGCCATTGTAATCACATAAAGCAGCGTAGGTCTCCGAAAACCCCCCTGCAAAGAGAAGGCGTTCTTGGTGGCAGACCCTCCCATGGGAACACAGAGAAGACCTTTGGGGAAGGCAGAAAGCAGGAAAAGGAGGGTGCAGGCTCTCCCTTCCCTCCTCAAGGGGGCCAGATTGTCCTGCATGGTCTAGTGCCAGCCCAAAAATGATCACACAACTCCAGGGGCTTTGCTTGATCCCTGTAGGTACCAGGCAAGGTGCAGTGGGTGATGATAACGGAGGTGGCCTACTCTAAACCAGGCTATAGGAAAAGCCCCTGGCTCTGCGGCGATGCCAGATGAGATGGGTGGAAGCATCCACAGCCGTACGTTCTCACAGGTGGACACTTACATCCTCCTCCTTTCTGGGGAGCTACGGCCCCTCAAAACCTGCTCCTGCCCCATGGGATGGGGGGCGGGGGGCTTGTGACCTAAGCCACCGCGGGTGTCCTCCCAGCGGAGGTGGGGGCTGTCAGCAGAGCTGGTGATGACGGAGGCCGGGCTGTGACGGTGCCCAGGGTGCTCCGACCCTCCTGGGGGAGATGTTGCAGGGGCGGGGGGGAAAGGGCTTACCACAGGGCCCGGGGCTGCTCTGCAGCATTTCCTCCTCCAGCGAGTCCGTGATCTGCCGGATCCTCTCATACAGGTTGCGGGGGGAGTTCTTGAGCAGCGTCCTGGGGAAGGACCAGAGGGGTGCATGGTGGCGGACGAGGAGAAGAGCATCCCCGCCGCTTCGTGCTTAACTACAGCCCCTATGGGTGAGGGTGGCTAGAATTATCCTTCCCAACGTGATTGGGGAGCAGGGCCCGGCCTCCGTCGGTGTGGTTTTCTCCTCTTAGAAGGCACTAATTGTGAACCCACCCCGTATTTGGGGCTCTTCTGAGCAAAGAGTTTGCTCTGGTACCTACCCAACCACCACTGAAGAGCAGAAGACCCTTACCCAGGGGATGAGTCTGGGAAGACCTTCTTAAGTGACATGGTGACATGGATGACAACTTGCTCCAAATCATCAAAGCACATGAACCGGAAGGCATAGGATGCTGCATCCGTTTCTATGACAACCTGTGGGGTCCGAAGGAGCGGAGACGCCTGAGCGAGCTGGCAGCACACAGCGTCCCCGAGCCCCCAGACACGACGGTGACAGCCATCAGCTCCTGGCTGCAAACACCCAGCCGCTGCTTATAAACCCAGCTGGAGCGCTGGGAGCACAGGGAAGGCGGCGACCGCCAGGAATTGAGCATAAAAATACATTAAGGAGATCGCGGCATGCCAGAATAAGGCATAAACCTCCCCGAAATTCAAGCGTAGCTGCTGCAAAGGCAGCCCAAGGCGGTGGGGGCTAGAGAAGCCTTCACTCTGCCTGCAGCAGCCGCAGCTGGAGGAGCGGAGTTTTCCCTCCCTGAATTTATCTAATCGGGTTTTTGAGGCTTTTTTTTTTTTTTTTTTTTAAGCTTTCGGTTCCTACCAGGGAGAAAGAGGAAAAAAAAAAAAATCCCATGGCAACACGCTCCCTGATTTAATTACGGGCTGATTGAGGCGTGGGAGCGAGATGACAATTATCTGCTGGCAGCGTGCGAGGCCGGTGCTCCCACCGGCGCCCCGGGGCTCTGCCCTGCCTGCGCCCTGACTGCGTATCCACGACCCCGGGTCTTCCCATCACCCAGGCAGACCCCCCCCCCGCCCCGACCTTGCCCACCCTCCACTTTCAACCCCAGCGCCCCTCGCTTTCTGCCCCGTTCCTCTTTATTTCTCTCCCGGAGCTCAGCTGCGCGGCCTGCCGAGCGGCAGGAACCCTGCTTGGAGGCTGGGGGCCACTGTGGGTGACGACGCTTTAATGAGCAAAAGAGGTTAACGAGGACCGCAGCCCCGGTTCGGCCGCCACATCCGAGCCAGCCATCCCGTTCCTCTCTCCTCCCGGGTTCCTGCTGGCGGCATCCACCCTCCGCGCACGCCTCTCTCTAAGAGGATTAACCGGGGTTTAAAACACCCTCCTGCTAAATTTGGCTTCACCTCGGTAAGCCAGCAGCCGTTTGTCAGCTTGTCCCCGCCAAGCGGGAGGTGCCACGGCCGGGCGCTGCCACGCCGGCACCCCCCCAGCACCCCCGGGTGCCTCCCCGTACCTCCAGCCCTGCGGGGGACACCCCGGCAGAGGACACAAGAGGATTTCTTTAGAGGTGGCAAAGGGACAAACACCCTGCGGAGCTCTCACGGGTCATCAGTGGTGACCCTCAATGTGCCACGGGGGGTCAGGACACCCCCCGGTCTGGGCCCCATGGTGGGCTCCGGGATTGCCACGGGGGGAGGTGGGCACAAGGTGGGGTGGGTGCCTGGGCTGGGTTTGCCCTGGGTGGTGGGTGCCACTCACCAAGCTGGGCTCTCGCACCGTCATCTCCCTCACCTCCAGGAAGCTGAAGCTGCTGTGAACCTTGTGGGGGGGAGAGGAGCGGGGTCAGCCCCAGCGTTGATGGAGAAGGGGGGCCCAAGGGTTCCCTCCCAGCTCCCACCCTTCCCTGTGCCCTGAGTAGCGCCCGGCCATGCCCCCGAGCTTTCCCCAGCCCCCTGACCCCAAACCCTCTCCCCTTCACCCCGTCCTCCTCCTCACCCTGCTCCTGGGGGCTTCTCCAGACCCGGTGGCCCAGGTGACCCAGGGACGCCCACCCCAGTGCCCCAAGCAGCCGAGTGATGTCCTCCTGGCACCCACGGGCTCTGCTGTGGCGCAGGGTCCCCAGCACTTACCCTCACCGGCAGCATCACCGGCAGCACGTAGGCTCGCCAGGGCGTCAGCACCTAGGCAGGGGGACACTGGTGTGACAGGGGACTGGGGTGACACAGGAACCACCCCTGTCCCATCCCCCCCGCAGCCATGAAACGACTGCCTGGGGAAACCGGGAAAGCAGGACCCAGGCTGGACTCCGCACGTACCAGGATATAGTCGTCATACTTGGATTTCACCTGCAGCTGGATGCTCATCACCAGGAGGACCTTCTTCGTCCCCAGGAAGGCGGTGATGCCCTCTGAAAAGACCAATGTCCCCATGAATTGAGGTGGCCGAAGCCACCCCTGGTCCTCTCCGTCCCCAAGGGCAGCGGGGCATGTGGGCGTCTTCCATGACCCTGCCTGAGTCAACTCCTCTCCCTCCACACCCCATGGCCAGACCCTGGTCGCTCTCTCAGCTGAGCCACGGGCTTCTTCACTGGCTTTGGGTCCTGTTTGCTGCTCAGGTGATAAACCCATCTCCTCCATCAGCTTCTGCAGCCTCCACCAAGCACGGGGCTTCGGGGTCACCGATTTACACTGCACGAGCTTCATCTCAGCCTTGCTCCCTGGGAGCTGGCATTGAGCAACCGCTGGATCCTCGTTTCTCTTCCTTCCTTCCGAAATTTATCGCTAGGGAGCAACTGGACACCCAAGTCCTGGCTCCCCCAGGGTGCAGCCAGGGATGCGTTTTGCTTTTGCGTTTTTTTGGCACCTCTCTTGGCCGTGAGGTGCGCAGGTGGTTGTACGAGAGTAGCTGCCTCCCCGGTGTTTGCCAACCAGCCGTTTCCAGCCGCCACGGACCAGGGCGAGCATCGCTGCCGCCTTCAGCATCCGCCTCCCGCTTGGAGGAACAGGACAGGAACCACAACTGCCCATCGCCGGGCAAAGCAAACCAGGTTTTTGCAACGACACCACTTGCTCCAGCCCTTGCCGAGGCTGCCGAGAGCCCCGCAGGTCTGGTGACTTGAGCCACACGTCCCCAGGGACCGATCCCGGTAGAGCGGGGGATGCAGCGGCCCGGCTCCTTCCCACCCCGCTCCAAGCCTCGGTGGGGCTGGGTTTAGGGTCAGGGGGCTGGGGAAGGCTGTGGGGCATGGCCGGGCACTACTCAGGGCATGGGGAACCCCCGAGACCTCCGCGGCCTTTTGGTTCTTCAGTTAGAGGAGCGAAGATTGCGGTACCCCACACGTCCCCCACGCTGGTGGGGAGCAGGGCAGGGCTGCGGGCCACGACTCCCTGGGGACCCCCTGCCGGCCGGGGGACCCCAAGCCCACGGGAGTGAGCAGCACCAAGCTGCACCCACAAACCCGGCAGCAGGAACCATGGAGAAGCACGTCCTTGAGGATCCAGCCTGTTTTCCTGGGGATGCTTTTGGCCCGAGGAGCATCCTCAAGCCGCACGAGTTTTGCGGGGAGCAGCCCTCATACCCCACACCCTGCTCAGATTCCCCTGACCCGCAGCCGATGACGATGAGGAACCCAAAAGCGGCTCTGCCAACGCCGGCATGGCAAACCGGGGCCGAGCAGGCCCCGTACTGGCGCTTTCCATGTGGCACGGGTGCCCCGGCAGCGCGGCGGTGGGCGATGCTTACCTTGGAGCTCAGCGGGGATCCCTCCGGGGGACGCAGCCATGGTTGGGACCCGGGGTGGGGGGCGTGGGTGTCACCTTCCCCGGGGATGCAGGTGTCAGGGCAGCATCCCCGGGCGCCGCGGGAAAGGCACCCTGCTGGGAGGAAGCGCTGAGGTTACCAACCGGCAGCGCTGCCGCCTCGGCGCCTCCTCCCCCTCCCGGCGCTCGGTGCCTCTTCCTGCCCCGTCAGGCGAGATTTACCGCCTGAGCAAGAGAAGAGAAATGAAAGCGACGGCGCCCGCAGCCCACCAGCCCCGCCGGGAGGAGAGGACATCCCTGGCCCAGCTCTTTTCCTCCCGCATGGCTTCACCTGGGCGAGCGGGACACCCCACCAGCGCCTCCCAGCCAGGAGCAGCAGAATCTCCCCACGGCTCCAGCCTTCAAGGGTTGAGGGTCCACGATCTCTTCCTGCCCTGCAGCCCCTCGAGGTGGTTTATGGGGACATAGATCTGCCTGAAGATGGCCGGTGAGCGTGAAAAGAGCAGCTCCACCCTTCCTGGCACGGGGAGGTCAGCCTAGAACCCATCACCTTGCACCAGGCATCTGCAAGGGGAGTTAATGGGGATGAGCACTGGTGCCCAGTGCAGGGTGCTTCTCCAGAGGATGAGCATCCAGTGCCCACTGCAGGGTGCTTCTCCAGAAGATGGGGGCTTCTCCAGAAGATGGGCACCTGGCACCCACTGCAGGGTGCTGCAGGCAGGGCTTCACCAGAGCAGAAACGTCCCAGGTGTCACGCCAAAATGACAAAACCGCTGCCCCAACGCAAGGACGAGAGGCAGAGGCAAGGTGGCCTCCTTGGAGCAACAGGGGTGAGCACATCAACCACTCTGCTCCCCAAGGAAGGCTCTGGACCAGGCAAAAGGCCAGAAGTCCTCCAGGATGGAGTGGAAAGCTGTCCTGCAGGACTTCACTGGACCCAACGTTTCTCAGTGTTGGCTCAGCTGGCCCTACCAGAGACTCAGGAGAAGGTGCTGAGGAAGCCAGCAGAGCTGGTCTCAGACACCAGCCTGAGTCCCCATGACCAGCATCAGCTGGAATGGAGGATGCCAGCTGCCTCGTCCCCCTAAAACGCCCTTTTTGACAAATCCCCAACTTCAAGCCTGCCTGAGCTGCAATCTGCCAACCGAGGGCTCCCAGAGGAGTTTTTCCAGAGGTGGAGTAACTCAGGAGAAGGTGGTCCCTGAAAGGGCTGGGTGATGCTGTTCTCCTGCCACATGAAGCTGGGGCTGCAGCACTTCTGAAACAGCCTGCGGTGTGACAGCAAAGGCAGGAAGCCATCTCCCTGCAGGGATGGCGTCTCCATAGAGCCCAACCACAACACACAGCAGCTCTTCTCAAGGAGGTGGCTGGGGAGAACACGGCTCAGGGCAAGGACCAACCTCTGCCGAGGTACCTCCTCAAGCATCCTGAGCTACGTCAGTGGGCAGACAAGTACCAGGAAGAGGAAGGACCACAGGGTGTTCACCACCCAACAGAGACAGCATCCGCCGTTGACAGCCCAGGCTGGATCTATGGCTTTTCCAGGATGACGGGAGACCAGGCTACTGATGTCCAAGCTTCTCAGAAAAGGTACCAGGTTGCAGCTTTTTCATGCAAGGACGTTCAGGACATAGAGAGAGCAGCAGTCCCATTGCACCCATCAGAAGATGGCTTCTATCAAAGCTTAGAAGCACAAAGGAGCTCCAGGTAAGCCGCATCCCAAGCTCATTCCCCAAAATACTGGGTTCCGCATGCTGGAACATGCTGAGCATCGGTGCAGCAGAACATCTACCCTGGGAGTGGGGCAGGAGTGGGGCAGAGGAAGACATCCATGTGCACAAACATTCCCCACCTGTTGTGCACACCCAGGCATGTCAGGATGTCCAGAGCAACCCACCTCCTCTGTCTTCCCCTGTAGAGGACACAGGCTGGGCATTTTCAGCTCAATCCTAGAGTACCAGGACCTTCCCAGAAAGAGGTCCTGGTGCTCCTCTCCATCCCTAGATCACCCTTCGGGAGCTGAAGCACTTACCACGCTCTGGGGGTAACAGTAGGAGCCCTTCACCCCTGGGCTGCAGAACACCACTTCATCCTTTCTTCTCCCCACAGCTCCCCTCCCAGCCCAGCTGCTCCAGCACTGTGCTGACATGGCCACCCAGGTGCCCTCCAAGCGACCATGTCCTGTGTGGCCTCACAGTGACAACTGCTCCCGTGGCACTCGACCATTACAGACTCCGTGAGCTGGTGGTCACCTCTAAGTCCAACCCTTTGCTCCAGACTGGGCCAGTTTGGCTGCTCAGGGCCGTGCCCAGCTGGAATCGGAACATCTCCACGGATGGAGACCCCACAGCCTTTCTGGACATCTTTTCCAATGTTTGACCACACTTAACAGTGACAAAGGTTTTCCTTAATTCGAGCTGGAGTTGTCCTCTGCTTCCAGTTGGCCTCCATTGCCTCTTGCCCTCTCACTGCGACATCTCCTCAACGGTTTGGCTCAATCTTCTCTGCAGTCTCCCACCAGCTACGTGCAAGCAGCAGTAAGGTCCTCCCTGGCTTTCTCTCCTCCAGGCTGGTCCCACCAGTCTCCTCACCTCTCATGCTGCAGTGGGAACTGTCCCAGGGCTCTAGTTTCTTGCACTGGGGAGCCAAGATGGGACCAGTTGGCCCTACAAGTGATCCCCAAGGACCACGAACAACCAGCGTCAGTCAGACGCTGTTCTGCTGACCACACTGAACATGGTGGCCCACCCAATAATCCTTTACTCCAGCCCCCGTGTCTTCAGTTCTGCTGTAAGGAGGCTACAGGAGACCGTGAAAAAGGTCTTGCTGAAGTCCAGATAAACATTAACTGCTCTGCCCTTGTCCCCGCAGCCAGCCACCTCCTTGGAGAATGCAATGGAGTAGTTCCCCAGATCTTCCTTCTCATTCTTCTTGAAGACAGGTGGGACATTTGCCTTTTCCCAGGTGTCATGAACCTCCACAGACCACCAGGACTTCTCAAAGATGAGAGAGTGCCATGACATTGGCTGGTTTCCTCAGCACCCTCAGAGGTTTCCCTCAGACTGCCACTAGGCTCGGGCCCTGGGAGCTCTGAAGACAGACCTCACCAGCCAAAAACCGAGGCAAGAGCAGCGTTTCCATGTCCTTTGCCAGTAAGTCCTCTGCACTATTAAAAGCGTTTTTCCAAAGCCTTCCTGCTGCTGCTGAAGCCATTCTTAACGCAGAAGCTGTTCTTTTCGTCCTTCACATGCTCCTCCAAGTCCAATCCGGCTGAGCTTTGGCTCTCCCAACTCCATCCCTGCACACTCAAGCAGGGCGGCCTCGTGGGCAGCCTCCTCCCTTCTGCTTCCTCCGGGCTTCCTTTTCCCCTTCCCGCTTGTCCACCTCGGCTGCCTACCACACCTGCCTGACCTCCCGCTGCAGACCTCCTTGGATTTTGCATAGCTCTGCCCCACGTTTCTTTCTGCTCCCGAGCACGGGCTCAGAGCAGCGATTCCACCCCAGCTCTTGCCCTGCTCCCACCAACCCAGTTTAGGACAGCCTAGGACAGTTTAGCTCCCAAGCCTGGTCATGTCAGCACCAGTCTGGATTCTGCCCACCTTCCACGAGTCAGGCAGCTTGGGAAACACTAACTGCTCCGCAAAGGTGACCCTGTGTCCTCCTCCTCCTCTCAGAGGGTTTACCAAGAGTTGCCTCCCTGTCCCAGCCTCCCTGCGTGGCCCCTGATCTACACTTGGCCCTCTTCTCACCTGGAGGATCATCTGCTACAATAACGTGAAGACAAAAGAGTACAAAAGGTCATTAGTTCTTCCTCCGATGAGGCAGAAGAAAGCACACCATAGTTTGCACCAACAAAACTTCAGTCTGACGCCCTTGGCTGAAGAAGTGGTCTTGGCTCCCTGCTTAGTGATGTGAGAGGTGTTAGTCATAGACTCACAGAAGGGTTTGGGTTGGAAGGGACCTTAAATATCATCCACACCCTGCCCTGGGCAGGGACACCTCCCACCAGACCAGGTTGCTCCAAGCCCCGTCCAGCCTGGCCTTGAACACCTCCAGGGATGGGGCAGCCACAGCTTCTCTGGGCAACCTGGGCCAAGGGCTCACCACCCTCACAGCAAACAATTTCTCCCTGCGATCTCATCTAAATCTCTCCTCTTGCAGTTTAAACCCCTTCCCCCTCGTCCTATCGCTACATGCCCTTGTGAAAAGTCCCTCCCCAGCTTTCTTGTAGGCCCCCTTCAGATACTGGAAGAGCCTCTAAGGTCTCCCCAGAGCCTTCTCTTCTCCAGGCTGAACACCCCCAGCTCTCTCAGTCCCTCTAACCTGGGGAGCTCTCAACCTCTGGAAGCCAAAAAAGCAGCAGTCACGTAGAGCCAGTCACAGCCCCTCTCCATCCACGATGGCGTTCTCCAGTATGCCCCCAGGAGAGCAGCCCAAGCAATTGGCTGAGGCAGTGATGCTCCTTGGATCCACACCAGCCTTATCTTTTCACTCACGGTCCAGGACGTGGGACACAGTTTCTCCAACACTGATAACAGCACTGGGGTTGAGCAGAGATGTTCTGTCCACATTCGGGCTTGAGATGTTGCCCTGGATACATGTCCTCAGGAGCAGGCTGGGACGTTGCTCCACATCTCTCCAGAGTGGCTCCACCAAGGGCGAACCAGAAGCCTGCAAGAGAGTCGGACGAGCAGAGAGACCTGCCCAAGGCAGGAGCCCCAGCTCCGATCAAATAAAAACCAGGCTGCCTAACAGGGTTATTGACTGAGCAAGCACAAAGAAACCAGGTCAACTGAGCAGACCGCAGAGTAACACAGTGTGCTGAGAAGAACAGGAGGATGGCCACAGGGTGCCTGCTCCCCTCCCAGCTAAAACCTCGCTTGGGTCTCTGGAGGAAAACCAAGAAGCAGCCCACAATAAACGACCGCTCTACACACAAGAACACCAGATGCATCTGTTGCGTTAACTGAACAACGCCGCTTAGAAATGGTTTCCTCAGATAAGCACAACAGAGGCCACCAGTAGTCCCTTGGAGATCAGCCTCATCTCCCCAGGCCTGCTGTGACCACCAAGGAACGCACCACACCACCGCCAGATCAAACACTACTTGGGAGCAACCATACTTTTGTCCAAAGACACCTCTCGGGCTCTCTCCCTTTCAGCCCACCGTCAAGCTGCTCACACACAGCCCTTTCCCCCAGCTCCCCCGACCTCCAGAATTGTTCAAGACATGCCTTGGGGTCACTCCAACCTGGGTAGAAGGGCACAAGCTGCCGCACGTGGAGGTCTTGCAGCAGACCTCTGCTAGAGAACACATGATGCCTCCTTGGGGCACCACCACAGGTCACCGGTTAAAACAAAGCCACCGCACCGCCTTTCATGCCCTACTCGACAGCAGTGGGTTGAGCCAGAGGGTTAAAGAGATGATGGTGGTAACTCCTTACAGACCCCAAGGACGCCCCCAAGTTCTCCAGCTCACCACAAAGCCTCCCCGAGCTCTAGGCCAATGCAAAATTGGATCTCCTTCAGAGCACTGCCTCTGCCTGGAGCAGCTTTGGGCTTGTGAGTACGCAAGCTCCCGGTCCAACCGAAGGGATACCCGCTTCTGCAGCCAGAGCTTCCTCCTCCCCACCCGCTGAAACGAGCCTCCGAACTGCCGCGGGTGCCAGCCACCCGCCTCCAGCCAGCCTTCCTTGGCAAGTCTACGACGGACCAGCTCCCAGGACCAGAGGTAAGTAGTCACCAAACTATCTAGGGAAAAAATCACAAGCCGAGCAACTCCCGTGCTTTTTAAAGCTTTCCTTTTAACTATTTATCACGCCATTTGCAGCGGCTCCTGCTCTGAAGCCAGCAGCGCGAGAGGTTGTCTCCAGCCGCTGCCTAACTGCCCACTGCTCGCTGGCTCTCTACGCTGCTTTCACCGGGAGCGAGGAGATACGCCACGGAAACTCCACCCAAGTACCAGTCCCGCTTCCCAGAATCAAATGGAATATTCCCGCTACCTAACCCATCAGCTGCCATCATTTAAACTCATGGCCCAAACAACCAAAAGCAACGACTGCCCCTGCATCGCTTCGAGCTCGAGCTGTAAATGGGGACGTTCACCAGCAGCCGACTTAAGGGACAGACTGTAAATTCCCCGAGGAGGGGCAGGAGGCCCTCCAAGCCTTCAACGGAACGCCTCAAACACTCCCAAGGAAATAAACAATGCAGGCCTGGCCATCAAAGAACTGATAAGGCTCACACTTCTGGCGCCTGAAAGTGTGGGAGAGCTTGTGAAAACAGGATAGCTCTGCCACTCGTGTGACGAGCTCGCTAGTTCTCAGTTCTCGAGGCCAGTGTGTCCCATGAGTGACCTTTGCTTCATTATCCGCGAAATGCGTATGAAAGTGCACGCCCTGCATATGCTAATGAAGATTATAGAGATCGCGCTAACCATGTATGACTATGGCACTCGTCTCTCCACCTGAATCATGCTACATGTCACCTGGGAGAAGGGAGAAACCTGAGACGAGGCTGTCCTCGGCAAGGGGGGGACACCCTGCTAATTCAGCAAACATAAAAGGGGAAAATAAGTGTCCCTAGGGGGAACAAAGAAGAAACAAAAGAAGATGATCGTGCCTGGGAAGATTCTTCCCAAGAAAGATTATGCCCGGGAAGATTCCCTGAAAAAGACGCTGGAACCAGGACCGGTGATCTCTTTATCTCTGTCTTTTTCTCTGTCTTTTCCTTTCTCTATCCCTCAGTATCTCTTTTCTTTTAGAATTGTTAAGTAACCGTTAGGGTTGTGAAGTAACGACCTTCAGTACCACTTGCCTATCCCTGTTGTTCAGTAACACAACACACACCTCACCATTTGCCATCATTGGTTATATACCTAACCAATTACCATGGACTTCTTAAGACCTATACTAACCATTTTGGGAAGCTAATAAATGTTTGCATGTGGACCTTGAGATTTATCTCACCTTAGTCCATACCATCGAGAATTTACAAATCTGAAGTCACTTACCCTCCCCCCTGCTTCTTTTCCTAAGAGCGGGACGTGATGCCACCCCACCACGTTTTCATCCCCTCTCCGCTGCACACTCCTGTCGCAGCCCCAGCTGAGCAAGAGCTCACACCCCGCCACGCAATGGAGCTGCTGGATGGAAATGGGGACCCCGCACCGGCTTCACCGCGCTAACGACCCCTTGCTAAACGAGCACACTCACCTGCGGCCAGCACAGGGGCGATTTAGCAGCAACACCTTGCATTCGGAGTAGGGCAGAGGGATCACCCACCGCGAGAGAAGAGCCGGTCCCCGTTTCCAGGCCTGCAGCATCCTTCTAGGAGGATGGAGATCCCTGCCAGGTCACACCGTTAGCACACACAAAGAAAGCAGGCAGTGAGCACACATGTTAATCCATTATTATTTATTAGCTGTACAGCAGTATATTCTCCTTCCCAGCTTTCAAACCCCATTACATATTTTATAACAGTATTTTTTTTTTCCCCATGTTGGCTTCCTAAAATAATGAAAAATATCACACAGTACAGCTAAGTACAAAAATGCATCAACCTAGAGTCTGATAGCTAAACTGATAGCTCTCTTAAAAGCGATACATAGAAGAAAAATTTGTTTGAAATCAGCAAGACTGAGGCTCTATAAAAAGCTTACATATTTTAACATGTGACAGTTCATATACAGGCATCATTTGTATTTCACATTATTCCTTTTTTTTGTCTTTATCAGAGATCCCAAATTGTGTAGTTACTGACCTATGAAAATTTCCTGGCCCAGGTTTTTGAGGGCTGCAGTGACCCACTTAAAAAAAAAAATCACCACTTCTGCCTTAACATAGGATTCATAAACACAAAATACAACTACAAGATAGAGCAAAGAAAATGTAGTCGTGAAATTATAAACTCAAAAAAAAAAAGAAGGTTAATTATACATGTCCCAAATGCCAGTTTTGTGTGCTTCAAAACCAGATTTCATGTGTGGGTTTCTCTTGTTCTGCAAGCAATAGTCTGGGTATGTCTCTTCTCTACATGATCGGTTATCGACAGCTTTTCCAACATTTACACTCTAGCAATTCTCTCGTCACTTAAGTTTGCAAGGAATTAAAAGACTGGGGTTTATTTAAAATGCATTTTTGCATACCTCTTAATTAATGGAAAAAGATTAAAATGTAAAAAAAAGTTATTTACAAGCTTGACCATTACAGAAATGCTTTGCAGAAAGCAAAGCACATTAAGGACAGAAACCAGTTGGAGCATGCCAAAACTACCGTGTGCAGCCGACTTGGAGAACCGGAGCTAGTCAGTGGGGAAAAGCAAAAAACATTTTAAAAGTCTAGAACCCTCCCAAGTCTGCATTTACAGTTAAAAACACTACTGAGAATAGGAGGCTCAAGGACTCTGGGAACTGGAAGGGCAAGTCCGGAGTGGTTTACCACGTAACTCTAGCCAAGGCTTCCACTTTTGTATATTAAAAGTTGGTGCACGTAAACACGGCCCTCGGACCAGCTTTACAATGCAGTTCAGAGCAAAACTATATCAAGCATCTCACAGGAAACCCTCAAGGACTCCAAAACATTTCCTAATGTTCCATGACCCTGTAATGCTAACATAAAACAGCAAGTTCTAGTTAAATCACATTCTAACATCATTTTGAAGTTTTATTTCCCAGTATGTTTGGTAAAATGGTCTAAAATGATGCATTTCCCAAAGCCAAGAAAAAAGGTAAAAGGAAAAATAGATTTGAGCCGCTTAAACACAGCCCAGGCCAGTTCAGTCAGCCAGCGTGGTCTTCCTCCATCACCGGTCCATCATGCTGAGAATCATCTCAGGAGTGAGGTCTCCGTTGGGAGCTTCCACTACAGCAGGCTGAGCTTCCTCCTCTTCCTCTACTGTTTCCGCATCGGGTTCTTTCTTTACTTCAACTATAATATTTTCAATTTCACCAGTGTTCTGGTCTTCAACCTGAATGATTGCTGCAGCTACAAGGGCAGAAAAAGAGGGAGAGGGGAAATGACACAGTTTTTTTACTGGTTCCAGAGCTGGCCTGCGCATCTCACCAGTTAACCTTTCGGTAGATAAAAGGCTTTTCCACAGCAAGGGAAGGTGGGGCCCACAACTCACATTCCCACGTTCCACCTGCCTCGCTCATCCAAGTAGCATCTATTTCTTTACAGATGTGTTCAAAGCACACCTGTATGAAGGTGTGCTACCACCACAACAGTTCCATGATGCCTTTCGATATTAAGACATGATTCGAATGAAGGACTTTTGTAGAGTAATCAACAAAAAAGGCCATATCGATGCATGGGCAATAAGGCAAAGCTTCAAGTTCAGGGGAATCCAGTGACACTAGCGATGAATTCAGCATAAAATGTTTCCCCAGGCTGTAATTCTAGGAAGGCCATGCTTGTAGCAGGGAGCGGACAGGCAAGCCACCAGGGAAGCCGTTACCCCTTGAAGGAGCAAATCTGCCCTTCCTGCTTTGTTCCTAGAATTTATTTACTTAGACTTCGTGCAGTTACCAGTGTTCATTCGTACAGAGAAAACTCTGCAGGGCCGAAACTACATCTGCATCTGAAACTACACCTGATGCTACGCTCAGAACTACAGGCCTGAAGCACGTTCATTTGTGGTAATACAAAAGTTTACATAGGTAAGAATACCACGGCAATCGCACCAAAGTTGCTTTACCAGAAACTGTACTCCAGCAGAGACGCCGTAACTGGTGCAAAAAAGTGCGCAGTTACATTTCACACACAAGGGGAGTTCTCAGCAAAGCAGAGACAAGCGCAGTCATCTACTTTTAGAATAAGCTCACTCGAGGGGAGCAGTTCTCCAAGAACTGCCAAATCCAAGGAAAAAGCAGCTCAAGCAGCGTCACGCAAGCTTCAAAACAGTGACTTACGCTGGGATTGTTTTGGTTGGGTGGCAGCTTTGCCTGGTGGTCTTCCTCTTCGTTTCTTACTGGGAGGTGGCGCAGGAGCCTCTTGCTCGACTTCTGGCTCGGCCTCAATTTCTACTGCTGTCTCCTCCTCATCTTCGTTATCATCCAAATCTGGTTCAGCATTTTCCTCTGTAAGAAACATTTCATCAGGTGAGTCTTCAGTTTAAACACGGATGAAACGTATCCGCCTACAGAGAACCACCACCCAATCCTCATCCAAAAGGAGTCAACTCTGATGGGAAAGAAGGCAAACAAGGCCTTTGTCAAGAAGCTGGTGGCACAGAATGTCAGTCTGTTACCCTCACATTAGAGAGAACAATTTGTCCTTCAGAAAGCAGAAGGAAACATAATTATGTTAGATTGTGTGATAAAAGCTCCTCCGCACATCCACAAAGGAGCTCAGAGAGACGATGGCAGGAGGGGGACCAAATAATATAATGCCAGGCTACTCCCAGGCCCATCGGAAGAGTCATCAGCCCATCAAAGCAGGATGGCAGGAGGCAGACCAAATAATATAATGCCGGGCTACTCCCAGGCCCATCAGAAGTGCCATCAGCCCATCAAAGTCCCACCTGCAGAACCCAGAGGAGCTCAGGGGCGCACAATGGAAGGTCAGAAGCCAAAACAAGAACTTGTCCATCTTGTTTGGGCCACTCCCAGGAGAGCCATCAACCCAGTGTCCAGGTGTGAGTCACCAGAAGCACTACAGTACCTCTGGGAAACATTAAGAGCTCAAGAGGGATCCAAGAGCCAGTCTCCCGGCCCTCAGGAAACGGCATTGCCGTACTTCAGTCTTTCTCTGACAGAACACCAGGGTAGCAGTTCCCAGACACTGGGACTTACGTCCAAGACCTCAAAAATATCAAATTGAATGTGGCAGAACCACACAAAAGTGGGGCATTTGTACGCATTATGGTTGAACACTGCCCTGCAGGCCATTCGCCGTGCTTTCCAGGGCCACCAATGTACGATTTACCAACCAGTGACCAAGAGGATCTTCCGCAAGACCTCTCTTCAGAGGCAGGACAGGTCTAATACAGGGTATTTTACAAGGCCCTGTCTACCCAAGGGGTCATGATGGCACCTCACACTCCCACCAACCTCATGGCAAGCTGCAGGGTTTTTGCAATTTTTTTGACACAGTCACTCAAGGAATATTCCTCAAGCGGAAATTTCTTTCATTGATTTGATTTCTCAGGTCCCACCTTTTTAGAGCTTCTTTACATTCACCCCTCCTCAACTCAACGTCTATCTAATTTGGGGCAGACAGGCCAGATGGGAGACAAAACTATCATATCATTTGCTAGTTGATATTTTTCCCACTAGCACAAGATGGGTCTGTTTCATCACAGCTTTGCTCACCATTTTCAGGTGTTTAGCAGTTGCTGAAACTCCTGAAACTGCAGATCTAGAGATAAGAACAACACTGAATAATGCAATTCTCCAACATACAGTTGGGACCTCTTTCTTACCACTATTCTGCTCACATTAGTCAATTCTTCACATCTATCAACTGATTCCATGGGAACTCAGCCCACACTGAATCTGATGGGATTCTCTCGGTCACAGAGTCTGAGCCACCATCATCCACCGCTCATCAGTTCATCTAACAAGTACAACCCTTGACCAGCTTCTCCAAAAACTGTTTAAATCCCAGACCATACCAACTAAATAAAATGAAGGGTTTTTACAACAGGCTAAACTCACTGGAAGCCTGCAAAACCCTCCCAAAGCCTACAAAAAGATGTTAAAAACAAGATGCTGCAGAACCCCAGGTTTCCAATTACCTTCCATCAAGGCAGTGATATTTCACTCTTTCTGCCTCCGAGATCTTTTCACGTTTTGAATTAATAACTAGTTACACGCGCTGATTGTAACACACTTCTTCAAATATCTACACAAGCATGAATTTGAGCACTTATTCCTACGGAGTTTTTGCAGTCAACGTTTGCACAAGCAAGTTGACCATACTTATCTCATTTCCTATCAAACCCAGTTGCCACCTAAGAATTTCAGATACATACTCTATAGGCAGAAAGATCCCTGTTCTCCCAAACTACGCTCCTTGATTAATTACATAAAGCACCTCAGAAAAAGACTAATCAGCAACACTGGTTTTGCCCAATCATCTCTGAACTTGGTTGGTCTTGAGACTCTACTTGGATTTTCCTGCTGAAGATACGAATAAGTTTTCCCTCCACCAGGACGGAGGACTATAGTTGAGCTTTTCCTTCACAATTAATACCACAGTGAACGGGATCACTATTTGCTGCAACAGCTTCTGTCATCTCCCTGTTCTGGAGAAGCTCACAGACAGTAACCACCCTATTACAAAGTGCACCTAACCCATCTTCTAGTGTGTTGGCCAGAAAGTCAAGTGCCCCTCAAAGGCCATCTTCTCAATGTGAAGTGGAAGACACAACCAGCTCTTTGACCCTTTAATGAGCTCAATGGGCCCTTCATGACAGTCCATAAATTGCTAGCACTTTCTCCACCGTTCTCTTGGATGCTGCCAGCCTTCCCCCACAGAAGCAGCGAAGCTATTCAGCATCGGTTTTGTTTGGACGTGCCACACGCTACCCGGTACCGGTGAGGCAGAAGCATGCGCCGTATCATAACAGCACACCACAAACACAGTTTCTTTTGGGACACTGAAAACATTACCAGACACCTTCACACACAGAACAGGCAGGACCGAACTGCACAGCAGAATCCATCCCATCCCTCCCAGGCAGCCCCCTCTCTACATGGCCACGCGCTATCATTTTTTGTTTGCCAACTAGATAAAAGCCCTCAAGTGTCACGACAAACCTGCAGAAGGGGCAAGCTAACAGCAAACACACACAGCGAGTCGCAGGCCTGGAATTCTCAGAACGTCCTAAGCTGTTTCTTACCACTATCAGAGGAATCTTCTTTCTTAGACCGCATCTTTCTCTTTCGGCCGCGTTTGCCCTTCTTTGTCTCTCCTCCGTTCTCTCCTTCTCCACCATCTAGGCCAGAGCAGTTATCAGCATGTCTGGCCATTGTGTTCTACTCAGCGGAAGAGAAAAAACACAACAAGAAATACAACATCCACCGGATTCAAGATCAGATAATTCTGGCTCTGTGTTTTCAAACACATTTCTGGTAAATTAGGGCTTTTTCCCTTGGGTTTTTTTGCTTTGTTTTGTGTTGTTTTTTTTTTAAAGGAAGACTGTTTAGGAGAAATAACTTCTATGAACGAAGTTGCACTTTCACATTCCTCATGACGTCAGCGCTAACACATGCTATAATTCATTCTGAACTACACCAGGTCTCCCCCTCTCTTTTCCTCTCAGAAAGAAGTGATCTATTTACAAGATCAGTACAGTGCCCTGTACCTCACCCACCTTTCCTTTTGGATAAACATGCTCCCCTGCCCTTGGCTAAACCCCCACAATTCCACTACAACCCCCCCAATTCAAACCAGTATATTCCCTTACCCTGCGAGTGAATGTTTTGCCACACTTGGAACAGACAAAGGCAGCAGGGACAAAGTTGGGATCGTGATACCGTTTGAAGTGCATATCGAGGAGCTGTTTCTGACGGAAGGTTTTATCACAATGGCTACAGGCGTAAGGCTTTTCTCCAGTATGGGTCCGTTTATGCATGACCATGTGCCGCTCCTGACAGGGACAAGCAAGACAGGAAGAGTAATTTGAGAACTCAGACACATGGATACAGAAGCGTGGATTTTCAGCTAAAAGGCCAAAGCTTTAGCCTTAATATCAAGGAAAGGATGATCCCGCAGGAATGTGACAACATCTTGACTGACGGCATATTCAGTCCTAGGTACTTCCATCCTATACGGACTCTCATCCCAATCATAGAATTGTCTAGGTTGGAAGGGACCTCTAAGATCATCGAGTCCAACTTTTGTCAACAGATACATCAAGGTTGTGACATAGAAGGTACTTCTCCACAGGGGAGCACTACACCATAGAGAAGCAAAGGCCACCGAACTTTCCTTCACACCCTTCAAAAGATTTAGAGAGCTAATTTGATCTTGACAGCTGGTCAAACTCAACAGCTAAGATTCCAACCTCGTATTTCTAGCTCCTGTTTTAACACTACTAAGGGGTGCCAGTCCCACCAGCTTACCTGTCTGCACGCATAATCACACTGGTCACACTTGAAGCGCTTCTCATTCTTGTGAGACTTTTGATGCTGTATAAGGGCATACCGCTCATGAAAGACGGCGTCACAGTAGCGGCACTTCTTGCCCTGTTCAATGTAGGAATGCTGCTTTCGCAAATGGACACCTAGGAGGAAAAGAATCGGAGGCTCTAGTCACCATGGCTTTCCAAGCATAAAAGACTAGCCTACAGTCCCTTAGCGCTCTTCCCTCCACATGCTCTTAAGCCAAAGAAGTGAAACAGTTAATTTAGGATTCAACTAAAAACCTGAACGGCTCGTAATTAAAAGCAACAATTTCAAGACAGAAAGGTTTTGCAGAAAAATTCCATCAAGTTTTTCCACACGATTCTAGATGGATTAGTAGCAATCTGTGCTGATTACAGTACACTTGCATTTGATCACGTATGACTGTCAAACTGAAGTGTCTTGTGGACTGTTGTGTTTAAGACTACTCCGAATTGCCTGGATACAGCCAGGTAATACACTGAGGGGAAACAGGATTAGAAGTCAGAGTGACAGGGCTAGAAGGCAATGGGGATACCAGAAGATAATCCCCAACAGAGGTTTTAGTCACTTCTTTAAAACCCCCCAATTAAGAGCATACCACAGCTGCACAAGGGTAGACTAAAGCATTATTAGAAGAAGAAATTCTTCATAGCTAACATCCGTTGTTCTCTGTTGTAAATTGGCTCGTTTGCTCTTGACATCAACTGACTGCCATCCTCTCCAACTGCCTCTCCCTGTAGCACTTTACACTTGTCTGTATTGGAAGGGAGCCTGCCTTCCCCATTACTTGGGTGATATTCTGTTTATAGACAGAAAGTTCTGCCAAATCGTGGCTTCTTCCTTCTCCTCAGCTGCTCTGGGCGTGATATTATTTTTCACCTTCTTGTAGAACATGCATGTAGAGCTCGCCTGCTGGAATCACGCTGGGTACTGCTCGCTAGATCAGGACTCTCCCACTGCAAGGACCCCGTGCTTTTGTGACAACTCGGTTTCTCTTACCCTGTCTGTGGCACACAGCTCCACATCCTGGAAAAATTAAACTACATGGTCTAATTCAAACCTTTCAGCTTGATGAAAGTACCTCTGCATGAAACTTAACTGCCTCCAATGCGCAGGAGGTCAAGCCAAGTGACCGTTTGGTTTTTCAGACCCTAATTCGTACACAGGTGTAATTTCACTCCAATTCAACAAATGCCTCGCATCTACAGGCCTGGCACTCCACTTGCCTTGTACGCTCAGAAAACACGCTATATTTTCAAATAATGAAAAGAACCTGGAAAGTCTCAACATTTGCAGCAGCTACTGTAAGCTAAAAGTACTCCCAGCCACACATCTAAGCCTCTGCTTCGCGTTGTACAGCTACCAGAACTATTAGGTTAAAAAAAATAAATAAAAAGAGACAGGAGTTGGGTTATGGGAACTGTAATTATGGGAAAGCGTTTTATAGAAAGTTCATTAAATGGCCACTTTTGAGAGATACGTACCCAAGTCACTCTTTCTCGCTATAACAGTATCACAGTGAGGACAGTGAAATTTGGCCACGTTCTCCGTGTGCTTCTGCAAAATGTGCATCTTCATGGTGCCACTCTGAGTGAAGCGAGCGTGGCAGATGTAACATTCATATGGCTTCTCTCCTGTGGTAGCAGAAGGGAAAAAAAAAATAGCATGAGTACTTTTATTAAAAGGAAATCTCACCAAGAAGTCCCAAACAACACAACCTCCCAGAAACTTGCAGCAGACAGCTAGTCTATAAGAAATAGTAACTCTAGAAAGAGCTCAATAATGTCTTTCTCTAGAAGTTTTAGCTCCTGGATGCATCTTTCTGCAGAGAGACTCCAGTTCTCTTTAAGCAAATGAGTTAATTATCCTTACTCTGAGAAATGCACGGAAGACCTACACACAGGCTGCCAGAAGACAAGAAGTGGCATCAGATTATTTTTTTTGGGGGGGTAGGGGTGAGTTCTGAATGCTCACGTCTACATGCAAGGGTAGTTTTTCCCCTTCAATTTTAGCAATATAACTAATTTGGCACTCCAGTAACGCTCTGTGCTAAAACCATCCCTATTTCTATTGGTGAAAAAGTTTAGGATCTTTATGAACTAACACGCATGAGATGCTTTTGCAACTACACTCAAGCATGAGACCATAAATGCCTTTAAAGTTCAACTGGAAGGGGAACACTGATAATATAGGTTTTTATATTAAACAGCAAAACAGTATTTCTTTTGCTGTTCCAGAGCGTTAGCATGCATTACGCACAGTCTCACATAAACAGCGAGACAGTAAAACGTAAACACACTAAAAAAACATGGCATTGATACCAGAGTGGGTCCTCATGTGCCTCTTCAGTTTGTAGGTATCCCTGCTGGCGTAGCTGCACAAGCTGCATTGGAACGGACGCTCTCCGGTGTGAGAACGAATGTGGCGTTTCAATTTGCTAACCTGGAAGTCAAGAGCGAGACTGAAGTCAGCACAGATGAGCAGGTCAGATTGCCAAAAGTACAAGAAACCAGTCACGAGTTGAAGGCAGCCTATTTTTATTTTGTTTTTATCTTGCCACTAGAACAAGCAAGCAGGTTTCGATGCCCTTTTTACACTGCTCGTAGCCACTCGCTCCTGCCCACTCTTGCTTCCCCTCCCAACCGCATTCCCAGCCTTGCTTGATGCTTGTTCCGAAATTCGGTGCAGCCTGGTGTAGAGCCTTGTGCTCACTTCACTGTCATTGACCATCTCAACATCCGAAGACATGATAAAATTTGGAAGTATCCTGAAGAGACACAAGAAAGCATTCTGGGAAAGCACACACCCGAGGAACATCGCAGGGGGTTAATGTCCCCTGTATAGTATATTTTTCTCCATGGGGTGCTTTCTTGAGTCCTCTCCAGTTACTTTGAGAGGGGATAATATAAATTTCTTGCTCAGAGCAGTGAAAAGAGTCTAGTCCTACAGCCACCAAGGCGACTTAATTCCTTTCCTCTCCTGCTTTTATCTAGAAGGCACAAACTCAGCTTAAAGGTCAGCACGAACACAAATGTTAAGGCATTTTCTGCTCAATCTGCTTAATCACCAACCTCTGTCTACAAAACACAGCACGAGCTCCACATAAGGACCAACGTGGTTATTCTTTCCTCATTTATACTATGAAAACCACTGCAACACAACTTATTCGGCACTCAAACCACAGGGCCTGGAATTACAGCACTGCAGCCACAGTGGGGGTAGGACAAAAAGCCCAAAGTCCCTAACTCAACCTCTCCTGCTGTAAACATCCCGTTTTCTTTACATTATGTTGCTCCGCATCTTGCTCAAATGTTCTATCACGATATAAAAGCTGTCCTGCAGCATAAGGAACAATACCGCACAGGGGAGTGCCTTCTAGGAAGCTTATCATCCAATATTAGCAAAGCTGCTTTTCACCAATATTGAGGCAAAGGCTCGTTAGTTTTGGCTACAGTCACCTTAACGGCACAAACAGATAAGGTGCAGAACGTCCTTTTCTAAAATGGGTTGGCACCTCCAGTCTGAAAGTACATCTCACTGTAGCAGGAACTGGCTGCCTCCTTCGACACAGCGCACGCTACAATTACTGCAATCATCTTTAAGGCCCAAATAATTTAAGAAACAATGACAACTATTGTCTCCAAAGAGGAAATGGATATCACGTAGGATTTCTGTGCATACTCTCAAACTGTTTTCTCATTAACCGTGGAAACTCCACCATTTTTTTTTTCCTCGGATTTAAAACCTTTTTTGCTCAGAGCCTTTTAAACAAACGGCCAAAGAGGAAATGCCGAAGAACAGAGTTTATAACAGATGGTGAACAAGCTTTGAAGCGTACAAGGAAGTATTCAGCACTGTAACAATTAACTAACATACCTCCACACTGGCATAATCACACATCGAGCATTTGAACGGTTTCTCATGGGTATGTTTGTAGCGGCGATGCCGAACCAACTCTCCACTGGTCACAAAGGCCATGTCGCAGTCTGGGCACTTGTGAGGGCGAGTACCTAATCGTTCGCAGCAAGACAGGAAGACGATGACATTCAGATTCGGTGACAAAAGAAAACACGGCACAGATTTGGGAGTGTTTTTTTGGTTTAAGTGAATTAGCAACATTGCTTCCACCTTCTGAAAGATTAGATTAGAGCAGCAAGTAATACACAGGAGTCACAACTTCTGTATAACTGACTGACGGATTGATGATCTTGGAGAATTAAAAGGAAACGAGACCCCCTTATTTTCGTATCACTTGGTTATTTACCAATTTCAAACCACCCAGTCAGACATAATATAAATACACAGAGACTAACTGCACTTTTTTTTTTTTTTTGGCAGAAAGGTCACAACAAGCTTAAGTTTAATTACAGTTCAATCAGCCGTAGTTTTATACCAGAAACTTTAGTAAGGAGCAATAGAAATGTGCTACAGTTCCAAGCTGTAGGTTTTATTGGTCCAGTTTATAATCTGTTCCTTGACGTTAGGTTTTTGTCGTGGTTTAACTCCAGCCAGCAATTAGGACCACACAGCCGCTCACTCACTTCCCCATCCCCTCAGTGAGGTTAGGGAGAAGAGAGAGAAAAGGAGGAGAAAGGGGAAAAAAAAACCTCATGGGCTGAGATAAAGACAGTGTAATAGAACAGTAATGGAAGAGGAAAATAACAGTAATAATAACGGTAAAAGAATATTCAAAATAAAGCGATACAGCACAAGTTGCTCTCACCACGCAAGGACTGGTTGCCCAGCCCATCCCAAGCAGTGATAGCGGACTCACACCCCCCCCCAGCCAACGCCCATTTCCATATTGAGGATGACGTCTGTGGGATGGACTATCCCCTTTGGCAGCTCGTCCTGTCTGTGCTCCCTCTCAGCTTCTACGGGAAGCTGAAAAAGTCCTTGACTAATGTAAACATTACTTCGCAATAACTAATCCAGTATGTATTACCAGCATTCTTCTCCTACTAAATGCAAACCACAGCAGCTACTAGAAAGAACATGAACTCTATCCCAGCTGAAACCAGGATAGGTTTTTTGTTATTTTCAATTCCCTTATGTTTAGCTCCAGCATCATTCTCACCTCACTCTTCCGCAAGCAGCAGTGGCAACACAAAGCTTAGAACATAAGGACTAATGCCCAAGACAAACGGAACATTTCTGTAACTTCAGATAATTTCAGATCAAGCCCAGGATCAGTTTTATTATACCTGTGTACAGGACAAGCTCTGCACCTGACCCAGCCAGGAAGAAAAGCACCGCATTCATATGAGAAACAAACAACAGCACCACATGGTTTATTCCTTTTTAGCTTGTTCCGTAAGAGGAATTAGATTCAAGATAGATCCATCCTGGTTTTATATCTGTTCTAACGGCAGTTCCTACAAAAACAATGTAGGCAAAACCAAGAGTACCTGTGTGAGTGTTGAGGTGGTTCCTCAGCAACGTGACTGTCCGGAAAGCCCTGCCACAGAGATGGCACTTATGTGGTCTTTCGTCAGTGTGGCTTTTCATGTGGCGGTCCAAGTTGGAACGACGCGGACAAGTGTAACTGCACAATTCGCACTGGAATGTCTTCTTTACACCTAGCCATGAAGGAAATCATCGTTACTCTTGACAGTACTGTGGACTACGGCATAACATAAGAGATGGGCAGGTAAAAGGAAAGATTCTTGGCTAACTACTACAAGGAACCATCATGTACCATTAAATCCAAGTGCTTAGCCTCAGGAACAGTCATTGCCTATGGCTGGCTTAGTTTCAGTTTTCGTTAGTATGCCAGCACTCGATGTTCCTTCTCCACCCTAAAAAGGGTTCCTCAATTTACAGTTTTTAAAAAAAAAAAAATCAAATATACCTTATATATATATATTGCTGTATTTTTGCACCATCCACCCTACCCAGCAATTGGTTAGGAAAAGCCCCACCGAACTAATTATACGTTGGTACCTGATGTAAACCACGCGTACACAAACTCTTACATATGCATTACAGCAGAGAGAAGAATCTTTTCAGTTGTAGTTGTATGGGAATACTAATGCCACAGCATCACACTGGAGGAAAATAACTCCCTTACAGCCTAGATGGAGGAGAGGGGAGGTTTGCCCAAGAAACAACAGGGTTGAGTACTTTATATAAAAAAGTAAGTGACATTGGGCACGTCAGCTTTACTCCCTCTTGGATCTACTCAGTCATTCCAATCATATTGCAAGGTCCAACCACACCAAATACATTTTCACAATCCACTTGCGGATGGGGAGCTTACCTTTCTTCTTAATTTTTGTTGGTTTAGGTGGCTTCATATTGCCCACCACCTTTTCTGCATTGACCTCAGACAACAAACCCTCCTGCTGCTCCTCTTCGAAGTCGTACACAGAGACATCCACATCTTTGCCTTCCTCAGTGTAGCGAAGCTTACTCTTTTTGTTTTTCTTTGTTTTTTTGGCTGGTGGCTGATAGTCTGGATCTTTTTGCCAATTGGGATCTTCCTGTGGCTGAAGTTCACCTTGTTCCAGTGTCTCCACCTCCCCGTTTGCACCCACTTTCACTACTTGGAAGCCTTCTGGTAAAGGGAGGGTGTGACAGATCATGGGCTCTCCCTCTTGCAGGCCTCCTTTGGAAACCTCATTTTCATAAGCTCCCTGAAGTTCTTCCACAGATGTGGTGGCAACAGGTACAGTCACTGGTACAGGTACTTGGACTAGTTGAAGCTCACCAAGGTTTATTGGCTGCTCTTCCATATTAACAACCTGAAGTGTTATGATCTGCGTGTCATCCACCGTGGCCTCCGTTTCTTGAGGCACTGCACCTTCCATTACTTCCGTTTTCATTTGAAGAAGAGTTGGATCCAGCTGCTCCATCATCACCATCTGCACACCACTGTTGACATCCTGCACTACTTCACCTCCGTCTGCTTGATTTGGTGCTATATGACAAGCATCGTCCTCCTGCCCACCTTCACGGCGTCTTTGATAGGTTTTTCTCTCTTTCCCCTTAATAAATGTTTCCGATTCCTCCACAATAGCTTCGACTGCCTCACCTTCCATTTCACCTTCCTGCTGGAAAAACATAGAGAATGAATGCTGCACACCATTCAATTCGTCGTAACAACAAACCCCACGGAGGGACGAGGGGCCTGACTGAAACCAACCAGCTCAACAGCCACGATCTAGTGCTATCGTATTCAGAAAACAGGATTTAAGAACTGTGGGTCTCCACCAGCCTATTGGCACCGTAAGCCCAGACAATCACAGAACGCTGCCCAAAGTAAGACAACTGTACCGGTTTCTTGGAAAGGAAGGAAAGCAAGGAGGAGAGATTAAGTGATACGTGCATCCCCATTTCTCAAAGACTGCAAATCCCACAGGCAAGGCATACAGCAGTTATTATTCCTTGTTGAGCTTCTTTAGGCGCTTCACACAGATTAGCAATATCAGAGGCAGCCTTTGGCTATAAATTTTAAAGGCCACAAAAATAACGTACTGTTAAAAAGTAAAAAGCCAACCTTAAAGAAGAGTATTACATCTGAGAACTGCAGAACTTTTTCCAGAAAGAAAAAGCACCAAAAACTGAGCACGAGAACTTAAGTCACATTTGTTTCATGTCAAACAACTATTAGTTCCTGTATGTTTAAACTTCTATGAACGACGCAAATACAGAGGACGTAATCGAGTTAATCGAATATATTTTTTTGTAAGCAGCCTGGAGTTCAGTTCTGGCTCCCATTTCTGGGCACCGCCTGGCCCCCGAGCAGAGCACAGCAGAGGATGATGCACGGTGCCCTCTTCGGGCCGAACGAGCCGCGGCAGGCAGGCAGGGCTCGGGTAAAATCAGATTTCAATTTAAATGATGGGGACTCAGCTGGTGGACTCTAATTTCTCATGATTCCTGAGTTAAATCCATCCACGGTCATAAACAAACAATACTGAAGGTCAGCATTTAAGTGGGCCTTAACTGTAACTCTGAAGATAACTGCATACAAGCCTAACAGTGAATTCTTCCTCCGTGTCAAACCATCCAGCGTTCTTCTCTGCACTCAGGCTAAAATACAAAATTCCTGTATTCTCACACTGCTGGAAGGTTGCTTCAAGAATAATAATGGTTAAAAGAAACAGCATTTTGCAGCTATTACTATCTTCACTTGGGGGAAAAGACAAAGTCATAGTAAAGGAATATTCTGTATGTCTACCTCCGTTTCAGGTAGTTTACTTTGGGAAAAGGAAAGCATATTCCACAATCACGTCCAATACATTCCCTGCATTAGGATACAACTTATTATAACCCTCACTTAAATGCTAAAAAGGTAACAAAGTCAATTTTACTGCTGAAACAAGTAACAGAAGTGTCAGTTTCCTTACAAAACTTGTGATGAAGTTGAGATTCCAGGTGCAAATTTTATATGACTTCCACGTTTTCCTATTAGATCAACTGGCCTCTCAGACTAGCTAACTGAATATGTTTAACCTGTCCTGTGACATCCACGCTTACATCCCACATCCTGCTACTTTCAAATAGCTACACTTAATCTTACATACTCATTTGTGAAACACACAGGTTTACGTGCATAACCATGAAACACAGCTGCCCATCTTCGGGCGGAATCGAAGCGGGAAGGGGATAAAACCAGGTCCACTAGTAACGAGCCCAGGGATAAACAGCCAAGGACGGGGGTGAAATCAGTAGCCCAGCTCAAGTGCATCTACACAAATGCATGTAGCATGGGCAACAAACGGGATGAGCTGAAAGCCATCGTGCAGCAGGACAGCTATGATGCAGTCGCCATCACGGAAACGTGGTGGGATGACTGTCACGCTGCAATGAATGGTTATAAGCTCTTCAGAAGGGACAGGCAAGGAAGGAGAGGCGGGAGTGTGGCTGTGTACATTAGGGAATGTTCTCATTGTATAGAGCTAGATTCCAGTGATGATAAAGTCGAGTGTTTATGGGTAAGGATGAAGGGGAAGGCAAATAAGGGAGATCTTGTGTTGGGAGTATGCTACAGACCACCCGTCCAGGATGAGGAGACAGATGAAGTCTTCTATAAGTGGCTGGCTGAAGTCTCGCAATCGCCAGCCCTTGTTCCGGTTGGGGACTTCAACCTGCTGAGTATCTGCTGGAAATATAACACAGCAGAGAGCAGGCAGGCTAGGAGGTTCCTCGAGTGCATGGGAGATAACTTCCTGACACAACTGGTAGGTGAGCCTACCAGGGGAGGTCCCTCGCTAGACCTACTGTTCACAAACAGAGAAGGACTAGTGGGAGATGTGGTGGTCAGAGGTCGTCTTGGGTTTAGTGATCATGAAATAGTCAAGTTTTCAATACGTAGCAATGTAAGGAGAGGGGTTAGCAAAACCTCCACCCTGGACTTCTGGAGGGCGGACTTTAGCCAGTTCAGGACACTGGTTGAGAGAGTCCCTTGGGAGACAGTCCTGAAGGGCAAAGGGGTCCAGGAAGGCTGGACGCTCTTCAAGAAGGAAATCTTAAAGGCCCAGGAGCAGGCTGTCCCCAAGTGTCACAAGATTAAAGGTCGGGAAAAATGGCCAGCCTGGATGAACAAGGAACTTCTGATGGGACTTAGGAATAAAAGGAGGGTTTACCACCTTTGGAAGAAGGGACAGGCAACTCAGGAGGAGTACAAGAGATCTCGTTAGGTTATACAGAGAGAAAATTAGGAAGGCAAAATCCCAGCTAGAGCTCAACCTGGCCACTAACGTAAAGGACAACAAAAAAAGTTTTTATAAATACATCAACAAGAAGAGAGTCAGGGAGAATCTCCATCCCTTACTGGATGCGGGGGGGAAAGTTGCATCCAAGGACAAGGAAAAGGCCGAGATACTTAATGCCTACTTTGCCTCTGTCTTCAATAGTCAGAGCAGCTATCCCCAGGGGGTTCAGCCTCTGGAGACGGAAGATAAGGATGGAGAGCAGAACAACCCACCCATAATCCAGGAGGAAGTAGTCGATGATCTGCTTCTGCACCTAGACGCACACAAGTCTACGGGGCCGGATGGGATTCACCCAAGAGTACCAGGGAGTTGGCAGGAGAGCTCACCAAGCCTCTCTCCATCATTTATCAACAATCCTGGTCAACAGGGGAGGTACCAGATGACTGGAAGGTGGCTAATGTGATGCCCATCCACAAGAAGGGTCAGAAGGAGGATCCGGGGAACTACAGGCCTGTCAGCCTGACCTCGGTACCAGGAAAGATCATGGAGAGGATCATCTTGAGTGAGCTCTCACGGCAAGTGCAGGGCAGCCAAGGGATCAGGGCCAGCCAGCATGGGTTTAGGAAAGGGAGGTCCTGCTTAACCAACCTGATCTCCTTCTATGACCATGTGACCCGCCTTCTGGATACAGGGAAGGCTGTGGACATTGTCTATCTGGACTTTGGCAAGGCCTTTGACACCATCCCCCACAGCATTCTCCTGAAGAAGCTAACGAATCATGGCATGGACAAGTGTACTCTTCGCTGGGTTAAAAACTGGCTGGATGGCCACGCCCAGAGAGTTGTGATTAATGGGGTGAAATCTTCTTGGTGGCCTGTCACCAGTGGTGTCCCTCAGGGCTCAGTTCTGGGGCCAGTTTTGTTTAACATCTTTATCAATGATCTGGATGAGGGGATTGAGTGCACCCTCAGTAAGTTTGCAGATGACACCAAACTAGGTGGGAGAGTTGATCTGCTTGAGGGTAGGAAGGCTCTACAGAGGGACCTGCACAGGCTGGATCGATGGGCCAAGGCCAGCTGTATGAGGTTTAAAAAGGCCAAGTGCCAGGTCCTGCATTTCGGTCACAACAACCCCAAGCAACACTACAGGCTTGGGGAAGAGTGGCTGGAAAGCTGCCCAGCAGAAAAGGACCTGGGGGTGCTGGTGGACGGCCAGCTTAACATGAGCCAGCAGTGTGCCCAGGTGGCCAAGAAGGCCAACAGCATTCTGGCTTGTATCAGGAATAGCATGGCCAGCAGGAATACGGAATTGATCATGCCTCTGTACTCGGCACTGGTGAGGCCTCCCCTTGAGTACTGTGTTCAGTTCTGGGCCCCTCTGTACAAGAGGGACATTGAAGTGCTGGAGCGTGTCCAGAGGAGAGCTACCAGGCTGGTGAGGGGTCTGGAGACCAAGTCATATGAGGAGAGGCTGAGGGAGCTGGGCATGTTTAGCTTGGAGAAGAGGAGGCTGAGGGGAGACCTCATTGCTCTCTACAACTACCTGAAAGGAGGTTGTAGAGAGGTGGGTGTTGGCCTCTTCTCCCAGGTGAATAATGACAGGACCAGAGGAAATGGTCTGAAGTTGCAGCAGGGGAGGTTTAGATTAGATATTAGGAAGAGTTACTTTACTGAAAGAGTGGTCAGGCACTGGAACAGGCTGCCCAGGGAGGTGGTTGAGTCACCATCCCTAGAGGTATTTAAGAAACATGTAGATTTGGCATTTCAGGGCATGCTCTAGTGACAGAGATCGTAGGGGTTTTTTGTGTGTGTATGGTTGGACTCTGTGATCTCAAAGGTTCTTTCCAACCATGAAGATTCTATGATTCATTAGCTCTAAGGATTACAAGAGATGCAATTGTTATTTTTAGAGAATCCTTGCTTTTACTCTGCTGCCTTTATGTATATGCTCCACTTCTGCTCTGGGAGGACAGCACAGCTCATGTTGTTCTTCAGCCTGCTCAGACTAAGGACATCTATTAACGTGCACTCTTGATATTCGGGCTGTCGCAGGCAGCAGCAGTCTGCAGGGGGCACCAGATACCCAGGAATGCCGACATATGGCTTCGTGTGCTCACCCTGCAGGGATCCGGCCTCTCCTTTCCTTCACCACCCATCAGCTTTTCAAGTCCGAGCAAATCCATATGGACAAACAGCTGAAGTACACAGGATGATGTAAGTACTTAACACTAGCCAGCAGGCGAGCAGAACAGTGCGCTGGTCTTTGGCCTATAGCAACTGCAAATAAATCGGAGCAAACTGTTTTTCAATTATCTCAAGTACTTGCAGAGAGAGAGAGAGAGAGGGAAGAAGCCTTTTCAGGTGACCGAACGTCTCCGAAAAAGAAAAGGAAGGACAGAACTAAACAAAACTATAGAAATGTGGTAAATGGCTACAGGGGGTAATAACGAAAGAATTAAGATGGAGGGGGAAAATGGCAAAAGCCCATCTGCAGAGCTAATGCAATTCCGTTTCGTTGCCTTGCAGAGTGAAGGTAAGCAACCTCGCCACAAGCACAGGCAGCTCTGAGCAAAGGGGGGGCCCTCATAAAGACCGTCACCATAATTGCCGATATCAAAGTCAGTAACAAGCCTGCTAAGTCACCTGAAAGCAAGCCAACAGGCCAAGATTTGCCAGTGTCCTGTAGGATCCTGCAGAAGCAGGTCCTCCAGTGGAGTGGTAGGAAGGCATCATCTCAGACTCACACACCAGAAAATCCTGTGTCCACCAAGGAAGAGGTCACTTGCTCATACACATAGACACTTTGGGATATGGCTCATGTTGTCAGGAAAAGTTTGCCAGCCAAGGAACACAGGCTTACACTGAGACCAAAGGGAGGAGGGCCACGGAGATGCTGGGAGGACTGGAGCCCCTCTGCTGTGAGGACAGGCTGAGAGAGCTGGGGGGGTTCAGCCTGGAGAAGAGAAGGCTCCGGGGAGACCTTCCAGCCCCTGCCAGGCCCTAAAGGGGCTCCAGGAAAGCTGGGGAGGGGCTCTGGATCAGGGAGGGGAGCCATGGGACGAGGGGGAAGGGGTTTAAACTGGACGAGGGGAGATTTAGCTGAGATCTCAGGAAGAAATTTTTCACTCTGAGGGTGGTGAGCCCCTGGCCCAGGTTGCCCAGAGAAGCTGTGGCTGCCCCATCCCTGGAGGGGTTCAAGGCCAGGCTGGATGGGGCTTGGAGCAACCTGGGCTGGTGGGAGGTGTCCCTGCCCAGGGCAGGGGGTGGCACTGGGTGGGCTTTAAGGTCCCTTCCAACCCGAACCATTCTATGATTCTACGAAGACTTTGTTCAAAGGATGCTCACAACGAGGGGTGTACATAAGTAGGACTCTTACAACCATTCAGTAAAGAAACTAAGACACCCCCTATTTCTTCCAGCTTCCTCTCTAAAACAAGAGACCCTTCTCTCTAACCCCGGAGCTACCTGTCGCTTCTGTCAGCCCCTCCTGCAGAAGGCAGACCCGGCGGAGCGCGGCTGTCCTCCAGCGGCGAGCAGCTCGCACTGCAGGGCCCGGCTCCTGCCACCTCCTCCTCCACTCGCCCAGCTTGCCTCCCACCTCCCCGGCCCCAAAATCCACCCGGATCAGCACTTCCTCCTGCCTACCCCACGCTGCGCGCTACCGTCCGCTCCTTTCAGTAAATTAAACTGAAAACGACTGCTCTTGCCAGCGAGGGAAGTGTTACGGTATTTAAAAAAAAAAATACTATAAACTACTCCAGGTTGTATTAACCACATACCATAAAAATTACAGAAATATACCAGAGTCTTGATTGATGTCCTAGCCAGTTCAAAAACCTCATCATGCTGCCAAGATTTCCTTCCCAAGAAAGTGTGGGGTTTCAAATTAAAATGGGAACACAGGATGGCCTTAAGAGAGGGACGGGGACTCGGGAAAACGTAGGGGCTCTCTCCTGTCAAACCATCTCTCTGGAGAGACTCTCCACCTCCACCGTGGCAAGCTTTGCGCTGCCTCTCCATTTCACTTCTTGATCACTCTGTCTTAAAGCATTTGCTAGCCTTTCTCCTTTCTCTATTATTTTTTTTCCAACTTAATCCTCCTGCTTTACAAAGCGGGCTTTAGATTAAAGTTTTGTATTTATTGGAGGAGTCACCAGAAGATACTGTCAATTCACTGGATGCGATCCTGCAGCTTGCTGAGGATTTTCCATTTCCACTAATTTTAACAAAAGCAGATCTTCAAGTTTTTACAGATTTACAGTCCTAAAAATTATCCAGCCAAGTTCTGAGAAAAAGTTTCCGATATTTCAGAGAACACGTGTCTTTTGCTACAACTAAGACCATTATAGCAGAACGCTAGGAATAAAAACTGAACATATTTTCTCTTACCGTTCTCCCAACCTTTTATTTCTGGCTTTTATTTTCAGCTCTCTTCCTACCAGTTACTGTACCTTATACCAATAGCTTAGTTTCACAATGACTGAATCTAAACAGGAAAACGAAGCAGCAGGTTAACAGAAGAGGATTTAGTAAATCAAGACTAAAAAAAAAAAAACCAAAAGAACTTCCAGAAGGAGAGTGACCATGGAAAGACCAAAACACATCCAAAATAATAGCTCAAGCCAGTCTTTACACACATGCTCGCTCAACAGGCTCTGCCGACTCAAACGAGACACACTGCGTCAAAAAACAGCTCAACCCAATTAGCCAGGTAAAAAAGTTGTGACATCCAAACAACAGCCCTAAGCTTTCTCAAATAATTCACAGGCAGCTCGTCTGAAAAACTGAAACTGACAGAAATAAGACGGGGTATGTATTTGATATAGCTGACATCTGTATTCCAAAAGAAATCGAAAGGTTGATTAAGACTAAAGTAATTTAAAGCCAAGAAGCTCTACTGACTGCAGCACAGGAGAAAGTCTCAGCCAAACTGTGACACAACATTTTGCCACTCTCAGTCCCTTCCAAAAGCCTCCCACTTCACCAGCAAAGCATTTGTCATGAAGGTATAAACTCTTCACCTTCAGGAACATGATTTAAGAACACTTCCAGTACAGCACAGCTGACAAAACCCCTCAGGTCAACACAAAATGACTGAGACAGAGCATTCAATTAATGGAATCCTACAAAATTTTAATTGTAGAAGCATCAAAGACAACTTGCTGTAAATGTCAATGCAGATAGTACAAACCCAGAGACAGATGTTAATATATTAAGATGGCCGGTGCCATTGCATTTTTCGCTGGGTTATTTATAATAAAGCTACTGCCAGGAAGAAGCATTTGCCTGCCTCATAGCCAGTGTTAATCAAACAAACCCTGAACTGCATCAAGCTTCATGGACCAAACAACAGCAAAATATTTATTTTTTTGCCAAACAAGGCACTGCATCATTAAAAACTGTGGGACACTCAAAGAAACTGAAAACTAGATTTAGTGCTGCAATATACAGTTCACTCGGGGTGGGGGAGAAGTAGTTAAAAAAAAAATCAATAGAAACAATGAAGACAAATGCTAACTGTCAATAAGTTTTTGACATTCATAAAATAATGAAAATAGCAGCAGCTACATTAGAGCAAGCAAAAAGCCCCAACCCTGCAATACGCTCAGACTTTGGCACATCCCACTCCAAAATCATCATGGCTTTGACACTAACGGATTAGCCACTTATTAAAATTGATACAGAAGTGGAAATAAAGCATTATGTTACAACATGGGAGACTTAACGTTTCTCCTGCATGTTCTGTGAACCTCTGAAAGCTGAAGAGAGGAATAAGCAAAAACCCCACCTAAGAGTCTACAGTTATGCAGTATTTCTGCCACTTAACGCAAGAGAAAGATTTAAAAAAAAAAACAAAACCAACAAACCAAAACATTACACCAAACAGGGTTTCTAGACAAATGGGCATTTTTAAATTTTATTTTTCCCCTGCTTGCAGTCACTATGCATGTCTATAAGTATTTAAGGACATCAGCAGATGCAAAGTAACCACAGGAGTACTTGGCCGTTCTCCTTCCCCATCATGAAACAGCCACATCTTTCTTCTGAAACACCTTCCAACTAAGCACAGTCAAAAATAAGGCAGTTTAACAGGTAGGCACAGCCTTTCCATTGCCTCTTGTAGGCCTTCCCTGATAAAGAGATGAAGGCATTCATCTCATTCAAACACAAGGCATTTACGTACAGCCTTTCCTAGCGCTGCTCTTATTCACTATTAATTGCTCCCAATCTCCTGAGCATAACAGCAGTACCCCTAGATGAGCAACAAATCCAAAATATGAACAAGATGTATGTGCAACCCCTTCTCAAAGATCCCCTCTCGCGACTTAAAATCACGCCAATTCTTGTTCTCCACACAGTGTGGCACTAGAATCAAACAAATCCTGACGCAGTGGGGAAAGCGGTAGGAAGATGCTTGAAGAGCTCTATGTAAAGGCCATGCACCCCCAATAAGAGTTTGTTAGTTTGGTCTCTGCGCTTCACAAACACGGCTGCAAAGCTGCTCAGCTCAAGGTGGTTCTAGAGGTAGTTCAGCCATGGCACTACACTCAACAGAAGGCGCTCAGCTGGATCCAAACGGGCTTTTTCCTCTGTTTTTTCTTTTAAAAATAAACCTAGGAACACAAAACTACTTGACAAAGCCCACAGAACTTTAAGAAGCAGGTAGCATCCCATGAACAACTTGGGGCGGGATATTTTCATGGTGCTATCACACACAAAACATGAAAGACTTACTACCAACAGCAGGAACTAGAAAGCTGGGATAAGTTTCTTTTATTAAGCAATTTTCTCATGCTGGAAACTTAAAGCTTTCATTTGCCTACTGCGTTAAAATTCCATATCCACTGGTTATTACTGCTATGCCCATCTCCAGCTGTTTCCTCATTTCCTCCCTGCCACTTACAAGACTGTCACTGAAAACAAAACAGAAAAAATAATCAAATATACTACCTCACGAACATTTATTACAGCTTTACATTAAAAAGGCAGTCTCATTAATCCACTTAAGCAAGTACTATGAGAAATATTTTAGCATCTTGGAGAGAGCAAGGAAAAGCAAAAAACTTAGAACAGAGGAACAAACTTCATCGCGGGTTAATAAAGTGCTTTTTCTACTTATGAAAAGGGGCCTGTCAATGTGAAGCCCCAAGAAATATTTAAAAAAGCTACAGGAACGACAGCTGCAACTGCAAGCACATAGTTGTAGAAGGATGGTTTCCTTAAATACTGGCCCCGCAAAGGACTTGGATACAGAGAGCCAGTTTTGGCAGCGTTTGAAGTCCTGTTGGTGGTTACCTCACGCAGGTGCCTGTGCTGGAAGGCTGACCTCCCAAAACAGGGCAGGGAGAAGAGAACATTCTTCCAGAGTCATTCAAAGCTTTTAAGTGGATCCCTACACTAAATTACCATCTAGAGGAACCCACCTTTCTCCCCATTAACCAGACAGGAGAGCAGATTCTTAACTTGCATAATGGTTTCATAACCCCTGTAAGAGGAAAACACAGCCCTGCTGCCAAAAGAGCTGCTCTCACCTTTTCCCTTCCTTTGCATTGATGGAATAATTCACTCACTGTCATGAACTCAATCGAGAACTAATTCCAGCTGAAAACTAATCCAGGGAAAACCAATTCATTATGTTAGAACACGTTCAGTTCCCGATCCGATTCCCCACACAAATGCTTGGGCAGACGGAGATACGGGAGCAGGTTAAGAGCGTCAGGGCCACCTCAAGCAGCAGTTCCAGCTTAAAGCTCTACGCAAACCATAGCGCCAAGAACCTCGTACCCCAGAAGCTGGTGGCTACAGTGAACTGGGTCCCTCCGCTCTGTGCCATCCTGCCATCCACCAAGTACACACTACAGTGAAATCGCTCTCTCCCAAGCATCCTGCAACCCTCTGGGTCACAGTCAGTTTGTGGGCGCCTTCCTGTTTAAACACAAAAGCATTTAACCGTGATCAAACCCACACACTACTAGTTCATTCAATTAGTTGTTAATAGTGAACCAAAGTTACCTTTTACTTCCACTTCCATGAAGGTAGCACACTTTGGGACAGATGTTATCAAAAGTCATCTTTATCTTTTACCCTTACGAGCTCCTAAGAGCACAGCCAAGCCATCTCCGCAGCTACAGGACATTCATTACCCACGGCTAGCTTGGCAGAGAATTAAAATCAAAATGCATCCCGTGACATTTCTACAACTACCTCCAGCCTTTTTTTTTTTCTTTTGCTTTTTCTTTTTTTTTCCTCTTTCTGTGACCTACAGAAGTAATCTTCCTAGTTGCCGCTCCTGCCCGGGGATCTTAGCAGAGCTCTTTCAAACATTCATCATGTGTCATGAAATAATTCAAAAAGATGAGAACCTTCCGTCAGCACCGACCCTTACTTTGTAGTCAGCGAGCAGCACACACCTGTGGTTTTCTGCGGTTACTCAGGATAAATTTAACCTGTTACTTGGGTTCAAGAACTAATGGGAAGACACGTGCAAGAGATGAAAGCAGAGCATATACACAGGGTTCCCCAGCAAAACACAAGGAAACTCAATTCCATATCTTTCCTCGGCTGTTTGTGGAACAAGCTCCCTCTTAATTCTTGCACCTGACGCGGCAAAAGGCCCCAGAATCACAGCTCTTCCAGAAGTAACACTGTTAATTCTGCCATAACAAGCTGTAGCCTACAGCTGAGAGGAAAGCAAAATACAGTCACGTCAACTGCCTGAAACTTGCATTGTGAATAATAGTAATAGTTACAGACAACAAATCCCACACGTATTCAAGTCACTCGGGCTATAATCAACTTTGAACTTGACACGGTATGCCTTAAGAAGGCAGTCTGGTGGAAGCATTCCAGCTTTATTTCTGGAAGTACAATTTTTTTCCTCCTTGCTTTTCCTTTAGACGTGGAGAAGTTTTATTGAGAAGGCAGTAGGACAATTTTAGTAAATATTCTTATTCTTAAACCTTGTTCTATTCTTCCTTCATGTCTCCTTTCATTCCTATCTAACATTCTTTTAAATTTTAGTTTTCAGTTTTCCCTATTTCTTCCAATAACTGCTAGTGCAGTCTCACTAGATGACACTAGTTCTTTAGTCACACACAGATTTCTCTACTGAAAGTGGGGAAATGTGAATTAAACATTTCCATATCAACCTTTTTTTTTTTTAAATGTTTGCCTTTTTAAAATATTAAGAAAGACTTTCTATTTTGCTAACCTGACAGTTCATTTCAGTAGGACACACATGCAATTTTATCAGGTGTAAAATACAGAAAGGTTTACAATTTAAAAGTAGCAGTCACAGAGGAATTCACTTTCAGCTGATGCGGGATCATAAAACTAATCAGTCCCTCCCCTTTACAGTTCTTCAGAATATACCAGTGATGAAGGAGCTCACAAAAGACCACTGGAATACTTGAGGGTAATAAATTGAACAACAGAAAACTATTTCGGGTTAAAACAACCTGTAAAACCCATTACTACAAAAAGTGAAGTCTAATAGCATAGGCAGGTACTGGAAAAGGTTAATAGGTTTATCAACGAGTATTTGTAGTCATTTCCCCCCCACCCCCATTAATTTAGGCTTTCATTTAGGCTGTTAGCAAAGTGCTAACAGTAAAAAAAGGTGTTTCTGCAAGATCAGGCTGAGCAGAGCAGGATTCTTTGGCCATCTGATGCAGCATTGCATGATATCAAAACTACCACACCTGAAAAGAGACCAGTGCAACAAGTTTCATGGCATTCTGCAGACTTCATAATAAGCTACGAGTATTTGGATTTTGTTTTCCTCTAAGGCTTCACCTGGATGAACAAGTATCCAAGAAGAAATTTTTGGGGCACAGCTCTTCCTTTTATCTTTGCACAAGGACTCATTAATTAGCAATACTCGGCCTGGACAAGGGAATTCAGGCTTCAAATCAAGACGAGTGGAAGGCACTCATCCCTGGGACAGTAGCACGGGTCCTACTCCCCCAAACAACAGCTGCCCGTGCAGTAACTATTAGTCACCTGAAAAATTACACCCTGCTGCATATGAGGAAAACTAAAGTCCGTGCTACTTAACTTAATGTCAGGCTGTCAAGTTCAGAGGTGTAGTCTACTGTTGTTGCAGCAGGGACAGGAAATTCCAGGAGAGTTTTGGAAACACCTATGGGAGGGAGAAGGGTGGTGGACAAGAGAGACTCACGGAGCCTAAATGAAGTCATTTTTGCTTTTGAATCACAGATCGCAGAAAAGTTAATCTGAATTAATAAAAGTTGGACCAGATGTAAACAGAATCAAACCCAGGTGAACCCCAGACAGTGGTCCTCACGCTAAAGTCTGACGCATTTTAATCTATTTTATACGCACATCTAATTCCTTTGGACTCACGTTCCAAATATTCTCATACACCAAGCCTTAGAAGTGCCATTACAGTCAACCTTCAAAGCAGATGAAGCAAAAAGCAAATTCCCACAAAGGCACTTAACCTTGGAGGAAAAAAAAAATAAAAAAATCCCTTTCCACCAGGAGTAAGGCCTTATTTTCAAACATGCTAACTCTGCCAGAGAAGCCATCCCTGCCTTTAAACTGCCCACTCATTTTCACCCACAGCACCCCGACTATTCCTCATGTTAGCCCAAGCATTTTTAAGATGGCAGCTAACTGGTCAGGAAACTAATCCAGGCCAGAACTCACCCAGCCAAAAAGATACTTATTTCCATCCAGACCAGGTCTCTGGTGTGCCCCAAACACTCAGGCCAGCCAAAAGAGAAGCACGGCAAGAGGGTTCCTTCCAGCAGAGTCTAAGCTTTAAGTGTTCAGGAAACTACTGCCTCAGCATGGAACACATACCACGCTTTAAAACCCCTTAATTTACATTTATGTTCTTGACGCTTCTGCACTTCTGCCTGGACTGATTTGTTCTCTTCATGCTGGCTATTCTTCATGCAGCTCTTGATGTCAGAACACACTCTGGAACAGAACAGATGAGTCGTACTAGTGAAACTACATAAAAGAGAAAGGGAAGAGAAGGGGGGGAGAAAAAAAAGGTACTGTTTGAATTTTAAAGCTTGTTTAACAGAAAATGTGTAGTCCCACACCTCTAAGAAGAATAGCACTGATAACTGCTTGAGGACCCCTTCACTTAGCAAAAAATGCCTTAAACAAAACCAAAAAGACTATTTTAATTCTTTAATACTTTTTACCAGGAAGAATGAACTCATTTTTACAAACTCTTCTCTCTACCTCTTCTAAAACTCTTTAGCATTTACAGTTCTGACAACCTAACACCCTGTATGCCTCATGTCGAATTACGAGTGCAGTCTGACATTTTGGAGCCAGTTATGCCTACTTCACATGTCCTTTTCCTCCTTTGCTGCCGAATACCAAAGCACCGCCCAAAAGGAGTTTTTATTGTTAAAGGGGTGTAAATTAGAGCAAGTATAACCCGTTACATTCTGTCAATGCAGCAAGTAACACTATCAACGAAGTAACAAAATCAGCTCTAACAGACTTCTAACCTTGTTACTGCGAGGAAGAACAGCCTGGGCTCATTGAAGAGTTGTGAGCCTAGCTTCATTACGCTACTCAATTAAGAGCTTAAAATAGTCACATATACAGAACGACAATATTTACAAGACAGCACGTTATTTCTCATCCGTACTCCTTTTCAGTCCTCAAGGGGCATACATGCTAAAAACCCTGGGAACGGCAAGCAGCTCCGCAGGAGTCATTCTCAAGCGAGGCACATATTCCTGCTGCACTCACTGATGCGGGCCAAGCAGTGTTGAATTTCACACTAGTTCTACGCCCTTCGAATTTAAGTACTTCCCCCCCACACCTCCCCCCTAGTTCTTCTGTCATTTCTTTAGTACAGGGCACTCAAGTCTGGGTTCTGCCTGCATTTTTTCCTTGGCAAGTCTATTTTTAATTGTTTATCAGCTTCAAAGAGCACTACCGATACGAAGTTTGCTGGAGCTGTGGATGCTCAGTGATAACGAACTTTTAAAAAAGTGTTTGGAATTGATCTCTTCTCACTTAACACATACTCTGTAAAAAAAAAAAAATCACATATGCTATATACATTGACCGACCAGAGAAGGGGATGCTCAGAGAATAACACGGGCTGTGCTCCACTGCGAAGGGCACATCAAACCGCTGACGCAAGCCGCATCCTTGCCAGGTTCTGTGCTGATGAGAGCTCACGCGCAGCAGTGGCAGGCATATAAAACAGTAGCTGCGTTTTTATTCCTGACTTGTAACCCCAGAGAAGACTGCTATTTCCTAAAACTTAAAAACTTGTAAATTAACACTGAAAAGACTTAAGAGCAAAGGACTTTTCCATTCAGAAGACACTTGATGCAAAGGGAACACCTCCCGCATGGAACTGTATCATCTGGGAAGTTTCGTCACCAGTCAAAAACACACCAGGACTCTTCAACAGAGCACATCTAATTGAATGGAAACATCCTTTTATCTACTGCTATTCTTTTATCCGAACTTTGGGCTTCCTGAAATTTTGAAATGAGAAATTGTTTTCTTCTAATTTTCAAAACCTAACCTTCTGCTTGGCAACTGACTTAACAGCAGAGAGATCTGTTTCAAATCAAGATTATACCCACCCTCTTAGTAGGGGAAGAGAGAAATAAAACAGCAATAATTGTTGCTCTTTTCCACACTACAGACAACACAAATTCAGGCCAGTTTACAGGGATGCCTGCAGAGTACAACTGATGGTGGGTTAATGAAAAGCACAGCCATCACCCTTCTCTTTTCACAAGGTATTGACTCCACAAGGAAACAGCTTCATGGAGGTTTAAAGCAAGCAACTCGGACACTGCTCGAGGAACATCAGCCTATTCAGGTACAACACAAGGAGCAAAGTTTCCCAGCGCTGCATATTTCAAAATCGCAAGGCGTACTTGTTCCAATCCCCTCCATGGTAATGTCCCAGAGGGAAGAAAAGCCACTCCTATCTTCCTTTACTGGAAAGATAGCCTACTTCTGTTACGGTAACAAGCATATTTTCAGCTATTGAAAATACAACCCTAAACAACCTCATCTAACTTCAGAGCTGACCCTACATTAAGCCACGGGTGGAACCAGGCTACCATAAGAACCATAGAATCACGGGATGGTTTGGGTTGGAAGGGACCTTAAAGCCCACCCAGTGCCACCCCCTGCCCTGGGCAGGGACACCTCCCACCACACCACGTTGCTCCAAGACCCGTCCAGCCTGGCCTTGAACACCTCCAGGGATGGGGCAGCCACAGCTTCTCTGGGCAACCTGGGCCAGGGGCTTCACCACCCTCACAGCAAACAATTTCTGCCTCAGATCTCAGCTAAATCTCCCCTCTTCCAGTTTGAAACTGTTACCCCTCGTCCTGTCACTACGTGCCCTTGTAAAAAGTCCCTCCCCAGCTTTCTTGTAGGCCCCCTTCAGATACTGGAAAGCTGCTACAAGGTCTCCCCAGAGACAAGAAGTCCCTTCCAACCCGAACTATTTTACCATTCTCTGGCACTATATAAAATGAAGGATCTACTTAAACTTCAAATACAAAACAACGAAGTGTCATTCTTGGCAATCTACTAGCAACGTGCACTTTTGGAGAAATGGACGTACAAAGCTACCTAGAATTTATTTTAAGAGAACAGCATTAGAAAAGCACAGGCTTAGTGTTTCATTGTTTAGGAGAGAAAAACCCACATGTGATATGAAGTCAAAGCGGGGCTACACAAAGACCAACATCAGACAAGACTCCTATATGAAATTCAGACAAAAAAGGTGGACACAGTACTGACAAGCAACCTCCCTACTGTTTTTTCTTAATTTGCAGGAGAAAACTCAGGACAACAATGAGTAAATCCAAACTAATAAAAAAGAAAAATCTGTCTTTGAAGAAAGGAGGACTACCACATGCTCTTTTCTTCAGAATCTTAACAAGAGGCTGTATCTCAGGTGCCAGAAGGTGGCTGAAAAGGCTCCCTGGCTGCCAGCACAGGACAACCCATTTGAAAAGGCAGCTCTGGGACAAGAACAAACGGTAAAACATCGTATCGACCAGCAACTGCACTGGGTCAAGTACTTCTAACCAGGGAGAGACAGACTGATAACACAGCAGGACAAACATTCAGTGCTGTCTCCCTGCTTTGAATCTTGTGGAGCTGGAGAAAACATCCCTAAGGATTTGTTTGCACAAGCCACTCAAAGCAGATGTCTCCAAAACCATTACAGATGTCATGTCAGACAAGTCTGACATCTGAATATTTGATATTCTGCTCCATCACACTGTCACGGAAGCTGCCAAATTCTTCTTCATGTAGGTCAAAATGCTGGTAGAACAGGGAAAGGACACAGCTGCTTCAACAGGACAAAACTATTTCCATACTCACTACAGGAGCCAAGTATAAACTACTCTGAGCTCATATAATGCTCCAGTAGCTCAGAGCAGTAGGAGTCAACAGCAGCCACTCCTGAACAGGAAGGAGAGGAGTGCATTAATATGGAAGGCAGGCAAAGATCAAGTAATCAATAAGTACCTTTTGAGTATTCAGTATTGCCACAGGAAGCGATAAATCTCTCTTCAAAGATCAGAAATGGCAGTCAGTTATATACTCAGCAGGAATGCTGGATAACACTAACTTCTTCCATCCTCCAAAAAGAAAAGAAAAAAGGTTTTAATAATCTGATAAGATTTGACTGAAAGTACTACCCTTCAAGAATTTGATTTTTTTTTTCCCAATCTGTAATCTGAAAACTCCTGAAGTGAGGGAGAATTAAAGGGTTCTCTCGCAGTACATACTGGGAGAACAAAACTAAAGTTTATATTGCACCTCCACTGCAAACAGTTTAGCACATAGCAGAAGGCTCCTGTTTTAAAACGTAGTATTGTTACATTTATGTCAAGTACCGGGGGGGGCATTTTTAATTTAGTAGCATTTCCTGCTTTCATTTTAAACCTCTGGATGTTAGAGGTGGTTTCAAGGAAAGAGCTTTGCAAATTGAATACAAGGAGACAGAAAAAAAACACACAAGAAGGTGAAGTAATTGGCCAAAAATCACTACTGGTTCCACAGCGGTGAAAAGCTCTTCCAGGAGCCAGTCCAGAGCAACGAGGTCTCTTTCATCATTGAACAATGGGAGAATTCAATTCCCTTGACAGTGATTTTAAACATACGGCAAAGTTTACTGCTCTATTCCAAAAGAGTAAAAAATGTTTACAAATATCCAAATGTTGCCATTAGTACTTGTGTTCTCAATTACCTTTTCAGAAAGCCTCTACTTACCCCAAAATATTTTAAGGTATGGTTCCACAAAGGCTTAAATCAAACTGAGGGCCGCAGTTTTTCCACATCCACTTATATCTAGTTGCCCCCCACCTTTTATTTGGGACACGGCCACACACAGGAAGCAAATTCAGCTGAGCAACTCGCTGCCTGGTGACGCAATTGCCAGCACACAAGTGGAAGGAGATGAGGTCACAACAGTCCCGATGCAAGCCAACTTGATTTTCCAGGGAAACCATAGCTTTTACTTTCCTAAATGCTTTGCTCCTATTCCCAACGTAACAAGAGCTGTACATTCACTTGTATAGCTTTTATACAAGTTGGGGATAAAAAAGAAATTCCTTTCTCCAATGGTAACTAAAAAAAAAAAATGCCCTGCAAGGACAGATCAGTGTCCACCTAGTCCAGCAGTCCGTCTCCAAAAGCTCAGGCAGGAAAGGCGGCATAGGGAGAGCAGTATCAGTCATGTCTGTGGTTTACCACCCTCATCCCAGCACCCAGCCATCAGATTAGGGATCTTAGTACTCTGGACCTGCTGATCCCTTTCCGAACCTCCAGTGTCTCCACAGTCTCTTACCAAAACAGGTTTTCTATCCGTAGTGGTGTGTTTTCCACGTTTCTTCCTCCTACATGCTACAGGCTCACCACAAAACTCACTGCATCTACCTAAAAACCTGGCCTTGTGCGAGTGCTCGGAGCCACGCCACAGAATAGCAATCCCGCTGGCCACAGATGGAATTTCTGCAGAGAACACAAGCGGCAGCAGCAGAGCGACCCTATTCGCCTTCTGACAAACAGCCAGGAGAAACCAGACTTGCCAAACTCAAGCATCAGGTGCTTCTGTTGAAATTACCATCCAGAGGAGCACGTGGGTTATATGCAAGTCAGCTCTGCAGCTGAGAGGGTTCTCGAGCTTACAGTTCCCCCTTCCCACCTTTTTAACACATGTAATACTCAAAAAGCGCTTTTAGCTTTCAGCAATCTCCACCTAGACATGCTTAGTCCACCATCAGGCTACTCACTGTAACATTCTGGAGAGCTCAGAAAGTGTCAAGCACTTTGTGTCAAGCCTCCACAAACGATGCGTTATCATAGCTCAAAATTATTAAGTGCTGTTTACTCCTCCTTCCATGGCTTTACTCTCCCTAGTTTCCTTCCCGATTAATTCAGTATTTTACTCAGCATCCACTTTAAAACGAGGATCACTGCATACAAAATAATTTCACACATCACATAAATGCACTATATAAAATATGACTGAATAAATCATTTTAGCTAACAAATTAAAAAAATAGTGTTGCAAAGCTATATTTTCTGAAATGGACGCGATAAAAATCACCTTGCTTCCCCCTGACTGAGCATTTCCCATGCTAGGAACCGGGAAGGAAGGACCCCTTTAGTGACAGAGGTTCAGGGCTGGCTGGAGAACAGCTCTGCCAACAAGGTCCTGGAGCTACTTGGTAGAGAAGAAGCTGAAGAGGAGCCAGCAGTGTGCCCTGGCAGCAGAGCAGAAACGTTTGTCGTACCAGCAGCTTACTAAAGCTACAGCCACAGATAAGGATTTTTTACAGTGACAAAATTTGGACTAAAATATATGGGACACTACTTTGACGCACCTCCAACATATATCTCATACCTGCTTAGTTTCTCCTCTTCAGAAAAGTTTACTGGCTTGACCATGTTGTAGATTTCTAAGGAAAAGTCCTAAACCTATCTCTATTCAAAAAGAGACAGTGAGAGACGACAGCTGGTGAAAGAAGGAGCTGCTCCCCACCTTTTTTCTTTGGCATGATCACCAAGTCTGACCTCCTGTGACTTACAGATCTCTAAACGTATATGAAACAAAGGAAGTTCAGTACTTTGCAGCTGGCTGAAATAATTTCCAGAATTTTTTTTCCACAATCTTGATTCAAAGACATTAAGAAATGAAGAAATACACGATTGCTTTTTGTATCATAATCCAATGATTAATCACCTTCACTGTGAAAAACTTAGGCTTTTAATTTGAACTTATCTGGCTAGAAATTCTTGTTGTGTTTGTCAGCGAGATTGGAAAAAGCTCACTAACATCCACTGTTATCTTGCTAGGGAGATATCTGAGGACTCCAAGTCACCTCTCAGTTTTGCCAAGAAGCTGCACAGTAAACTCTTAACACTTCACTGCATGGCATTACTTCTTAGCTCTGTCAGATTGGAGACAAACCCCCCTCAGAGACAGTAATTTTTTTGTTTGTTTTTTTAAGTGCTCATGCCAGAACCATACATAGTGGTTTGGTAATGACTTCATCCCTCACAGGCAACATCATACCTCTGCTCATTCCATTAATGCGCTTGAGAATTACCTTAGCTTCTTTGTCACAGCATCACCTTGGAAACCCACGTTTAAGCTGTTTATCCACTATAACTCCAAAACGCAGTTCAGCCACTGCTTTCTAGGATACCACGTGCCTTGATTTAAATTCAGCTGGATTGCCTTGCTCCCAGGTGTACAGCTTTCCGTCGGCAGCCTCAGCACACACATATGCATGGATCTACCTCACCTGACAATCATGATGGCTGCCTTAGTGCTATTTGCCTTTCCAAGAACCACAACTTTATCGTGCAAAAGTTTTAAATCAACAGACATCTTGCACCAACAAAATCAGTAATGAAAACAAACTGTGACAAGCAATTACCAGTTTTTGCTGAACATGCATGGAAACTATTCAGTCTTCTACACCCCATGACTATTCCTGAGCGGAACGGCATCAAGTATTAAATTTTATACTCTGTAAGGTCCTCAACATCAAGAGAGATACCTTTAATAAACTCAAATAATAAATTCAACAAGCTTTAGTTTCCTTAATACCTTATTTACTAGGGTTAATTACATTCTTTTCTCTCCTTGTTCACTAAATTCTGTACTAAGAATAAACGGATGAGCTGGTAATAATGTAAACTATACATGTATTAACACCACGCAGTGCTGGTCAAATACCTGCGGTAGCCAGGTGTCTCTGCACAGTGCTACATTACTTGCTGCCATGTTGATCCACTCCACCACCTTTTAATATGGATACAACAGCATTTCTCTGACCTCCTGGAATTTCCCTAGTGTTCCAAAGTTCACCAACTATACAATATTCCTTCCATTACTACAGCTAGGGATATTCCAGTGCTAAAAGTGGAAAAAAAAAAATACACTGGCCAAGGCAAACCTCTCTCTCACCTCCCAAAGTACTTTGGTGGCGATTTTTTGGAGGTGTTTTGTGTTTTGTCTTGTGTTGGTTGTTTTTTTTTTTCTTTTGGTTAAAAAAAACACCAACAAAAAACACCCAATAGAGAAATTTCAGAAGCTTTCAGAACAGCTACCTAATTCTAAATACCTGAAAGATTATAACCTGATAAAGATAAATGACCTGAAATAAGGATTACTTTGACATCTCAATTAAGACAAGTAATATTCTTTATATAGCTGGACCAAGCTACTTTCTCCTCTACTTTACAGATAGCTACTTTACCTGCTGATGTTTGAGATATACAAGCTTCTAATCATGATGCATATTAATAAAGACAAGGGTGCATTTTACACTCCAACCAATCTGTGATTTGGCTTCTGTTTAGTTAGAAATTGACAAGTTCAATGATGTCAACTGAAATTTTTAGATTCTGGGAAAAAAGAGAGAGGTAAAATAAGATTCTCAGTATAAGCTGAACTTAGTTCACAGTCTCCTTACTCAGCCTTTACCTTTGAGTGAAGCTTTTCAATGAAACCCATGAAGCTTTAGAAACGTCACGGGTTTGTTTCTATTGCAGACACTGAGAGTTGACTGACAAAACAATATGTATTTGGGCATACTACCTGAACTATGGGGCGTAAAGAAAATACCCTGTTGCATAGCCAGCTTCACTGCTACTAGTACAGTAGCCCTCCCCTGTCCTACCTAGTCACCACATCCTAACTGACCACTGCACTTTTTGCGCTTTTAAACTCTTTTAAACACACCTGGCCTCACCTCTGAATATCCACTCCCATACAGCACACTGAAATCCTCAGGTAGGTGACGGTAAAGAGTGGGAGGGCTGGTACTGAAGGGTCTCTAAAACCAAACCTTCACATGGGAAATGCAACTGTAAACATCTATAACTCACAACTTAATCTGTAGGAATCATTAAAAGTATAATTTTTCAGGAATCCATTCTATCACAGATATTCCCTAAGTAACGCACGTTAACCGCGCCGTTCTTGACAGCTGTCTCTGTACTACTTCTGCATTTTCACCTGTTAAGAACCATATTGGAAAGACATTAAGACTTGATAGTTTCCAAGTTTTTATAACACTAAATGAGGGAAACTTCACTTTAGCTTTAATTAGACACCGAAATTGAGTTGTTCAGTTACCTGAGTGTTAATATGACCTGAAACATAAGAGTCCCTACCCACCTCATGTTTATTCTACTCTTCTTTTCAAGGTTATTTTTGTTAATCAGAAAATACTGAGATCACTCAGGTGAGCAGCTATTTAGTTTTCTTATTAAGTATCTATCTAGAGTAAGCATATCATTTAATGAAGAACGATGGACCATCAGAGAGAAGTGGGGGGAGCTGCAGAACAGGGTGCTTCAAATTCAAATATCCTGCAGTACAAAAAAAGCACCACCTTTAGTTACAGAAAGGACAGGACAAAGATTCTTTCTAAGTTTCAGAAAAAAATCTGAAAAAAACAAATGCCATGTTCCGAACCATTTTTATGAGCAGTAAATACAAGCTTTGAACAAAAAAAGGAAGTTTCCTGGATCTCTGTGCGTCCCTAAGACCACGTAGCGTTGCAGAGCAGCAGAGCTTGATGCTGTATTGAAACATCAAGGTTTAGTACAACAAAGACTGAACTGGGCATCTGAACTAGAGCCAAACGGATGAGCAGAGGTTTAAAGTTAAGTAAACAAAATCAGTACAGTTCAGTAAGTTAACACAAACAAAACAACCACCAAATCAAAGCTTTGGTTTCCTTCAGCTCCACTGTGGAAGCTGAAGACCAGCAGTTCAGCCAGCGTGCGCCTTCTTCACATGTGCAGGTAGCCACGGCAGCTGTTCTTTATTACACATATTTCTCGAGCACGTATAAGCAATATTTGTGACCCTAATGCTCTACTACTCCCTCAAGCATTCCCTCACTGGTAAAGATGAGGTAAGAGAAGTAAGACTTGCCAGGATGGGTGAATTAAGGAGTTTTTATGCAAATATAATCAATATATGTAATATATCTGAAATAGCTAACATACAAAAAAGCATTCAGACAGATGGGAAGTGCTATCCAGAGGTCAGAGCTCAACACTGCTTGCTGTTCACAAGTGATGAAGAATCTGCCAAAGTACGAGCGATAAGGGCAAGGAACAGGCTGGCTCTTCTCAGAGAGCAGATAAGCCTAATAACGCCCAATATCCAACTTCCAAAAATCTTCATTAGAAAAGGAGGGAGTTCTTGGACATGAAGTACTAAGGGGAAGTGAAGAAATTAAGTTCCGGAGTAGGCTCTATACAGAAATTCCTAAGTAAGTAATCACATATAATTAAATTTTTTTCAGGTAAATGCTGAATAAACACAAGAATAACGCAGGTCTGCTTCTGGCATTTTCAAGGCAATGGCACTGCATCAGGCAGGTATCAACCTGCAACCGCAAGAGCTGGTAATGATACACACAAATTAACTACGGTTCATATTCAAGATACAGCCTGCTAATACGAAAAGCACTTCTTGAAATAGCTCGCTCCCTGTTGTGCTGCAGGCAGGAGTTCCCAGCAAACTTAACACTGTAGCGACAGCTCCCCCAGCTCTCTCCGAACTGGACGAGACTCGCTACATTATTTCAGCCGTAAGGCCGCTTGAGGCTAAAGGAACTTAATTTGTGCACCTTTTGCTCCGACTTTACTCCTCAGAAATATCCACAAAGTCTCAAGAGTGTTAATGGAGCCTTTCTGTGCATCCTAATAACCTTCCTCATCTATACTATAAGTATAGAGGACATTAAAATCGAGCTAACCCTACACATCCAGAAGAAAAGCAAAACAGAAGTAAGAAAATCTATCAACCTAAAGAAAAAAGAAAGCATTACTTTGCTGGTATGCTCAAATTTCTCCTTCCTTCAGTCCTAATGATGTCTCCCGTACTAACGTAAAATGCTAGGCATGGTTAAGTAAGAACTACAGCTTGAATACAATACGGAGCTATTTCTTATACCCAACAGACTCCTGCAAATTCAACAGGCTCTGCACAAGCAGAATAAACCGGAGAAGTCGAGAAAATATTTACACGCTTCCTCCACTGAAACAAAAAAATACACACACTGGAAGTGGTAAACAGTGTTTCAGATGCTTCTAATAACACCTCTGGAGTTTATTACCAGGATTCAATAACTGGCAGGAGGTGAGGAACGGCCATGCATTTATTTAGGGGGGGAAGATTGGGTAAAAAAAAAAAATAGGAAGTCACAAACAGGAAAGCGAGCTCATTCTCACCAGCAGGCAAGTCCTGAGGATTACACTGAAGAGAAAAGGATGCGTACAGCGTGACAAACCCCCTGTGCCGAAGTCGTTTCACAAAGCTAAGGCGAGGCCAAACCAGACAGGTTTTAGCGAAGAAATTTAAAGTTGACGTAGAAAACAAAACGCGAAGCGTGTGGGCGCAGAGCGCGTGCGATTTCCTCCCGCCCCCCCCCCCAAAAAAAAAAAATGGGGTTTTGTGCTTCGAACCCATGCAAGGGAGGGAATAAAACGGTGGTTTGGGATGGGCTCTGGGGCGAAGGGCTTTGGATGCGTGATGAGCTCCGGAGGGACGACGGGCTCGGACCCCCGAGGCTGCCGAGGAGGGAGGGAGGGGAGGGCAGGGCGACCCGGGCCAAGTGGAAGTGCCACAACTTGTCGCCGGGTGGGTGGCCAGCCCTGGCTACCGACCACGCCGCGGGGGCGAGGAGGTGGGGGTGTGGGGAGGGGGGGAAGCACCGTCTCTCCGGGAGCGGCGGCGGGAGGGGGTGGTAGGGAGATGGAGATGGGGGGGGGAGGTTGGCTACCGGGCATCGCGGCGAGAGCGGGCGCCCCCCAGCCGTGCCCGCCTCCCGGTGCTGCATGGCGCTGCTCAGCCTGCCTTGCAGAGGGAGCTCGAGTCCCGCTCTGCGCCTCGCAGGCGCCTCTCACTCCGCAGCACACGCCAGCGCAGCGAGGCGGCGGCCGGCAGGAGCGGGGCTCGGGGTGGAGGGGGCGGGGGGGGGGGGAGGGGGGGTGGAAGGACGGACACGGGGACCGGGACACACGCAGTCACCGCCACCACGGTCACGGAAAGCGGCCGGACACGCAGGGACGCAGCGGGCGGAGGGCGGCGGGCCGAGCCCCGCAGAGGTTCGCACGAAGGCGGCGGGGGAAGGCGGAGGTGGGGGCGGGGAGGGGGGGGGAAGCGGCGGCGGGTGGGGAGCGGAGCGGGCCCGGCTCGGCGGGGCGGGGAAGGCGGGGGAGGGGAGGAGGAAGGGACGGGAAGGGAAAGGGAAGGGGGGGGGGGGGTTTGCCGGCGGCTGGCGTGGCGGGGAGGGGGCGGTAATCAGCCCCGGTGGGGCGGCGGAGGAGACAAAGGAAAAGAAAATGGAGTCCGGGCCGGGCGGCCGGGGCCGAGCCGGGCCTCCCTTCCCCGCCGGAGCCCAGCGCCGCGCTGTGGGGAATGGCGGCGGTGGCAGGCAGAGCGCCGGCCGCGCTGGGGGAACGATAGAGGGAGACAAAGCCCCCCTGCTTCCCCGGCGGCGGCCGCTGCGGGGCCCCAGCCGAACCGGAGCCCCATCGTGACACCTAGAGGCCGGAGAAAGCGACTGCAAACCCCCCGTCCACCGCTTACCTGCGCCCGCGCCCCGCCGAGCCTCCCTCCGGCCGCCGGGCTCCCGCCGCCGCCCCGCGCCGCCCACGGGCCCCGCGGAGCCGCCGCGCCCCGCACGCCCCACCGCGGCCGCCGCCAGCGCCCGGCACCCGCCCGCGGTTTAATCGCTCCACAGTCGCTTCGGACACAAAATGGCGGCGGGCGGGGCGGAGTGCGCATGCGCCAGCGCGGCTGCCGCGGCCGCCGGCCGGAGCGGGGGGGGTGGGAGGAGGGAGGGAGGGAAGCGGCCGCGCGGGGCAGGATGGGAGCGGCGAGGAGAGGAGGGGGTGGGGGGGGGAGCGTGAATCGCGCGCCAACTTCAAACGCGTGCGTGCGTGCGTGCGTCACGCGGCGCTGAGGGCGGGGCGGGGGTGGGAGGCTCCGCCGCGCACCAGCCGCCCCTCAGAGGAGACTCGGAGGGGTGTGGGGCCCCGCGGTGCCGCTCTGCCTCCCCAACGCCTGGAGCCCGCGCCCCGCCGGCTCTGAGGGCTCCGCTGCCCTGTTACCGGCACCCCGAGCCCCAGGTGCCCTCTAATACCCCCGCCCCCGGCTCTGCGCGCCTCTCCTAAGCTTCGTGTAACCTAAAACTACCCCCTTCACCTCAGTGAAACTTTCACCAGGGCGGGAGGATCTAGGGGAGGGACATCCTGAGGAGAACAAGCTAAAATCTACACTGAAATGTGTGTCTGCCTGTGTGCTGAGGTGGGGTTCACCGGTTGAGAGACCACAGCTTTTCTTAAGGTGCAAGAGGAGTCAGTACTGTCGTGATTTAATCAGTAGGAAAGTTGTTAAGGCAGTTTTATGAACACCAACAAGTTACTGGGATTAGGTGGTATTGGCCTGGTGGTTTTCAAGGACCGTGGGCACGCCAAGCTCGTAATCGAGTGGGACAAACTACTCGAGTCGGCTCCGGCACTGCAGGAATGGTGGATGCGCTGCCAGGTCATTCTGTAGGGAGCTGCTAGGGAAGTTAACGAGGTTGGGGCCTGCCCATAAGGAATTAGGTACCACAGCTTTCTCCCCCACCCCTGAAAGGTGGAAACAGCCCTGTCAGCTGTAGTGAGATGCCCGAATTTGTATTCGCAAGCACAGGGGGCTCTCCCGGCTTTCATTTTCCGCAGTTTCCTGTGTTGCTGAGTCTTCTGGGTTTAACATACTTTCTCATCTGCAGCGGCGTTCTTGCAGGCCCGTAGCTGAGCGACAGGCAAGCTGAGAGGAGGGGAGAACTGTAGGAGCTCGTGCTGCATCCTCCTGTGCGTGTTCTTACCATAAAAACATGTGAAATGGAGCTAAAGTAATGGGTTAAAATATTAATAGTTCGAAAATAAGATGCATTGGAAGGAAGCTGCGTTTTTTGCTCTTTTTACTCGCCTGTCAATCTCTGGAGGGGAATTCAGAGAGAAGACTAAATGTAAAGAAACCTCAACACAAACCCACACTGGTGGGACTAAAGAGTTATAATGCTGTTGAAACTGATAGTAAAAATCTTGCCCCAAATTTTCGCCTCTTGAGTTGTCACAGCGGGGCAGAGTAAAAGCTGTTCAACAGCCGAGGCTTTACCCCAGCCTGCTTAGCAAGTGGCAAAACCATCAGACAAACGTGGGGTACGTTAACGTGCGTAAACTGTGCGCTTAAATCCTCGTCTGAATAATGCTGATGTCTCCTTGAGCTGTGTGGTGGTGGGGGGAGAAGGGTCGGGCAGGCTGCTGCTCTGCGAGGGGGGAGTTTGGCGGAGGGGTGGTGGGCAGTGAGAAGATCAGCTCCTGACCCTGCAGGTTCCTCCTGCCTAAGCTCTCCCCGTCCTCACGAAGAAGCAGAACGCCGGTGGCAGTGTCGTGGGCAGCGTTGTGAGCACCGATACTCCTTTCGGGGCTGTTGACAACCGAGACCGAGTTCCCTCCTGAGGATTATGACACCGAGCTGAGTCCATTAATTCGTTGCAGCGGGGGAACTGTAGCTTACTGAGCAGCCAGAGGGGAGGAGCTGTGTTGAGTCACAAGGATGTAGCTCTGTTTCTTCAGGCTTGGCTGAAGGAGAAAAAATTTAGTTACAAAGCAATGGCAAAAAGTGACCACTAATTAAAAGGTGACGGGGTGTAGCCCACAAACCACGACCTCTGGGGTCTTCATTGCATGAGAAACATGAATCGTAGGAACAGAATATCCGGAGCTGGAAGGAACCCATGAGGATCTTTGAGTCCATCTCCTCTTAGACTATCAAAAGCTTTGCTAAAATCCCCCAAAACCCACATCCTTTGCCTTCCTTTTGTCCACTAGACTGGTAGCCTTGTCGTAAAAGGAAATTAAGTCAGTAAGGCATGAAGAATCTGCTAAGAACATTTCTGGGGAATCGAGATTCTGTAGTGTGAATTTTTTTGAAGTCATTTACACTTACTCTAAGCTGTCAAACCATCAATTCTTGTGTTGTAATTTTGGGGAGAACAGCTTGTGTTTCGTGTGTAGCCATGAATCCTGCTTTAGGCTCAAAACTTAGTTCAGGGCACGAATCAAAGCGCTGGCTCTATGCAAAATCGCTTCTTACGCTCCTTTGAATACTCACCCGGGGCTGGGAGTAAATGAGTGCTAATGATCCCTCTGCCTTTTGTTTGTAGCCGTGCAATGACAAAGGGTTGCTTGTCATCTTTTGTAATAGAAATGTCTCTGCTCAGGAAAGAGAAGTTGTCCTGGCAAACACCTATTCCTGGACTTCTCCTGCCAGAAGTGTCCCAGACCATCTGTCAGCGTGTGCTATAGATCTTGGGTTTCTCACTTGGAGGCGCTTTTGAGCCGATTTCCAGAGGATTCAAGCCCGCAGCTTCAGTCCTAATTGTGGGTGCTCCTGAAAATCAGCCTCCAAGCCTGTCCAAATTAAGACACCCAGGGGCAGATGCTCCTTCTAGAGAACTTGCCTGAGCGGGGCCTTTCCCAGAAGAGCAGCAGAAGAGCTCATGATGCTGAGGAGCTCCTGACCGCCTTGCCCAGACCCTGGGTGAGCTCACCCTCCTCGTTCCCTGCTCTTATGAGCTCCGTGGTTCCGTCACCTTTCCGCTGTACAATCCCTGAGCAAGGAGTCGCCACCCCTCTCCTCGCTCAACTCTCAGGAAGGTGGTAGGCGAGTTTGAGAGCCAGGACTAAATTCAGTTTTGGAGACTGCCTGGAGCACACTTTGGGCTCTGCGTGAAATGAGGCCCCAGCTGTCACCCAAGGAGTGGTCCTTGGAGAACGAGCCCGCGTGTGTGTGCCTGACAGCCCTCCGAGGAACGCGTCCGTGATCATGAGCATGTGGTTCCACACGGACTGCTTAGCCGTTCAAATCATTTCTCCGTGCCCTAGTGAATGCCTTGGAAACCTGACTTCATACAAGCCTGGGATAAAGCGAGAGGTCCGACTTTGATGCCAAACTACAGCCCCCTAAAAATGACTTGGCATCAAGATTTGAGTCATTTCTTACACAGGAGGGACGATGGGAGCTTGTGACACTCCAAAGTGGCAGCGTCTGCTTGGGGTCGTGCTGGCTGGTGGGTGCGCTTGGTGTCACAGCCTGGGCAGCTGCACCGACGTCGTCCAAGAGGAGGGTTCATTGGCTGATCGGTTATTTCATGCTGATGACCTGCAGGGGCTCCTCAGGACGCTACCCTGAGACCAGCAGGTAAAAACTGATGCCGCAAAGTGCTCCAGAATCCACACGCACCCCTTTAATTAAAAGGAAAACAGCAGTAAATGGGGAAAGGAACGTTTTTCCAAAGCCAGACCACGTGGATAATGTAACCGTGACACAGACACCCTCCCACGGGCTGCAGCTCCTACAAGAAAAGCAAGTAGCTGCTGAGCACAAGCACGTCCGTACGAGAGGGAGATGTTTTAAGCGCTGACACAGATTTGGCTGACAAACGTGGTGCTGGCAGGCTGTCTCCTTTGAAATCGCAAATGCGTTGCCACAAAATGCGCTCTGCGGTGCTGCCTCGGTCCCCGTGTGCTGTGAGAGCGGCTTCCAGGGAGTTCATCCCACGGAGCCGTTCCTGTGCAAGGGCTGGAGGAGACGTTAAGTCCCGGAGGGAAAAGCTGAGTCCCCTGCCTCCTTTCAAACAGCTGGCTCTTGTGATGGTTGTCCTGCTCCACCCCAGCCCTTAGATTAAAAAAAAAAACAACAAAACCAAGCAGGATGCAAACTGCAGTGGAGGTTTTAAATGAGTGGTGTCCAAAAAAACACGACTTTTTTTTAAGTTTATTCCAGTTAAAATGGCAATCCTGGAATTCCAGGTGGCCCGGCAGTGTCCGTGGGGCAGAGGTCTTTGGTGATGCTGGGGTTCAGAGCAAGGGGCTGGGCAATAGATTCCTAAATTAATCTGTCTGGGTTTGGTTTTTTTTCCCCAGATATTCTTAAAGCCACATAAATAATGAGAGTATTTCTTGCAGTTCCAGGAGCAGAGTAATTTTTTTCCTGGCCTGCAGCTCCCTGCCTGCCCTGACAGACGCCTGCTTTCCTCCTCCCATCTCTCTACAGCCAAGGTGGAGCTTATCTTGGAAGGCGGGATTGCGCTGCAGGGACGGGGCTAAGTTTCGTCAGGGCAAGGAGGACACCCGTGGAGGTGAGTGAATTGAATTTGTGGCTCTGGCCACTGGGCTGGTTTTATTTCCAGGAGTCATTCGGGGGTGGTGGGGGTGGAAAAGAAACCAAACCAACCATATAAGATGTCTGGGCCACTTTCCACCCCTCGGGTGCTCTTGTCCACAGTTGTGCGTGCCAGCTGGGGCCCACATCTCCTGCTGCCTACAGCTGAGTGATGCAGTGCTTTGGGAGAAACACTGCTTCCCTCCTGGGGCTTCTGCAGCCCCCAGAGCAGTTGGAGGAAGGCTAAGTGAGCAGTGATGCAGCAAAGTGTCCCCTGGTTCCCTCCATCCCGCAATCCCATCTCCAGACAAAACCGCGTCCCAAAGTGGTTACGCTGAGGTGGCGTCCCCATCTGGGACACCCCACGCACCACGATGTGCTATTATGCAGCGCTAGCATGGAGCTGCCTGCTGGCTGTGCCCTGCCTGTCCGGCAGCGGGTGGCATTTCTGCCTGAGCCAGCCCAAAAGGCTCTGCTCCCGTGAGGAAAAAGGACATGGAGGCTATAACCTGCTGGGACTTGGAATCATAGAATCGTCTGGGTTGGAAGGGACTTTTCAGATCATCGAGTCCAACCATCAGTCCAACACTGCCAAGTTCACCACTACCCCATGTCCCTCAGCACCACGTCTGCCCGGCTTTTAAATGCCTCCAGGGATGGCGACTCCACCACTGCCCTGGGCAGCCTGTTCCAAGGCTTGATAACCCTTTCGGTGAAGAAAATTTCCCTAATCTCCATCCTAAACCTCCCCTGGCGCAACTTGAGGCCATTTCCTCTTGTCCCGTCGCCTGTTCCCTGGGAGAAGAGACCGACCCCCCCTGGCTACACCCTCCTTTCAGGGAGTTGCAGAGAGCGAGAAGGTCTCCCCTCAGCCTCCTTTTCTCCAGGCTGAACACCCCCAGCTCCCTCAGCCGCTCCTCACAGGACTTGTGCTCCAGACCCCTCACCAGCTCCGTTGCCCTTCTCTGGACACGCTCCAGCACCTCAGTGTCTTTTTTGTGGTGAGGGGCCCAAAACTGGACACAGCCCTCGAGGTGGGGCCTCACCAGTGCCGAGCACAGGGGGACCGTCACTGCCCCAGTCCTGCTGGCCACACTATTGCTGATACAGGCCAGGATGCCGTTGGCCGCCTTGGCCACCTGGGCACACTGCTGGCTCATATTCAGCCGGCTGCCCACCAACACCCCCAGGTCCTTTTCCAATGGGCAGCTTTCCAGCTGCACTTCCCCAAGCCTGTAGCGCTCCAGAAACCCTGGGAAGAAACCCTGCTGTAGACTTGCTCGGAAACCGCGGGAAGCGCCGATGGATGGACCCTGCTCGGCCTGGGTACCATAAATCCCCCAGCTCCACCAGCGCTGGCAGTGCCCACGCGATGATTGCCAGCTTCAGCACGGGTTGGCTGGCAGTGCCACGGGGCCATGCTGTGGGGGTCCCTGCCTCTGCTGCTCCAACCCGCTCCCCTCCCAGGACCAGAAGGGCCAGTAAGATGGTTGGAGCAGCTGTCGTACAGGAAGAGGCTGAGAGAGCTGGGACCGTTATGCTTGGAAAAATGAAGGCTGGGGGGGGGTGGGGTGTCTTATCCCTGTCTATTCATTCCCCGGGGGGAGGGGTAAAGAAGATGGAGGCAGATGTTCCTTGGTGGTGCCCAATGCGTCAAACTGAAATTGAAGTGCAGGGATTGGAGTTCAACTTCAGAAAAGCTTTTTCTGTGAGGATGGTCAAGCGCTGGCACGGGCAGGCCAGAGGAGTTGCGATAGGACAAGGCTTAATGGTTTTAAACTAAAAGAGGGATGAGTTAGACTAGATGTAAGGAATGGTGGTGAGACGCTGGCTCAGGTTGCCCAGAGGGGTGGGAGATGCCCCATCCCTGGATCAGGTTGGACGGGGCTCTGAGCCACCTGCTTTTGTTGAAGATGTCCCTGCTCACGGCAGGGGGGGGTTGGTCTAGATGGCCTTTAAAGGTTCCTTCCCACCCAAAACTATTCTACGATCTCCATCCTTGGAGATACTCAAGACCCATCCAGGTGTGGTCCTGAGCTCTGGCTGACCTCCAAAGGTCCTTTCCCACCTCAACTATTCCGTGAGTCTTTGATCCATTGTAGCTCGGTGACAAGACACCGCACCAAGGTACAGAAGACAGTAGAAACCAGGGATGCCCCGGGAACAGCGACAGCGTTCCACGCTGTCGCTGTTCCCGGGGCATCCCTGGTTTCGGTGGCTCCCTGGGCTGGTCATCCCCATCGTGCCACCCTCCAGCTACGCTGACCCCCAACTTACCCTGCCCCCCCCGAGGGCAGCGGAGCCAAAGAAACACCCGCACAGCGAGACCGTCACTCAGTAAAAGTTTTTTGGTTTGTTTTATATTTTATTTTATTTTATTTCTGGTTTAAAATCAAAATTAGTTGTTCTCTGTAATTACATTATATATAGATTTATAGAGACATTATAGAAAAGAATTTTTTGCTTTTGTTTTTCTGCAAAAATCTGTAAATAAAAAATAAAATAAAACAACGACGACGACAACAACAACAACAAAAAAAAAAATGGTGGCAGCTTCTGTCCGTCCGTCTGTCCGTCCCTCTGTCACTCCTCCTGCCCCTGCCCTCCCCTGCGCTTCCCAGCAGAGCTGGGGCCACATCTGGCTACGCTCCCTACGGCCACAGCCGGGGAGGGACAGGAGCACGTGGAGCTGGAAAGAAGAAACGCCAGCAGAATATATTAATATCTCATATTTCACTTTATTTAAGTCCTGGGGACTCCAGGTGGCAAAAAGGGCAGCAGTTCCCCTGGAAAGAAACGGTGTGGTTTCCAAAGTGCAAGTCCTTCCGGGACAAGGGCATGTGCCCACGAGCGAGAGGAAGGCAAGAGGAGGCAGAGAAATCCCAACGTCTCCCTGCCGCTCCGGTCCCAGCGGCGGAGAAGGCGGGGGGGGGACAGGAAGGGTGGGCTCCCCCATGTATATTTTAAATAGCGATCAGAGGGTGGGATGTGCAGCGAGGTCCCCCCCTGCCCAAGGGTGCGGGACGTGGCACCCGGCGCGGGGTGGGTGGTGGGGGAAGCGGTGCTCCGTAAGGCAGTGTGCGGCTGCGGCCGGTGCCCAGCGGGGGGAATACTGCGCTGTGCTGCCCGCAGCCGGAGCCGCTGGGTCCTGGACGGCTCCGTTTCCTGCGAGCCCGGGCGGCCTGGCGGTGCCTTTGCCCTCGAGGGATGGCGGGTGGCTTTGCGTGGCATCTCAGAAAGCTGTACTGGCCATGCTGGCTGGTGCAAAGATCCTCGGAAGGCTGTCCAGGGTCTCCTCCAGCCGCCGGTGAGCTGATTTACCATCTTCCCCTGCAAGTACACACTGCGGTCAGTGAACCCAACTGCAGAAACTCTGTGCCCTGCCCATCCCCAGCTGCCATCCCTGGATTTTCCAAGGAAACGTGGCTACTGCCCGGCAGAGCTGAGCTGGTGTGCTAAGGCCACGGAGTGAGACCTCTCTTGTCCTCCTTGGGCAGGTCCCAGCTGGGATCCGGCTCAAAAAACCCCCAGAGCTCCTGAATCAGATGTTGCGAATCCTGTTCTTCGGCTGCCTGCTGTACCTGTGCCCACGCGGGGCTGGGATCACCCACGTCGGGGCTGCCGGAGCGCTGCCCTGGGGAGAGCCCAGCTTGGGCCAAAGGGGCTGGGGCTCGGGGCTGTGCCGGCTCCAGCGTCTCAAACAGCTGCACGCACTGGCACGGGAATCACGGGATGGTTTGGGTTGGAAGGGACCTTAAAGCCCACCCAGTGCCACCCCCTGCCCTGGGCAGGGACACCTCCCACCACACCACGTTGCTCCAAGCCCCGTCCAGCCTGGCCTTGAACACCTCCGGGGATGGGGCAGCCACAGCTTCTCTGGGCAACCTGGGCCAGGGGCTCACCACCCTCAGAGTGAAATATTTCTTCCTGAGATCTCGTCCAAATCTCCCCTCTTCCAGTTTGAAGCCATCACCCCTTGGCCTATCGCTACATGCCTTTGTAAAAAGTCCCTCTCCAACTTTCTTGTAGAGTCCCAAGGGCTTCCCCAGGACCCCCCGGGCACACACAGGGAGGCACACATCTGCGCTACAAGCTGGCTCTGAGATCTTCACCCGGCACCCCCACTCGCCAATCTGCCCACAGCGGCCACCCCCAGCAAGAGGTGGTGACATGGACAATCTGCTGGGACATGGGACACAAGGCGTCTACGAGTGCCAGGGTGCCACGGAGATGGGCTCTATGAACAACCAAGACACACAGACTCCAAAACGTGACATGGCTGACAGGCTCTAAGACGGAGACATTCGTGAGCAAAGCGGCAGGAGCGGGGACGGGAGGGACGAGGACGGCTCACGTGTCCCAACCTGTGCAGCAGCTGCCGCGATCTGGAGGCCTAGAAACCCACTCAGATGGTTCTCTCAGTGCCATCTAGCAAATAATAAATAACAACCAGGCTTAGCGCTCTGTGGCCACAGCATGCCTGGCCCTCGTTGCCCGCTGCCCGCTTGCTCTTGCCCGGCAGAGCTTGGGGCACGATGAGCCAGAGTGCGCGGGGTTAGGCAGGGACCAGCCCGGGACCCCCTTCTCCCGCGGGCGCTGCCGGCACCTGGAGATGCCGCTCGGGATGCGGTGGGTGGGGAGGGAGCGGAGAGGAGTGGTGGGACACTCACCGCACAGCATCAGGCTCTGCTTGGCTGCCTCCCGCACAGGCTCCTTGTCGGTTTGGCACAGGTAAATCAGCTGCTCGATGCTCTCCTTGGCCTGCGGGAGAAGGGACAAGGTGCTGAGCAGGGCCGGAAGCAGGGACACAACCCACGGCGCAGGAAAGTCCCCCGTCCCGTCCCTTCCCTCCCCATTTCCCTGCCTGCCCTGCCCCTTCCTGCTTCTCCGGCGCGTTGGGGGCACCCCCAGCTCCTCTCTCCTGGGAGCAGGAGGCTCTGCAGGTGTATCCGGACTTGCCGGCCACATGCGATTCCTTTTCCTCCAGAAGATGCAGCTCTGCTGCCTTCTCCCCACGTCCCTCTCACCTTCAGGCAGCCCAGCGCCGCGCACCCTGCCACGCGCGTCTGCACCTCCTCATCCTCCAGCTGCTCCAGGTAGCACACGAGAGCCTGGGGGATGTGGGTGGGTGACATGAGGGGGTCAGTGTCACCACCCGCAGCAGAGCTGGGGGGCAGCACCCCGGGGACCGTGGCGCCAGCCCACCTCGTCCCCGGCTTGCCCATCACGTACCCGTTGGCGGAAGCGGGGGTTTTCCGCCAGGCTGCGGAGCTGGGCTGACACGGCGCTCACCACCTTGCTGTTGCCTTCCACGAGAAGCAAGCTCAGCGCCTTCAGTCCTTCCTTCTTCAGGCGGCCCTCGGGGATGCGCTTCAGGGCACGCAGCACCACGTCCTGGTCGTCCGAGTTGAGGTTCTGGGCCAACAGCGCTACAGGGAACCGCCAGCTCAGCCAAGGTGCGGGGAGCCCGGTGGCACTGCCCGCACACCCCTGATGCCACAGGGAACCCATCCCCCGGCACCCTGTACCCACACTGGGCAGAGGTGGACACCACATAGGGTGTCAACGCATGGGGCTGCTGGGGCACCCAAGCCAAGAGGCTGGGGACCTACGGGAAGGACCAAGGGCGCTCAGGGAGGCAGCGTGCACTGGATCGGACCTACTTGCCCACCCCAAGGATGGCTGAGCCTCTGGGTGATGCCCCAGGGCACAGTGGCGGTGCTGCAGGGTGACCCCCATGGTGGATGGTCCGGCGCCCCATGTCAGGGTCTAGGGAGGGTGGGAGGGCACCCACCTTCCTCTGCCAGCTCCATCATGTAGGTGTCAAGCACCAGGGTGCCGAGCGACTCGAAGTGGCTCCAGTACTGGAAGATGGTGACCTGCTCGCCCTGGGCGCCGCCGGGCCGCCGGGGCAGCCGCCGATTCAGCACGTCCTCCACCAGCTTCACACACACTGCGGGAAAGGGCCGGGGTCAGGGCGCGCGGCAGCTGTGGCCACCCCTCCACGGGGCTCCTGGCACCCCACTCATGGTCGCCCAGAGGGGCTGGCAACCCTCTACCCAAACACCCCTGGGAGAGAGGTGTTTGCCCACTCACCGGCATCGGCCAGGCCGGGGTGCCGCTCGCTGATGGGTGCTGCGTACTGGGCGCTGAGCGCCTGCAGGAACCGCTCCACGGGGCAGGTGTAGACGTTGGGCACCTCCACGCAGCGGTCCCAAAGGGGCAGCACGCCCTCCTTCCGCGTCGAGAACTGCACCACTGCGGGGACAGCCGCTGTCAAGCCTCCCCGGAGCGGGGCACAGCAGCACAGCCCCTCGCTGCCCAGCCATGCCAGCGAGGGGGGACCGGTCCCCACGCAGCCCCCCAGGGTGGCAAGGATGGTCCCCTCGGCTGCGTGTCTTTACCTTCGGCGGCAGAGCTGGCGGCTCCCGCTCGTTCCTCTGTCAGCTGGCACACGATCTCCAGCACTTGCGCCTCCCGCATCAGCCTGTCCAGGGCGTACATCTCCCGGCACCGCAGGGGACCGAAGGTGCCCAGCTTCTGCAAGGCACGGCCAAACCGGGGACCTCAGGGACGCAGCTCACCGCCCACACCGCAGCATCCACGCCGCGGTGAGACACCCCACGAGGGGGGACACCCCAGGGCATCCCTCCCCAGGAGGTCTCCTGCCACCACGCCCCAGCCCCCATCCTCACCAGCAGCAGGCGGTTGCAGTTGTTGAGGTGAAGCACCAGGGCCTTGTCCAGGAACTCGTTGCCGGTGCTCAAGGGGTCGGTGCTGGCTTCGGAGCCGCTGCACATACCGGTATCGTCTGCCCCCGTCTCGCCGGCGCTGGGGGCCCGGCTGCCGCGGCGGGGTCTGCCAGCCCTCCTGCAAGCCAGGGAGGGACCGAGGCAGTGGGTCAGCGTGGGAAACCTGGACCCAGCCCTTCCCCACCCACAGGGACAAAGCTGGGCCGAGTTTCTGTAGGACCTAAAGCATCACGGCATCAGGGCTGGGTGAAGGAGCAGGTCCTGGGGGCACAGGGTACGGGGGCTGCCCCCTAGCCCAGCCCCCATGGAGAGATGCGGGGTAGCATTGTGCCACCAGAAGGGCCACATCCTGCTGCTTTGTGACCTGGACCTGCCCTGAGGTGTGATGGGCCAGTCTGAATGTGCCTGGGCACCCGGGAAGAGCTGGGCATCCCCCATCCCAACTACTCTAGGGCCACATCCTGCCCCGCACCCCCATCCCGCCAGCCCCGCTGTGCACCTCTCGTCTTGGAGAGGCTCCTCCTCAGAACCTTCCGAGTCCTCCATGTCGGAGGTGTTGAGGAAGCTGAAGCTCTCCAGCGCATGCTCCACCGTCAGGCTGATGCTGGAGGCTCGGCTGAGGAAGACGCCCTGCTTCTGCTGCGGAGGAAGGCATGGCGGCATCAGATCCTGCCTCGCCAGCCAAGACAGCCCTGCCACCCACATGCCATCAAGGATGGACGGGTCCCCCTAGTCCCCAGGCACTGCCATCAGGAATGGCTCTGCTGCTCTCGTCCCTGGGCACTGCCAGCAGGGATGGACCCGTCCCCCTAGTCAGAGGAATCAGGGATGGCCCCGTCCCCATCATCCCTGGGCACTGCCATCAGGGATGGCCCTGCCACCCTCATCCCTGGGCACTACCAGCCAGGGATGGCCCCATCCCCATCATCCCTGGGCACTGCCATCAGGGGATGGCCCTATCCCCATCATCCTTGGTCACTGCCAGCAGGGACAGCCCTGTCCCCATCACCCCTGGGCACTGCCAGCAGGGACAGCCCCGTCCGCCCCATCCCCAGGCACTGCTGGGAGCCCCTCACCAGCAGCATCTCCTCCAGGTGCTTGAGCTCCCGCTCGAGGGGCTGCAGCTCCGGGAACTGCCCCCGATAGTCGTCCAGGGCCGAGCCCAGGAGGCCAATGGCCTCCTCCAGACCCGAATCCACCACCTTCGCCCGCGGCACCTCGGGGACGCCAGCAGCCAGCAGCGGGGCCGGGATGGGCCTCTCCTCCGAGGGGGCTTGCGCCAGCGCCGCCGTGACCCCAGTGCCACAGCTGCCTTGTGACGGCGCCTGGCTCTGCACCGGCTCATCCCCGCCGGCCTCCACCTCGCAGGTGGTGGCCCACGCCGCGGTGGCACGGGGCTTGGCCTCGGCGCCCCTGTCCTGCCCTGCCGCGGCGGCTGCCACCGGGGCACCGGGGAGGGGGTCCGCATCCTGCTCGCCCGTCCCCATGTCCTCCAGGCTGGGCGCGGGCTCCCAGGGGCTCTCCACAGCCTTGGCCTCCATCGTGGCATCCACGCTGGCCTCGCTGATGTGGCTCAGAGTCCGGGAGTAGGGCACATGCCCGTTGGCCACCGCATCCTTCTTACGGCTGCCCAGCTCCTCCGGCTGGCTCCCGGCAGGGGGGACACAGACGCCGCCAGCCCCAGCCCCAGCTTCCTCCGGCTGCTGGGAGAAGGAGATCTCAATGGCGGGGGCGGAGGCCTGCACCTCGGGCTGCACGATGGGCTTGTGCGCGGCATGGCGGGCGCTGCCGGACAGCTGGGGGCTGGAGGAGTCGTCCGAGGACTCGGAGGAGATGGACCAAGCTGTGCCGTTCTCCAGCTCCTCCTGGCGCCGCAGCATGTTCTGGGGAGGGGGGAAAATGGTGTCAGCCAAGACCCTTCTGCCACCCCCTTCAACTCCTCTGGCTGCCTTCCCTTCAACCGGGGGCAGGATCCGGCCAAGCTGGAGGACACCGAGGCCACTGCGACCACCAGAGCCAGTTGCCACAATGCCCTGGCACAGCAGGACAGGTGGCAAGGACCTGGCCGACTGTGGCTGCCCCTTCCAGCCCTGCACCCTGAGCCATGCCGGGGTGTAGTCCGACTCCCCAGGCCCAGCCACGCACGCCCCCGAGCCCTGGGGTGCACAGCAGCCATGACAGAGTGCAATGTGTGGAGCCGAGGACACCACCCGCCATGGCTGCACGGATGGCACCAGCTCATGGGCGCAGCACCGGCCATCACACCAACATCCCGCCAGCGGTTCACCATCACTGAACCAGCGCCACGCCAATGCCGTGTTAGCGTGACACCAGCACCACGCCAGCAGCACGCCGGTGCCACGCTGGCAGCGTCACACCAGCGCCATCCCACCAGCATCACGCCAATGCCACGGCACAGCACACCAACGCCACCAGTGCAGGGACACGGACAAGCCTTCTACTCACTAGTGCCCAGCTCTCGCACGAGGGCGCACGGACAGAGCGTCCCCAGCTTGGGGAAATGTCTCCCCAGACCCCGGCCTGGCAGGATCAGGCCTCTGGGCATCAGCAAGGGCTAGTGAGTAGAAGACAAGGAGCTACGGCTACTGCGGGAGGGCCACACCGCTGGGCTAAGCTACTGGCCGGCTCCAGCCCTCGCACTTACGCGGCCCTGCTGCGGGCATCTCCCGAGCTCGGCCGAGGAGACGTCGCCGCAGGAGCAGCTCTGAGACAGCTTCTCGAAGAGTGTCTCCCGAAAGATGTCCAGCAAGGACCAATCGTGCTTGTCGGCCGCCCGCCCCGGGCTCTTGGGCAGAGAGAAGAGGAGCTGTGAGCGCGGGAGGAGCAGGGGCCAGTACCGGGGAGCCACGGCCGTACGGCTGGAGAAGAGCTGCCCACCCCCGTCCCCAAGCCGTGCCACCCTCTGGGACATAGCCTGGACACATCCCCGCATGGAAGCCCTCACCCGAGCAGCCCTGCCCGGTGTCACACTTACATAGAAAGCCTGTTCCCGCAGGGACGGCGTGTCGGGCGGGCTCTGGTTGTAGGTGGAGAATCTCTTGTTCACCGTGGAGGCCTTGTTGACGGTGCTGGCTGCCGAGGGCTGGTCGTCCTTGTCGAAGGGGCTGGGGAGGAGAGCAGGGAGGTGAGGGGCGTGTGCCAGCCCAGGGAGGGGTCTCAACCCTGCTCCGCAGCGAGCAGGACACCAGGATGCCATTCGGTCAACCTGTGGCTTCCCATAATGCAGCCTAGTTTTGGGATGGGAGCCCAGGGTGGGCCACCTCTTGCCAGACCACGCCAGGTGTCCCCAGCCCTGCCACATGCTACCAGAAATGCCCGCTGAGGTACTCACTTCCAGGTCACCTCCAGGCTGAGTTTGAGGGTGCCCAAGTCGTTGATATCCACAGCCACTACCTGGGGCAGAGCCGCAAAGAGGTCCTTGGTCTCGCAGGACACGTTGCCCACCACAACATGGTTGGCCAGGCTCTTTAGCTCCGTCACCTGGGGAAGGAGAAGGAAGAGAGGATAAGGTGAAGCCATGGACTTCGTGGATGCTGTGCGCATCCATGCTGTGTGCCAGGATGCCACCACCACCACCAGATGGCCTCCTCCCACCCCAGAGAGGGTGAGGTTTGGGTGAGGTTTAGGTGAGGTCCTGCAGGGAAGCCCTGCTGGGAAGCAGGGTGGCAGCTGGCCCCACATGGTCCCTGCCCCTTTCTGCACCGTACCTTGATGGAGAGGAACTCAGTGACGAGGGGCAAGAAAACCATTTCCTCGCTGTCCCACACCTGCTTGCTGTTCACCTCAATGCGCCCCCGCAGCTTCCACCGCTGCCGTCCGTACTTCATGAAGATCTGGGGACACAGAGGGGTGGGTATGGGGGAGACACAGCCCTGGGGTGGTGGGTGCTCCCTGCGCATCCCCGGGCATGGCTAGGGACCCATGCCACCCACCACCACCCTGCAACATGCTTCCACGCCAGCGCCCACCTACACCCCCCAGGCACCCCAAGAACCAGAGGAGAAGAGCAGATCCCAACCCGTAGAGTCCCACCAACCTCGTACTGGTCACCAGCACAGAGCCGGGCAAAGCCTGCCAGTCCTGCAAGAGAGGGCAGAGGGGCGTCAGCAGGCAGCAGGCAGGCAAGGCGGCAGGGCAGGGATGGAGCGGGACGCGTTACCTTTCATCCGGACGTGGAACTCGCCCAGCTGGCTCTCCAGCTCGTTCTCCAACAGGCACATGTTCTGTGGACAGACGGACGGACGGCACCCATCAGCAGCCATCCACGGGACCCAGCACCCTGCCAGCCCACTCCAGCCGGCTGCCTCACCTCCGTGTACTCCTTGTAGCCCTTGCTGGCCTCGGCCAGGCTCTCGCGTGCCTCCCGGCTGCCCGGCGAGCCCGTGCTGTAAGCCTTGACCATGTTGTGGGCTCCATCCCGGAGCCGCCGCTGGATGCAATAAGCCTCGTAGAGCTCATCTATCTGGAAGGACAGGCCCAGGCTACAGTGAGGGGCAGGGCAGGGGATGGCACTGCCATCCCAGCACTGCACCCAGGGAGCCCCAAGGTGACCCTGCTCCCCAGCTCTCACCTTGCTAGCATGAAACTCCAGGCGACGCAGGAAGCGCTCGATCGACTTCACTTGCTGGAAAAGCAGAGAAGACGGCATGAGAGGCAGCCCAAGCCCTCCGGAGAGAAGCCGCCGGGCAGGATGCGCCCTGCTGCGTGCCAAGGCTGTGGCTGGGACAGATCGTGGTCACCAGCCCAGCCTGGGAGGTGTGGGGTGGCAGCCGGCAGTGACCGGAGCAGAGGCTACGCTTGCACCCACGCACTGCAGCATCCTCCAGCCTCCCCTGCTCCAGAGGGTCCCCCAGGAGACACACGAGGTTCCGGGGCTAACTCAGAGCTAACCCAGGCTCAGCACTCCCCAACCACAGCTTTTGTTTGCAAGAAGCAGGCTACAAGCCCCTGTCTGTCTCTGCTTCGTCCCCTGCCCAGACCCAGCCTGCCCGCAGAGCCCCCATCCCACCCCGCAGGCGCTCTGTCGCGCAGGGGACGGGGGACAGGCAAGTGGGGAAGGGGCTGGCAGTAGCACATCCCTGGCCCAAGGATGGGGGAGACAAGGGGGACAGGGCACGGGTCCCGCTTACCTTATCCAGATCGTAGAGAAAGCCCTGGAGGAGAGAGGAGAGGGATAAGACGCAGCACAAAGCCAGCTCTGCCCACCCAAGGAGACCCAGTACATCGCACAGCCACCACCCGTAGCACGTTGGCGGGGACATGCAGCACCCAGACGGGGCTGGGGAGTGCATGACAGTAGGACAGGAGCCCCGTGCAGCCCAGCACCAGAGCCCAGGCTGGCCCCTGATGTCCCTACAGAAGCAGGTCTGCCCCGGGGCACAGGTGGACCATGAGCTGCCCCAGCTGTGCCCACAACCCCAGCCGTCTGCCCCAAAGCATTGCTCCCCGGAAGGTTCTTCCCAGCAACACTCACCAAGCGTGAATTCCTCTTGGACTCACGGATCTGGGTGCTGAGCTTCTCCAGTTCCAGCTGGTGCACCTCCAGGTAGGCTCTGTGGGCAACGACACCACAGGGGTCAGGCTGGGACACCTTGCCCAGGGCTCCTGCCACCCACAGCCCACACCCACCCAGTACACGTGGCCCCGCATTCCCGCTCCAGCACCCAGGCAAGGGAGCCCACAAGCGCCTCTACGTGGGACGTGGTGGGATGCAGGACCCCACGCAGCTCTGGGACGCTGAGGCACTGTGCTCAGGAGACCCGGCATGGCCCTGCCTGGTGAGAGGAGAGAGCTGCCAACCCCAACCCACACAGCAAGCTGTCCCCGTGCCCCTCGGGGCTCCCTGCCTCCAACCACCCAGCCATGGGGAGCCCCAGCACTTACGTCAGGCCCTTCTTGAGAGCTTCGTACACCTCGTCCAGGCGGTTGGGCTGAGGCACCTTGGGTGGTGGGGATTTGTGGGACATTGAGAACATCCTACTGACCCTGGAGCCAGTCTTGCGGGAGACGGTGGGGGTGAAGGGCGAGAGGTTCCTGGGGAGAGAGGAAGGCAAACCCAGGGCGGCCGGGGTCAGCACACAGCACCGGGATCAGCCTGGGTGCCCCAGCCTGCCGGGGACTCTGTCTGGAGGTCTAGGATGGAGGCCAGGTCCGCCCGGACCTGTCTGCCTCTCCCAGGACTCCCCAGCAGCCAGTCTAACCAGCCAGCGGGGCCGGGCGAGAGGGGGACATAAGGCTGGGCAGTGCCGCCTGCCCCGGGTGTCCGCAGCCCCCTCGATGCATTTGGCTGCCCCAAAGCCATGGGAAGGATAAGGAGAGACCCACAAAGCTGGTGGTGAAGAGCAAGGAGGTAACCCCATCCCAGCAGGGTCCGAGATGCTGAGGTAGCCTCTGCGGTGGTCTGGGGGTCCCAGGCGCCAGTCGGGGGGAGCAAAGGCAAACGGAGCTGGCACCAGCAGCAGCCAAGCTGTGTTCCTGGAGTGCCTGTGGGGACATCTCCACCCCCAGCCACCCTCCAAAAGGGTCACGCTCTGCTCCATCCCCAGCACCCCAAGTTGCCAGGAGCATGGAGATGCTCCCTGTAGTCTGGGCACTGTGTCAAGGTGACACAAGCCACAGGCTTGCTGTCCCGCCACCGTGTGCTCCCAGGGACAGGCAAGGACCCCAGCATGGGAGCATCCTAGGGACAAGCACCCCATCCCACAGTGCAGCAACACGGGGCAGGGACATCCTCACTGATGCTACGCCTCTCCAGATGTCACCAAACCCACCGTATGGAGCTGCCGGCTACCCGTTGTCTCCACCTGCCCCACCGCCACCTTGGGGACCTCCCCCGGCCGACCTGAAGGGATGCCGACCCAGCACCCAGGACGCGAACACCACCCTTCCTGCCTTGTGCAATGGAGCAGCTCCCCAGCCCAGCAAGCAACGCCCCGCTCAGACCGGCTCTTCCCTTCCTCCTTCCAACGCATCGTCGCGCCACCGGCGCCCGGGAGACACCACAGGCTCCTCAGTTCCCAGCCCCGGGACGGACCTCCCATCCTGTGCCGCTCTTTGCAGGAGTGGCCGAAAGACTTCCCCGAATCATTGGTGGGGGAAAATGAATGTCTTGGCCTCCTTCCAAGCCAGAGTGATGGGTAAGCGCTTGATTTCCACCATCTGTCCTCATTCCCGTCCTCCAGGACCCCTGGAGGCATCTCCCACAAGCATCTCTCCACCAGCCACTTGGCTGCGGGCATCCAAAAGTCTTCCCTCTTCCCTGTCCCCAGGCGAGTTCCTCTGGCACCCCTTGACCCAGTGACGTGCTGGTGGCCTGGAGAACTTCGCTTGGCCCAGAGGCTGGACAGGAGCTGGGCACAAGAGCCAAGCAGGGCTGGAGGTCTGCTTCCAGCCATGGGGACGTTCTACCTGGGCTTGTGCCCACCCAGCAAAGGTGCCCATAGCCTGGCAAGGCAGCTTGGCACTACTCTCCCCAGCCCTTTGGCTGAGCGATGTCTCTCCCCCAGCACCAGTGGATGCACTGGGAAGTCAGGAGCCTGGCTGGGTGCTGGGAAAAGGGATTGAGAGCATTAAAGTCCTGTAGCCCAAAGCTATGGCGTGCCCATGTCCTGAGAACCAGCTGCAACAGGGTAGCCAGGAGCTAGGGACGGTGCGGAGGAGGGTGGCAGGGACGAGCAGCGCGTGGGGTGACTCTCACCGCCGTGAGGTTCAGCAGAGAGGAGGAGGAAGGGTATGATGGGACCATAACATCACCAGCGGCCAGAGAGGATGAGTAGGGAACGGCTGCTCCTCGCAACGCAGTGGATGGGCAGCCAATAAAACCTTTCAGCCACAGGTTTGAAATGACCCGGAGGAAACCCTGATTCACGCCAACCCTCAAACCCCAAAACCAGCCGCCGCAGGACGTCAAGGCCGTCGAGACACAATGCTTCAAAGCTACCTCAGCTCCTTCACCGCACCCATTAACCATGATGAGATGGTCACACGGAAGCTCTTAAAAGCTGGCTGAAGAACGAGGGTGAGTTACACCTGCCCCCTCCATACTCTGGTGGCAGCAGCCACGGGGTTGCAGGGTCCTCACCCACCCTGGGACACAGCACAGCAGAGGGTTGGGGTGATGTCTCCCATCTCCATGCTCCCTACAGCCTCCCCTGTGACATCCCCTGGGTACCACAAAGGTCCCTGAGGGAGATGCCAGGACAGCGGGTTGGGAAAGTGCCTCGGGATGCACAGCAGGTCCCGCCACCACGCCCAAGCCTGTCCCTGTCCCTCATGGCCCGCAGCATGAGCACCCATCTCCTACCTGAAAGGCCGGTCGGCTGTCGAGTTCACTCCGGCGAAGGACTGGCTTCTATTGATCTTGGTGACGAGGACTCGGCGCTGCGGGCGCACAGACAGTGACATCGTTGAGTGTGACCTGGAGGGCCTCCCTGGGGGACATGAGAGAGCGGGGTCAGCAGCAGCGGGGTGGGAAAACACACGCAGGCAGGGCTGCCACCGACACCCAGACAGGAACGGCACCCAAGGGCCAGGGCTGGGAGCCTTCCCTCCCACTCAGCCCAAAGATGCTCCCGGTGGCACCAGGGTCGCAGGTCCCACACTGTCCCCAGCAACAGGGTTGGTGCCCTGCCCTGGGTGAAGCAGAGCTCCGGACACTGCGACCACTCAGCGAGGACAGACAGACGGACGCGCCCCAGCTTGATCCCCCGGGAGCCAAAGGAAGGGGCTGATGCCCAATGCCTACTGTGGCCCTTCCTGCACACGACCATGGCAAATCCCCCGCTGTGCCCCAGCCCAGCCACCTCCTCCTGAACCGTCTCATCCCATGTCCCGCTGTCGCCCGTGCCACGCCGCTGCAGGAGCAGGAAGGGCGCGGAGCCGGAGCTGGCTGCCCAGCCCTTCGCTGTCTCTGCGCTGGCTTCCGCTCGCTCCGGCAATCAGGAGGGAAACCCGTGGACAACAAAGCGCTTTGGAAAGTCCCCGGCTTTGCCAGGAGCTCTGCGTCGGGGAAGGAAAGGCCGAGCCATTCCCTGCTGGACCCTGGAAGGTCCGCGCAGGCAGCACGTGTCCAGCCCCACGGCCACCGCAGCCATGCCCTCTGATCGTGGCAATGCCAGAGACGATGCCAGGAGCCCCGAACCAGCTGCCGGTACCCGCCTGTCCCCGCAGTGGCTGGTGCAGTTGATGTCAGCCAGGGCAGAGCAGATTTCTGAGTCTTGGGGCCCTGACCCAGCTGCCACCCCATGTCACAGGGAGCATCGCCGCAGCCCTGGTTGGGGGCTCAGCAAGGGAGGAGCCCAAGAGACAAGACAAGAACAGGGGAGCCCGGGGCTCCTCCTGGCCCTGCCACCCCCAGCAGTGCCAGCAGGGCACACGGGGGAACCCAGCCCGCAGGGCAGCCGCAGAAGCAGGGCAGAGGCTGCTGGATGCTCCACTTCACCCCGGCCATCACCGATGCCAACTCGGTCCCTCTGTCCCCGCCAGCCCCCAGAGCTGAGCTGTGGGCTGGGGAGCCAGGAGCTGCCGGGGATGAGCCCACACGGTGCCCGGCGGTCATGGACCCTGCCGGGGAAGGCTAAGCAGGGCCCCATGGATGCACAGCTTCTCCGGCTGGTAGATGGGGCCAAGCTAACCCCAGACAGAGCCACCTCCCCACTCCCTAAGGGGCTTACTCTGCCTTTCCTTCTGCCCCAGCACAGCCATCAGCAAGTCCCCGGCCCCAGCAGCACCAGGGATGGCACAGGGACACAGACACCGCTAGGGCTCCCCCCGCATCGCCACCATTCCCACTCCTTCCCAGATGATGATCCCAGCTTGAACCATCCCGGCATGGCACGCACCTGCTGGGCCATCGGCAGGGATCCCCCCGGCGCTGTGCTCCCCGCCACCCCGCAGCCATGCCATCACCGCCCCGCACACCAGGCTGGGGCCAGGCATTCGCAGCGCTTGGGATGAGCCGGAGCCGTTTGGAATCAGAGCCAGCCACCGCCGATAACCTCCATCCCAACGGAGCCGGGACGCAGCAGGTCCATCTGGTCTCCCTCCGGGCACTGGCGTCCCAGCCCAGGATCACAGAGCTACTCTGTGGGTGCTACCGCCTCGACGTTATCTCGGTGCCAGTCCCTCCAGTTTCCAGGACAACACTGTCCCAATTAAGCTCATTAGGAGGAGCTGTAATCCCTAGCAGCCCGGCTGACCTGCAAGGCCTGGGCAGATTACCCCCTGCAGGGCTGTTTAATCTGCCCCGCACTGAGCGAGCAAGGCCCATGACACCAGCACTTGCTGCCCCAGCTGGGCGTGACAATGGCTCACCTATAGGGAAAGCACCCAGCACCCCTACCATGGGGCTCTCCACATGTGGGGCAGGTCACAGCTCCTATGGGGTGAGCACAGCCCTGCCAACCCATCCTTCTCCAGCCCACGTTGCCATATGGGAGCATGGCAGGGGGGCTATAAGGAGGGTCACCCAGGCAGGAGCCTGCACTGTGAAGAAGGATGCAGAGGGCATCACAGGGGGAGAAGGATGCTGCGGAGGAGAAGGATGCTGAGGGTGCTGCGGGGGAGAAAGATGCTGAAGGCATCACGGGGAGAAGGATGCTGCGGGGGAGAAGGATGCTGAGGGTGCTGCGGGGGAGAAGGATGCTGAAGGCATCACGGGGAGAAGGATGCTGCGGGGGAGAAGGATGCTGAGAGTGCTGCGGGGGAGAAATGCTGAAGGCATCACGGGGAGAAGGATGCTGCGGGGGAGAAGGATGCTGAGGGTGCTGCGGGGGAGAAGGATGCTGAAGGCATCACGGGGAGAAGGATGCTCTGGGGGAGAAGGATGCTGAGGGTGCTGCAGGGGAGAAGGATGCTGAAGGCATCACGGGAAGAAGGATGCTCTGGGGGAGAAGGATGCTGAGGGTGCTGTGGGGGAGAAGGATGCTGGTCGCATCACAGGGGAGAAGGATGCTGGAGGTGCTGTGGGAGACCAAAGCCCCAGCACAACTCCCCCGGAGAGTCAGAGTGATGCCCAGCCACTCACCCAGACCCCTCACAGGCTCCAGCAGCCACCCGAGGCTCCTGCACTGGCACGGGGAGCAGTGCCGTGAGTGGTGGCCGCTGGCAGCACCACGTCCCTGCGCTCCAGCCCAGGGACCCAGCTCTCCCCCCAAACACCGGCTGCAATGCACTGCACCACGAGGCCAGATTGCCGTCAGGATGGGTGCAGACCTGAGTCGAAGGGACAGCGCAGCCCCAGCACTTGCTGCCAGCCAGCCCAGTGCCTGGCCTCGGGCACTGGCAGCTCCTGCCAGCGTCAGTCTGTCTGCCGTGGCACCCTGTGTCCCCAGCCTGGCACCCTGCAGCCCAGCTCCTCTGCCAGGACCCCAAACCCACTTCAAGGAGGGGGGACACCGTACCCTGGTTTGCGGAGCTGATGCCCCGGGAGCCCCAAGGATGCTGGAGCCCGGCACAGGCGGGCAGCCAGCAGGGTGCCGGAGGGCAGCGCTGCCTGCGTGAGGTAGGGCAGGCAGGGTGGGGGGGTCTCCGCTCCTGGCACGCTTGGCTCAACAGCGGAGGAAAAAAACCCCGGCGTGGTGCATTCCTGACATTACCGAGATAAGAGGTACCTGGTACCACGGCGGAGCAGAGCCCGGGGCACGCTTGGAAGGGGCCATCGGCCGCCGCATCTCACCCAGGGTGCTGAGCCCTGCGCCAGGCTTACCAGGAGGCTGGCACCGGGCACAGCACTGGCGTGCTCATGTCCCTGCCACGGGCTGAGCCCAAAGCACGTCCCTCCCTCTCCCGAGAAGGAGCCATGGGGGTCCTGCCCTGAAGGTCTTGTCCCCAGTGGTCCAGTCCCTGCCAACCCCACCACCCCCTGCCCTTAATTAGAGCTTCAGTGCTAACGAAGCAACCTCCCGACCAAGCTTTTCACCTTGCCGTGCCTGCGCCGCAGACTGCCAGCAGCTCTCCCAGCGTAACAAATGCAATCCTGGGAATCAGTCCGTCTGTCCGTCCGTCCGTCCCCGGCCAGCGCTGCCCACGGGCAGTGGCCGAGAAGGCAGAGCAGCCAGATGTGAGCAGCTGGGTGGGCGGCGTGGCCGGGGGGTGCCGGAGCCCACCTCGGGGCTCTCCAGCCCGGCCGCCAGCTCACTCCTTGCTCGACGCCCGGTGCTCTGGAGATGATTGGGATCCCAAGAATGCTGGTCGGAGCAGCGGAGGGGGCAGTCCGACCGGCTGGGTTGGTCCCAGCTGGTTTCTGTTTCCGACACTCAGACACCAGCCTCAGGTCGCTCCGGCGGGTTTATCAACGCTGCCCTGGTCGGAGACGCCCCAAACTGGCTCCCCCCAAACCCCCCCAGCCGCACAGCCCTGGCAGCTGGGGGTGCTCCGACCACCATCTCCAGTAATGATGTCACTTACTGGAGGCCAGCGACACCCAGGGTGTCACCCCACCCAGGGTGGCCGACCCAGCACCCCAGGGAGCAGCACCCACCACCAGCCAGCAGCACCCACAGCCCCCCGACGGGCTTCCCCAGGAGGGGCTGGCAGGGCTGGGCTGTGGTCCCCATACCAATGGCACTGCGGCCACCTCCCTGGGCACAGCGGGGTACCGGTGGCCCCCACGGCGTGATGGCCACGGGACGGTCCATCCTGTCCTCGGCATCTGTGGCAAGCGGGGGGTCCCCCCACCCCACGCCAGCAGCATGACCCCCCTCCTCCCACCCTGGCACCCTTGGGCGCACGGCGGGGGCGACCTCGGGAGCCTGCGAACTCAGCCCCTTGGCACGGCTCCCTCCGGCCCAGGCGCTGCATCCTTGTTTGCACAGCTGCATCCCCGCGGCCCTAACCCAAGCCCGTACCCCAGCTCCCCCCCCATCCCCGGCCCCTTCCGGCCCCGGGACGGCCCTTGGCCGGCTCCCGGCGTGGGCTGGAGCAGCTCTTCCCTCCCATCGCCTCTTGTCCCTCCCCAACACACAGGATGGGAGCATCCGGGGACCGACGCCATGCCGCCTTGGTCACAGGGAGCCTGGGACGCCTCTTCCCTGACCTCCTCCATGCTCTGCCTCTCCTCCAGGCAGGCAGGACCCCCCAACACCTTGCCCCCCATGCCCAGCGAGGAGGGGGACTGGAGTTTTTTGGGAGTTGTGGATGAGCTAGTGAACAGCATCCTGGCTCCCCATGGCTCACCCAGGAGAGAAATTCCCAGCTGTAAGGCGGCAGGAGCAGGGGATGGCGGTTTGGGGGTTTGATGGGTGCCGGGTGCTCATGGCGGCGGGGACACGGTGGCTGTATCCACCCTCAGGGCCGCGGGAGGCCGGCTGGCTCCTTGGGCCAGAGTGGGAGGGCAGCAGGAAAGGGAAGGAGCTGCGAATGGGAAGAATTGGAGGAAGTGCTTATTTACCCTGTGGAGTATCCCCGAGGAAGGGCAGGGCAGGGCACAGCGCAGGCAGACACTCACGGCTGGCTCCCCAGGGAGGGGCTCGCAGCCGCCCACCCCGCCACCCATCCCACCGGCTCCCAGTTCGCAGCCAGAAGGGGATGAAAGCTCCAAACTGGGACCCAGGGAGGTAGCCACCGCTGGGGCCAGGGGGTTTTCCCCAGTGCCTGGCTGAGCTCAAGCCCAACTTTTTTTCTAGGATGGCTCCTGAGAGCCAGCCCAGGGCCACCAGGGTCCCAGTGAAGCGGGTCCCCCACCACCAAAGGCACAGACCCAGCACCCAGCCAGGATGCCCACGGCTTTGGAGGCCTGAGGGCCATAGCTCACCTCCATGCCCTGCTAGATGAGACTGCAGCCTGCCCAGGGGCACCAGAGTGGGCTGTGACCCCTCTCAGAGCCGCTGACATCCTCTGGAAGGATCCACCTGGGGTTGGCATAACCTTGAGAAGGTCCCACATGCCACCTTTGCCCCTACCTGCTCACCTCCAGGATGGCTACCAGTAACTTCCCCCCACCCCAAATCCTGCCCAGGCAAGTTGGCCCCTGTGCGCGAGGGCAGCCCCAGGACCCTCCGTTCTGCTCAAGTCCCCTGAGGCCACCGTGCCAGGGACGCTCAACCCGGAGCCGGGCTCTGCTTGTCCTTGTTAGCACAAGATGCGGCAGGTACAAGGGGGAAAAAAACAATTTGCCGAGGAAAGCTGCGCTGCCGTGATGTCTGGGGCGCATCACCGGGGAGCGGAGGGCAGCCGTGGCCCCTCTCCTGCCTCGAGATGCAGGGCCCAGGTCTCAGCATGGGCAATGGCAAGGCTGGGCAGCTGGCGGGTCCTATCCTGCCATAGACACCCCGTCCTGACACCTCGTCACTGCACAGCGCAGTGACAACCGTGTCCCTTGCAAGCGGCGAGTACCCATGTCCCTAGTGCCCCTGGCAGGGAGAGCTCTCCTCCCAGGGAAGCTGCTTGCCCACAACCCCCCCCAGCTTGCCTGATGGCGTCACCCCGAGAGTCTCAAACAGCTGGAGGTCCCCAAATTAACAGTGTTTGCCGGGGGCTCCGGTGCTGCCGGCGCTCGGTACCTTTTGGTTTGCCGTTCATGGCGGGCTGTGGCAGCACGTCCCCCTCGGGCTGGGGTCGGCGTCCCGTGCAGCGCGGGCGGCTGTTGCTCTCTCATGCCGTCCGTCCGTCGTCCGCCTGTGTGTGGGGGCTGGGGCCGGGAGGGCTCCCCCCGGGCAGCAGTCTCCTCCCACACTTCCCCTGGGCTGACATCACTGCCCAGCGCCGTAGCCCTGGACGAGACTCAAGGGCTGGGGACGGCAGGACGGAGGACAGGAGGACAGAAGGACGCCCGAACCCCTCAGAAGGAGGGGGACCCCACCAGCGCCGGCTGCCCCAGGAGCAGGGACGGCACGGCTCGGTCCCCATCCTCCCCTCCCCACCACCCCCCTGAGGAAACTGAGGCACACAGGGGAGGGGACCACACCGCGGGTCACCACGGTGCAAACTCAGGACCGCAGCCTGCGCCGGGCACCGCAGCGTCCCCTGCCAGCCCTGTCAGCCTCACGCCAACCCCCCCGCAAGACTGCTCCCTGCGGAGCACCCCTTCCCTCCGGCAGCCAGGGCAGGCCACGAGCCAGGGAGCACACACCGCCCAGCCCAACGCACCGCTGGCCCCAAGCTCATCCCTGCTCCAGGGTGGGGATGCTCCAGGCACCGTCCCTCGCCCCCATCCCCGCCGGCTCCGCTGCGGGCAGCCACAAAGCCGTGGGCAGAGCGGGCAGCCGACGCTCGCACCACTGCGGGGAGCGGTCCCGGCAGCCCTGCTGCTCGCGTCTGCGTTGCTTTTTTAAAAAATATATTTATATACACAAAACCGCCATGGCTTTGCTACAGGCTTCCCACGGCACGCATCCATGTGGGCACCCTGTCCATGGGCACCCCGTCCGTGGGCACGCAACAACACCTAAGAGCCGCTGGGAAAAGGGTTTCCTTGCTCAGATGTCCCCAGCTTGTGTTGCCTGGGTCTCCAAAACCTCGAAGGGGCCGGCTTTCCAAAATGCTGGCTGCCATTCCCATGTGGGAACCAAGGATGCCCCGCTTCCCGCGGAGGTCGCGCTCCCACGGGGCAGTGTGGCAGAGCCACCTGCCCCCCCCCATGCCAACCCCAGCGGCACCTCCCGGCCCCACAACTCACTGGCAGAAAGCACAGGGATGTCCTAAACGACCAGAGGGATTCTGGCACAGATGGGACCCCCCGCCATGGGGTCCTGGTCCTGAGTCACCCCCCCTCCAGCTCAGACGGAGGAGGCTGGAGCAGCCAGCCCAATCCAGGCTGGGACCGGCTGCCATCACCACGTCACCGGGGCAGGAAGAGACACCTCCCTCCCAGGCTCCTTTCCTGTTTGCTGCTGCTTTTAGAGCGAGGTCAGGCCAGGTTCGGGAGGAAAAGCATTGGGACAGAGTCTTGTGGGGGTGCTTACAGAGATAGGGTGCTCCCGGACACAGCTCACCCCCTCCCTAGAGGGTGAGCCACTTGCGGGGCTGCTTCCCCGGCCCGGAGCTGGTCCCCTCCTTGCTGGTCCCTGCACAGGATGGGACAGGGACACTGCAGGGAAGGAGAAGCATCTGCGGCTCCCTTGTGGGGTGGCATGGCTCCCCCACTGCGGGCACGCATGCTTGTGGCGCCGGGGCCAGCCACAGCCAGGCTTGGCGAGCTGGGTCTTGCAGCGGTGCCACTAAAGAGCGCTGCGCCCCAGGGCACCCTCTCGTTCTGGTGTCCGGGTGGGTGCCTGGGTTGGTGCCCAGGCGGGTACCCAGCGCCAGCCCCACTGGGAAAGCAGCTGGGGCGAGAGCTGGTGAGACCGGTCTGGCCGCGAGCAGCAGCTGAGAAAAAACCACCCCAGGACTGGCAAATAGAGGCATTTTGCCGCCCACCTGCCTGCAGCCTCCATGCCAATGTCATGGGCATGGAGGGGAGCCAGCAGCCCGGCTCACCACAAAGCATGGTGAGGAGGGACCCATCTCCATGCCAGCCCTCAAGTCCCGACCCGGCAGCTGCTGAGGGCAGGGGGTCACTGCCCGGCTTTTCACCCCTTGCTGCTTCTCCTTGGGGGAAAGCGTGGCTCCCAGCACCGCCCTGGGACCCACTAGCCTTCCGCAAAGCCTGCGCCGCGCTGGCAGCCATGCGGAGCCGCTGCCCGGCACACGGCCAGGCAAGGCGCCCGCAGCGAGGGCCCATGCCAGCTCGTTTGTTCTCATTAAAGGTTAATGAGAAAGCCATGCTAAAGCTGCCGGGAGCTCCGGGAGAGGCGTTCCCCAGTGCCACGCAGAGTGAAGGGACGTCCAGGCTTCCCTGCCAGAGGGGTGACGGCCAGGCTGTGCCACTCGCGGGGACTCTGCCTCCCCATGGCCACGCCTGTGGCCCCATAAAGGGCCGTGGGACAGCTGGTGTGCGGGCAGGGAAGGCAAACCGTGTGGCACAGCACCATCCCGGGCATCCCCCATAGGGACACCGCCAGGAGCAGGCAGGAGCTGGGCTCGAGCATTCAAAAGCTGGCAGAGGACGCTGGAGGAGGCTGCGGGCACGTGGCGGCCGACGTCTCCTCCGAGCACCTCGTGGCACCCCGCGCGGCACTCAGCAGGGCTTGCCAGCTCGGGGACACCTTGCCAAGGGAGGGCAGAGGAAGGGCACGAGCCCAGCCAATGCCACCAGGGCCTGTGTGGTAATTGAGTTAAATGAATCTCTGTCCCTGGCCTGGCTGGTGACAGGGAGCGGCTGCAGGGAAGGGGACAGCCCCATGGCGCCGTAGGGCGCTGGTCACCCCTCCAACTCAGCGGACTTGCCCTGGATGCTCACCACCCAGCTCGGCGCAACCAGCCAGGGCAGCTGCCTCCATCCCTCCTAGGCAGCAGGGACACACTTTTTGGGGGTGTCCCTGTCATGCCCTCCTCTTGCCAGGCCTGGGGAGCTGCCCCGAGCATCCCCACCCCAACTGAACATGCAAACAAACCCCTCCGTGGGCAGCCGAGCTCGGACACACATATACAGCCATGGCCAGGCAGAAGAAAATTCCAGACACCCCAGGAGGACGTTCCCACTTCCCTGCCATCCGTAGGATACAGCACTGGCATCCCAGAGACCCCAGTTCCTGACAGCACCGAGTCCTGGGGAGGTTCCCCGGCTGCTCCCTGCTGGCCCTGGGACCACCAGCACCGAGGCTGTGGCCACCCAGCATCACCCAACCCCTGGAGAAGCCACCAGCCCCAGGAGCACGCTCCCCTGGTGGCACCAGCGCCAAAGGCCAAAGTGATGAAGAAACTATTTCAAGCTGTTCCCGGACAAGTGCTCCCCGAACACAGACACCCTTGCGTGGTGAAGAACGTCACCACAGTTGGAAACGCAGCACCAAAGGACACATGCCAGCCTCAGCAAGCAGAGGTCACCGCTGGCCAAAAGAGGCTGGGGAGACCAGTGCCAGCATGTTAGGCACCAGCCTGGTGGGGGGCCAAAGAGCTCCTGGCCATGGGGGAGACCTTGGAGGGGGCGGGAGGTGATAATTCTGGCAAGAAGACCCACCGTCATGGCTTGAAGGAGAACCATGGTGAGTGACCAAGTGACGCGTGGCCTTGCAAGAGCCAGTGCTGCTCTGGGAAAGCTTGGTCCCTGAGCTGCAGGTGGTCACCACCACCACGGCGCCACAGCCGACCCCTCTAACTTTATTTTTTGCAGAAACCGGCAAAGCCAGCTCCAAAAAAACCTGGCAGCCCAACGCCGCAGATCATCTGCAGAGTTTTTTCTGCAGGTTGATGCCCCGAGGGCCGGAGAAGGAGCAGCCCTTGTGCCAAGCTAGGCTGTACCCACAGCCAGGCTGGCACCAACGCCGCCGCCAGCAGCATCCCTCGCCGCAGGGGCCGGGCACCCCGCATCCGGGCAGGCTCAAGCCCTCCCCCTTCGCTTCCTCGCCTCGTCCCCACACGGCAGCAGAAATAGAAGCGATATAAATGGCAGCCCTATAAATAACCCCAAAGCATGAGGCGGGGAGCTCGTCCCAGCCTGGCAATGGCCTCAACCCACGCAAAGCCAGGGTTTGGTCTGCCTCCGCCGTCCCCCGGGGACCCCGAATGCCAGCTCCCTGCCAACGACGGGCCTCCCAGGTCCCGTCCTTGAAGTCAGGGCTATGGCAGGAGCTCCGGGGCACCCACCGAGCCTTGGCCACCGGTGCAGGCTGGAGCCCAGCATGGTGGTATCCCTGGGGGATGTCCCCATGCCCCTGCCTGCCTCTTCTCGGGGTAGCAGCAGGCACCGGACGATGCCCACCCCAGGCACCTCACAGAGACCCAGGCTGCAAATTGCTGGGGAAAGCGGGAGCAGTGGCCAGGAGCCTCAGGAAGGGTTTGGGAAGAGGTGCCCTTGTCCCCACCACTGCCCCCGCTGCAGATCAACAGTTATCCCCCCAGTTGCACCCCAACACCCACCTCATCCGCTGCCCATCCCGGCATCCCCCATCCCCGCCCGCGTTCCCGTGCTCGACCCCATGGTGCTGGGTCCTCCCACGGGGGCTCGGCCACGGCCGCGCCAGCTCCCACCACGGCTCCTCTCCGCGTCAGGGACCTCCACCAGCCGAGAGCAGGACACGCCGCCGCCACCAAGCCCTGCGCTGCCTGATTTTGCGCGGCGTCATATCCTCACGCCCCAGCCCTGCCCGGGGGGACGCGGCAAGGCTGGTCCTCAGCCACCGGCCAGGAGACGGGTCCTCGGACAAGGTGGGATTCGTAGGAAGGGCAGGACATCCCGGCAGCCTCGTTAGACTCCTTTGGGAATCTGACAAGGGTAAAACCCTCTAAGGCCCTGGGATGCGAGCCTTGGGGTGGCAGGGAAAGAGTTAATGGTGTGAGGCCTTCCCAAGCACTTCTTGGCAGGCTGGGGAGGGCTGGGAGATAGGAGGATCGGGCCAGCAACAAAGCCAGATCTGTCTCATTAATTCCTCCGAGCATTCCTCCCCTCCTCACCCAGGAGGAGGAGGAGGAGGCAGCACCCAGCTGATATGGTCCCCTGGGAGACACAGCCCCCCACACACACCCGGGGGGTCCTGCTTGGGTGCAAGGCGCGGGGGGGGGGGGAGATGATGGGAGACGACTCCTCCGGTGTCCAGCAGAGCCCTCCATGGCCACGGGCAGCCCCCCCTTGCCCCTCCGTCCCGGATCGGGGGGGTGGGGGTGGACGACAGGACCGGCACCATCCCAAATGGCAGCGGAGGAAACCCACGCATCCCGGCCCCGGGGGGGGGGGGGTGGTTGGCGACAGCGGGTGGCTTTGTGGTGGTGGTGAGGCAAGGGGTGTGTGGGGGTCCTCGCCCCCATATACCACCCCCACCCACCCCCCCCCCGGAGCAGCACAGCCCTGTCCCCGTCCCCCTCGCCGTGGTGTCTTCGTCCCCACGGCGACATGTCCCCCCCCCACCACCAATTAAAGCCACCAAGCTCCCCCCTTCTTTTGTCCCCGTCCCCCCGCCCCAGAGTGCGTGAGGAGGTGGGTGGGGGGGGGAGGTGGCGGTGTCACTCACATGTCCCAGGAGAAGCGGGGGACGCCGGCCGGGCTCATCCCTTCTTTGTTCCGCTCCCATGGACGGGGGAAGCAAACCGGGAGAGTTGGGGCAGGCTCGTCTTGGCAGCGCCCACCCCGGCCCTCTCCATGGAAACGCGGGAGCCCATGTGATTCCGGGCAGGAAATGGCGGCCGGGAGGAGCCACCGCCGCCACCGCCATCACCGGCACCGCCACCGCCACGGTCGTGGCGGTGGCGGTGCCGGTGATGCCGGTGGCGGCTGGTTCTCTTGAGGGGGGTGGTGGGGGCCGGGGGGGGGAAGTGACACGAATGAAGTGGCATTTTCATCCCAGTTGGCCCCATCGCCTCCCCGAGGCCCGGCTGCAGGGAGCAGGGCCCGTCCCCACAGCGAGTGGCGCGTCCACCCTGGGGGAGCAAAGCACCCGCCGGCCTCCAGGGCCTCCCGGTGTCGTGGAATCACGGGATGGTTCGGGTTGGAAAGGACCTTAAAGCCCACCCAGTGCCACCCCCTGCCCTGGGCAGGGACACCTCCCACCACACCACGTTGCTCCAAGCCCCGTCCAGCCTGGCCTTGAACCCCTCCAGGGATGGGGCAGCCACAGCTTCTCTGGGCAACCTGGGCCAGGGGCTCACCACCCTCACAGCAAACAATTTCTTCCTGAGATCTCGGCTAAATCTCCCCTCTTTCAGCGTAAACCCCTTCCCCCTCGTCCCATGGCTCCCCTCCCTGATCCAGAGTCCCTCCCCAGCTTTCCTGGAGCCCCTTTAGGGCCTGGCAGGGGCTGGAAGGTCTCCCCGGAGCCTTCTCTTCTCCAGGCTGAACCCCCCCAGCTCTCTCAGCCTGTCCTCACAGCAGAGGGGCTCCAGCCCTCCCAGCATCTTGGTGCCAATGCAGGCTGCCACCCCGAAGGATGGCATGGTTACATGGTGCTGGCTTCCTCCTGGAGCATCATGGTTGCCCTGGATCCCTGCCCTTCCAATCCAGGTCCTGGCACCTCTGAGCATCCCTGGAGCTCTGGGTGGAGGCCATGCTTCCCCTGCCCTTCTAGTCCATGTCCTGGCACATCCAAGCATCCCCGAAGCTCCGAGTGGAGGCTGTGCTTCCTCTGCCCTTCCAATCCATGTCCTGGCACCTCCGAGCATCCCCAGAGCTCTGGCTGGAGGGGAGGGAGGAAGCCATGTTTCCCCAGCACCATGCCTGCTGCGGGGGGGATGCACCCTCTTCCTCTCCTTTCTCCCAAGCTCATCTTTCTCCCAACCTGTCCTAGATCGTATCCAATCGACCCAGTTTTAAATGGGACCGGTGCTTTTGCGGCCCCGGTGAGACATCCTCCGTGCAAGGACGATACAACGCAGCACTCTAGCCAGCCCCACGATGCAAAAGCGCTAATTAGACCATCGCCAGGTCTCGGGGCTCAGTGGAGTAGGGCAATATCAGTGACGAGGAAATCATTGCACCTCTGTCACTCTCCTGGGGCCGCACTGAGGAGCAGAGCACTGTTGCCAAGGTCACTCGGCGAGAACCAGGGCGTCCCAGCTCCCAGCACGGCCCTCCGGGCTGGCCTTGTTACGTGGAAGGAGAAGCGATGCAAAGATGGGAGAGAGGACAGCAGGTCCCACGGCCACCAGGGAAACGCCAAACCAAAGGGCCAGCAGGCAGAGAGGGTGTGTGGCTCCATCAAGCCAGCAGGGCAATCAATAACACAGTCCCTGTCCCACCAGGATGGTCCACCACGTGCCTGGCATGGTCAGCCCCACCATGCCGTGCTGTCATCGCCTGATTCAGCATCCCGCATGGATCGAGCAGCGGGCTGGATCCCACCAGCAAGGGTGTCACCACCTTGCTCGCTCCCAAAAGCTCTCCAAGGGCAGCCAGATCTCGCTGCGTGGTCACGGGGGGGTGAGGTTAACTGGGGGAAGGCAGGAAACCTCCTCTGCTACCACCACTTAGCAGGTTGTGTGGATGCTCGAAGTGCAAGTAGAGGTGCTCTGATGACCCCGTGGGACTTGCCCCGTGCGGACACTCTGCCCACATCCCTGCCAGGGCTCCCCCTGAAAAACCAGGGGCGGGGAGCTGACCCCATGCAGCACCCAAAGGAAGCTCTTGGTGCACAGAGTCGCTTGGGTCACCGTCCCCAAATCCTTCCAGCGATACCAGCTCCGGGTCAGCGCTTTGGCCCACCAACACGCCACCTCTGCAGGCTCTTGGCCAACCTGCCGCCAGACCTGCCACCACACCAGCAAGGTGGCCGTGGGGACTCGGTCTGTACCTGCAACCGTCACGGTATGGCAAAGTGGGCAATGTGGGAGCCCCCACCCACCCCGGCTCTGCGTGGGTGCATCTGATCCTCCCCCTGCCCCCAGCCTGGCTCGGTGGGCCGCCTAATGCCCACCACAGCTTGCCTGGGCTCACCCATCTCAACTGAAGATCACCAAGCTGGTCCTATCCCCTCCCTCGCAGCAAGGTGTGTCTTCCGATACTGAGCATTTAGACTGGGATGGGATAGGGTAGAATAGGGCGGGATGGGATGGGATGGGATAGAAAGGGAAAGGAAAGGGGGAAGGGGGAAGGGGGAAGGGGAAAGGGGAAAGGGGAAAGGGGAAAGGGGAAAGGGGAAGGGGGAAGGGGGAAGGGGGAAGGGGAGAGGAGAGGAGAGGAGAGGAGAGGAGAGGAGAGGAGAGGAGAGGAGAGGAGAGGAGAGGAGAGGAGAGGAGAGGAGAGGAGAGGAGAGGAGAGGAGAGGAGAGGAGAGGAGAGGAGAGGAGAGGCATATTTTCAGTTGGAAGGGACCTACAACAATCATCTAGTCCAACTGCCTGATCGCTTCAGGGCCGACCAAAAGTTAAAGCCTGTTATTAAGGGCATTGTCCACAGGCCTCCTAAACACTGCCAGGCTTGGGACACTGATTGTCTCTCCAGGAAGCCTGTTCCAGGGTTTGACCACCCTCTCGGTAAAGATTCGGGGTGCCTGGAGGCGCACTGACCCACACCACCACATTTCACTTACCTATGCCCCCCCCATTGCAAGGTAAAAGACCGTTCCCAGCCGCTGCCAGGATGGGGAGCAGCCGTGTCCCCCTGCAGCCATCAGGAGAGGGGACCGTAGCGAAGCGGGAGCCAAGAGGGCCGCCTGCCGCTCTCCTGCCCTCAGCCACACGCCTGCCCTGCCGGAGCGGGGATGTGGAGCTAAACATTCTCTCTGCCAAGGCTGGGGCTGGCACACCGCGCCGGCTATTCTAGGTCACGGGGAGCTCACTCGGCGCAGACCAGCTTTGCAAACAAAAGCAAGGGCAGGCTCGGCACCCCAGTGCCCGCAGCAGCCCCCCTGCCTGCCTGCCCCCCAAACACCCATCCATCCGGATGATGCCCACCGGCAGGCAGGGGTTAACCTTCCCGGCGTGGATAGGGATACTCCTGGAGCCAGGCCACCAGAGGAGGCTTCCCAGCAGTCCCCGCCTGGGCTGGGAAGCTGGGTGCTGGCGCAGGCAGGAGTCCCCGAGCAGCAAAGCACCCTGTCTGAGCACCAGCAGGCATCATCCAGCGCCTCCCAGCGCAGCATCGCACCGTGCCGGAGCTTGGTGACCCAGGACCACCCTAAGCACATTCTGTTCACTCTGTCAGCTTCAGCTGTGCCAGCTGCCTGCATCTGTCTGCCGCCACGCAGAGGAAGGTCTGAGCGATTGGCGGACCCTCTGCCCAAATTGCTCTTTTTGCTGCAGGCTGGGCCTGGAGCCGCCTCTTCCTCTCCCCTCTCTCCGGGGGGCAGGAGGCCAGCTTTTGGCTCCAGGCCTGCCTCCCCTCCACGGCTGCCCCGGAGCTGCTGCGTGCTCAGCATTCCTGCTCAGCGTCAGAGCAAGGCAGTAAGAGCAGGCCAGACCTTCAAACCTCCTAAATCTCGTGCCGACACGGCCACGGTGTGCTGAGCATGCTCGGAGCCCGGCCATCGTCCCCGAGAGCAGCCGAGGTGCCATCCCTGCTGCAGGCTTGGAGCTGAGCACCCCGGCATCCCGGCGCCGGGCTCCTTATCCCTCCAGGTGTACATTTTTGGGGAACACAACCTGGGAAAAAGCTAAAGGAGCCAGGGGTGGTGCCGGTGCAGCATGAGCAATGGGAGCCGCCGCTCCAGCTGACTCACCAGGGCCACGGCCGCGCTGGGGAACTGGCCAGCAGCGGGGAAAGGCTGTGCCAGCAGGTCCTCTGAGCCCTGCTGGAAACCCTTCCCCCGGCACGCTCGGGGCCAGCATGCGGCGTCTGCAGTCTGGGACCCAGCCCTGACCCAGCCCGTCCCTCTCCGTGGGGCAGAGCTGCCCATCCCGGCACTTTGCCTGCCCGTGGGGCTGGGACAAGGGAGGCAGGACATCCCCGCAGCGGTGCTGGGTGCCCGTCGGCTCTCCCAGACTCCGTGGCTGCCGATGGCACCCCAGCCCGGGCGCTGCAGCAAAGCCAGAACATCCAGACTGCAACTGCATCAGCTTCAGCCCCAGCGTGGGCCAAGGAGGGCAAGGAGCTGCAGAAGGGCACCAGGGGCTAGTCCAGGCTCTCCGGCCACCAGCCAGCTGTCCTTTCTCCTAACTCCACCCCAGGAAGGTGGCAGGCAGCATCTCCAACCCCGACCCCGGCTCAGCCCTGGGGGGCCTGAACATCCCCTGGGACCACATCACCCCCTGCAATCAGCCAGCCATCCCCGCCTCGGCACAGCAGGAACCACCTCACACACACCCCGAAGGAATCACTCCAAAAGTATTCATGATTCACAAGATTCCCGCAGCCCCTCGGGAACCGTCCGACACCGGGCAGGAAAGCTGAGGTCATGGGCAAGCCCTGGGGCCAGCCCAGCTCGGCGCACAGGAGAGGCTGGCACGGCCGGACCACGGTGCGGCATCGGCAGCCTGGGGATTCGGCATCGCACCGGGTGAAGCTCAGCCCATGGGCTGCGGCAGGAATACCTTACCCCGAAGCTGGCCCAGGCCAGGCACGCTGGTGCCGTAGGGGATGCAAGAGGAAAAGGCAATTCGGAGCACGAGGTGCTTCGGCAGGGCTGAATTTGCAAATTTGGCAGGGCCGTTTGCAAATGTATGCAAATACGGTCCTCGCCGAGCAGTGCAGGGGACCCCACGCGTACCCTGATCCGCTCCACAGGCGCCGCTGAGGTGGGGACCCCGTCCCCTCCTGAGCAACACCCACCGCACCCAAAACCAGAGAGCGGGTCCCTGCAGGGGCAGCCAGGGACACCCCCGCTGGTCCCCCGGAGCGAGAAAGCGCTCCCTGCAGCAAGCACCAGCCTCCAGCCACCGATCCCTCCCCTCCAGATGAAACAACAAAGAAAATGCAGGGACAGGGATTAAGGAAATGAAACCGGCTGCGCTGGGTAAGCAAGGCTAGGAAGTGGCTGTCATCATCTCCTGTCCCAGAGCAGATCCACATGCAAGGCACATATAAACCCAAGGGGAAGTCACGTGCTGGAGAACGTGTCGGACAACCGAGAGGTCTCCAAGCCATCCCTGCTCCTGGGAGCAGAACCCAGTGAGCCTCCCTACTCCCGATCCTGGCACTTCCATCCTCACTCAATCCCTGGGGAAGAGAAGACACAGGGAGACCTCCTGACACCATGAGCTGCGCTCTGCTCCTGAAGCTGGCACCACCAGATGGCATCTCAGGAGCTTTGCCCCTCATCCTGCATCTCTTCCGCCTGTCCCGAGCAGCTGGTCCAAAGCGGTCCCCGCTGGGAAGGGTGTCCCTGGAGGAAAGTGGTGGCAGCTAAACAGGCAGAACAGGGGTAAAACTGGTTGCCTAAAGCTACTGGTGGGGCAGGGGTAGCAGAGGGGGGGCTTCATGCCCATAGCATGGATCCTGACACATCCTCCCCACCCAAGTGATGCTCCCCTGAGCCTTAGGATGGGGAAGGAGCGGACCGATCCTGGCTCTCCACAGGTCAAGCCCCCTCTCACATGCCTCTAGCACATGTGTCAATGCCACCAGTCCCGAGCTGTGGCTCCAGCCGGTCTCTCCTGTCTCTGTCACATGCCCTGGCGCCCCTGGGCCAGCTCTGTTTACATGTGCGAGGCTCATATTCTCCTGCCGGGGATGAGTCAGGCTTCCCTCTGACACCCCGCCGGGGCAGCAGTGTCGGGGCCCCGGTGCTGCGTCACCCAGTTGGCGTTTGCCTCCCGACCAGCACAAGGCTGGCGAATGGCTGGAAAGGGCTCGCGGCAGCTTCCCATCCCGCTCAGAGCCATCTGCAGCCACACGGAAGGCGCTGGAGGCTGGAGCTCGCTGCCAGGAAGCTGTCCTTGGCTTGGCTCCACCGGGCCAGCTTCCTTCCCCTCCACCCCATAGGCACGTCACGGCTCAGCGCGGGGCGGGGGGGGTCAAGCCCTGAGTAAGTCCCCTCCAGAGGGTCTAGCGCGGGTGGGATGGCCAGGGCGCTGCTGAGGAACACCCACGCCTGCGAAACCTTGGGGTGCTGGGGTGTCTCCCGGGGTGCCAGCTCACAGGAGAAGGTGGGGGGTGTCCTCTGGATTTGGGACCACCAGGGGCAGAGGCTGGGGCTGGAAGGAGAAGCCAGCCCTCTTTCTGCCTGCGCGTCGCCCGCAGATGCTGAGCTGGCGCTGGACTTGTGGGGTGGCCGGACGGCTGCCAGCCCCACGCCACCACCCTGCCCGTGCACAGGAGTCTCCCCAGTGGGAACCAGCGGTCTGTCCCCTCGAGGGGGTCCTCAGCCGAGCCACAGTGAGGGCAGCATCCCTGGCCCTTCTCCGGGAGAGGGCAAACCCCCCCCCAGCCCCAGCGCAGCCCAGTCGCCCTGCCCTTCCATTGCTCCCAGCCCTTGCCCCCTGCTCCTTCTTCCCCACGTATCCCAGAGGCAGGAGAGCTCTCCCTCTCCGGTGAGAGGCCTTTTCCCTTTGTTTCCAACTTTCCCAGAGTGGGAAAAGAGCCTCGAGGCTCCTTTTCAGATCCCCCCCCATCTGCGTCCCCCTCGCTGTGCCCAGGGCTGGAAGCAGGCTGGCTCCGCGCGAGCACAATAACAAGAAGCGTGTTGGAGCCGTTGGGAAGCAGCGATGTTCCCGGATGGTATGCAACCCTGACAGCACTGGCTCTGCTTTAAAGGGTAACTTTATCCTGTAATAACAAACAAGAGGAGCCAAGTTCCTCCCCAGCGTCACTTCCCTGGCTCCGAGGAGAGGGACACTGGGGAGAGAGCTCATCAAAACGAGCTCAGATCCTTGTTCTTGCCATCGCTGGGGCTCAGTCCTCTCCCTGGAGCCAACAAGGGGGGAAGGATGCTCCAAGGAAGCAGGGCTGGGACATCCTGGCCATGTCACTCTGCGTCCCCAGGAAAGGCTGGGACACAAACCACGTGGCTGGAGAGGGTGGGATGGGTACCTGCTGCTCTCCAGGGATGTCCCTGCAGTCCCTGTGCCACTCGCTGGCTTTGCACAGATGCATTTGGGTGGTGACGTGCCGGGGCCCGAGGGATACAGCGGGGGTTGCGCAGCGGGGACAACCCCTCCAGTGAGCCCCATCCTGCTCCGGGGCTGAGCCTGCAAGCAGCAGCACAGCTCCCCCCGCACCGTGCCCTTGGCATACCCTGGGCAGCTTAACCCCATCCGCCGTCCCTGCAGCATCCCCACGCACGCTCACAGCACCCGACAGGCATGCCGGGCGGCTCGGCGTGGTGCCAGCTCCGGGTGCAGCCTCCCGGGAACTCGTTCTGCAACAGCTGGAAATTCAGGCCCAGCCGGTGACAGGGGACAGGCAGGGAGAGGCTGACCTGCACCAAACCCCCGGCAGGACCCTTCAAAGCGGGACTGGGTTGAGGACCTGCTCTGGCACCCTTTTGGGGGCGAAGGCGTGGGCAGGAGCCCCGCCGTGGGAGGGAGGGAGGGTGAGCACCTCTCTGCAACCCACAGGTGCACACTCCCGTGCTGGGTCCAGGTGACAGCACAGCTTGTACAAACAGGTGGCATCAGGTTTTTTTGGAAGATCCACACGTGTGGCTGTGCCAGGGTCCCAGGGCAAGGAGCAGGCTGGCCCAGGAGAACGGCTTGGTTTATGCCAGGGGGGATGTGATGGGCACATCAACATCTGCGGCGTATTTGCAAGACAGCGCGGAGCAACCCTGCATCACCCCGGCAGGCTCAGTGGCTGGGTGACCTACCTCTGCTCCTGCATGGACACTGATGCTCGGGAAAGGTGTCCCGCGGTGGTCACCACCAGGGAGGACACGGCCCCAGCCTGTGCTGACAGGACATTAAGGTCCCCTCCCTGCCAGACAAGTAGGAGGAGGACAATTTGGCTGAGCTCAGTTGCATGAGAAGATGATCTGGAGAAGGTTGCAGAGATGTCGGTCCGATTTCCACTTACCCAAGGAGCAGCAGGTAGCACCTCCGGAGACCCAGGGGTTCAATTAAACCCCGGCTTGTCAAACGAAGCTGGTGAAGTGCTGCAATTTTCTTCCCCAAGATGGATTTCCTCCAAACTGTTTATTAGGTGTTTGGGTTAAATCTGTGCAAAGCTGGTAAAGCTGCCACCTCCATGCTGCCTCCCCCAGCAGGTCAGGGGTCGGTACTTCCAGAAGGAAGCACCAGGCAGGATCCGACCAGCTAAAAGGGGGAAGAGAGAGCAAGGAGGGAATCATCGGCACCTGAAGCCTTCAGGACCTTCTCTCCACACTGAGGGATGACAATGCCAGTGTCCACCCTTTGCAAGGGTGGCTGTGGGAGACAACATGGCTCGGGGGAGACCTGCCGGGGGGTGCTGCTGGTCCCCAAGGAGGTAAAACCTGCAGGAAGCTCCCAGTACCCAACCGTCCTCCCAGGGCAGCCGTGGAGCCTTCCCGGCTCTGGCCAACGGGAGCGGGGAGCAGCAGGCCAGGAAGCAGCGGGTTAAAAGCTCGAGGTGGGACTTGGTGAGCTGCTTCCTCCCCCGCTAACAATAATACAGCAGAGGGAGAAGGGATGCCCGGGGCTCTGCAGGGCCAGATAGCGATGGAACAACCCCGGCCCCACAGCTGCGGTGTGCCGGAGGAAGCCTCGGCATGTTATCTGCTGGCCCCACTCGGCTTCCTTGGCAGCCCTTGTGCTGCAGCGACCGGGATGCGCTTCCTTCCGAGCCGCATTTCTCATGCGCCCAAGCTGGGTCCCAGTACTTTGATGGCAGCCCTGGGCCCCCAGCACCCTCCTGGCATTGGCACCCCCAAAAGAGCTGCAGGTCCTCACACCGTCTAGCCTTCCCGGCATCAGCCTATCTCACCGCTGGTGGCCCTGGGAATGGTCACCCCGGGGGCTCCGAGCCACAGGACCGCAGTGCCACCCGGCATGGAGATGTCCCCACCGTCATCACCACCGCGACCCCCCATGCCATGGAGAGTGCCCGCACCTTGGCAGAACGAAGAGCTGTTTTGGCTGGAAGAAGGCTCCTGCCGAGGGGATCTCCAAGTCCTGGCTGAGGTCCCTGCAGTTCTACTCCTGGTCTTTCCCTGGCCAGCCAAGTTCTGCTGCACCTGGAGCCGCTGCGACTGGCCGCCCTGGCCACACCGGCTGGTGTCCCAGCGCTTCCTCGTGTGCCGGCTGTTTGTGACCTGCCTCCTGCTCCACCTCCGCATCTGTGTCACAGGAGCAGCCCTTTTCCGTTCCCGGTCTCCTCTTTTGGCTCTCGCCCCCTGGAGCAGGGCTTTGCCTTCTGCGGGGGCTCTGCCTCCGGCTGTTTGTCCCCCTTGGGGGGCATGGGAGATTGCCTCTCAAAATGGGTCTTGCCCTGGTCCTGGCAAGTCCTGGCAAGGACTCCCCGTGTCCTCCCCACTCCTGTCCTGACCCACAGACCTGCCCGACCCAAGCTCCTGATGCAACAAGTCCTTCTCAGTGTTTACTGGTCTGAAAGAAGGCAGCTGGTGAAAGACCCTGGAAAATATGTGCCCTTCCCACCACTGAAGTCAATCGCAAGGGCCTGGAGAGCTGCCAGGCTCCCCAGAGCAGAGGTGCGTTTGCCCGCAGATGCTACCATGGCTCCACGGGGGCTGGTGGAGGCCGTCTGAGCTGCTCTGGGTGACAACCTCCCCGCCTGGTCCCTGGGAAGTCCCCAGCCGTGTTCCCGTGCCCTTGTGCAGCCCCTGCGTAAAGGGTTCCTGAGGGGTTGCCCAGATTTCCCTACCGCTGGACCCAGCAGCCCCCTGCGGCAACGTGCTGGTCCAGTTGGCTCCTGTCCCCCAGCTTCAGGATAGAGATAGATCAGCCGCTAAAAGCAGACGGCTCCTACATCATCCTTGCTCTGTCCCGGCTTGCCCCTGCCCCCAAGGAGCTGCTAGACGGCCAGGTGGAGCTGGCATCTCAAGTGTCTCCTGGGACACCGTGCTGTGAAAGGACACAGGGCATGGTGCTCAGGGCTGCGCGTTGCCATCGTGGTGGGCAGGGCGGACGCTGAGGTCTGACACTGCCCAGAGCCAGGAGATAAGCCTGACACAAAGGGCAGAGCCAGCAAAAGGGAGTAAGCGAGGCAGGAAACATCAGGCAGGAGAGGAAACGGGGAGATAATCAGCTGCAGGAGCACAAACACTCGGAACACGTGCAAAGGAAAAGCTGACACCACTTGGCAAGCATTTGGGCGGAGAGACCTGCAGTCTGGCCCCTCACTGAGGCTTCTTGAGGAACACCTGCCCTGGAGCACCTTAAGGTGCCTGGGTATCCCTGGCCTCCAAGTTACCATGGCTGACAGGGTCACTGGGAGCTCAACTCCAGCATCTGCTCCCTGGGATGAGGCTTTTCTCGGTGAGAAAATCATCCTGTGTCACCAACGCCGCAGACCATCAGCCAAGCTGATGGAGCATGTCCCAGCTTTCAGCAGTCCCATTTGTCCTCATGTCCCCAGGGCACCATCTGCATCCATCTCACGGGGCTGGCAGTGATGGGGGGCGGTATAAGCTGCCCACAAACAGCCGTGGGACTCCTGGCACAGCTCATCTCCCAGGATCCCACACGTGGCATGGGGCAGAAGGGAGAAACATGGAGAGAGATGAGGATGGAGCCAGACCACGGTGACTGGCGGGCTGCAGCTGGTTTGTGTGGAACAACTGGGGCAGGAGAACCTCTGTCAAGGGGCAGGGGGCGCGCTCGGTGGAGGCTTGGCCATGTCTGAGCCAGGGCTGGGCTAAGCACAGCCGTAGAGCTGCAGGATCAGGCCCTTCACCCATGCTCCTGCCCCTCAGCCATTCCTCACAGGGATTTCTCTCCTCCTGCTGCCATCGCAGCGCTGACAAATGCCCAGGGAGGTGCCCAGGTGGGCACTGACTCCTCCGGCCACAGATGAGAGCTGGGAAAGAAAAGAGCGAAGACAAGCGAGCATTTGCGTGAGAAATCAGGTGGCTGGGAAGAGCCCAGATGGTTCAGAGCTTCCCCGGGGATGGAGCTTCCCCTGAGGATGCAGCAGAAAGCTGAAGCCGGCATCTCCCTGCCAGGGAGCACCCATGGAGCAGTGGGTGCCTGGCGTGGGTACGGTTCCCTGCAGCCTCCCGAGGGCCTCGGAAAGCAGAGCACGGGCTCAGAAAAGCACATGTCAGCCTGGGCACGGGGAAGAGAGCGAGCTCCAAAGAACCTGGGGGCTTGACACAGCCAGGAAGGGGTTGGCATTAGCCCTTAGGCCAGGGATGGCACAGCAGAGCCCCAGCTCCAGGACAGAAGTGGGACCCGGGTGTCCCAGCTCCTGCAACTGCTCCAGAAAGTACCTGCCCATCCACTACAGAAAGTGCCTGTGAAGTAAGGGACTCCCTCTCCATCTGGGGATGCTCCCAGCACTCCTGAATTTCACAGGGGCATCTCGCCTCTCCTCCTGTCCCTGCCTGGGCACCTGGGCTGCTTGGGACCCCCAAAAAGGGGGTACAAGGAGCCAGGGGTCCAAGCTCTGGCAGCGCTGCTACCTCCAGCCACGGCCACTCTGTCCCCAAGCCCAGGCTGGCACCCAGGTTGCAGACGGTCCCTGCTGTCCCCTTTTTCTCAGCCTCTTGAAAGTCTCAGCTGCCAAAATGCCACTGGTTTGGGAGGAAAAAAACCTCACTGGTCCTGTGACTCACCGGGCTGCGGGTGCCAGGGCTTGTTGGAGCTTGTCAGGGCACAGCTCGCCTCGGCGGGGCAGAGACGTGGCTCCAGCCCAGTAGACTGCCCCGATGCTCTGTCTGCTTGGGGGGTGAAGCCTGGGGCTGGGGGGACGGTGGCATTCATGCTCCTGGCTGGGAAAGGGGGGGGCGGCTCCTGTGCGGAGCGGTGCAGGGCCTCAAGATTCCCAGCAAAGCCGGTGCTTCCAGGCAAGCCCGCGGTCTGGGGGAGAGGTCTGACCCCAGAAAAGGCCAGACCCAGAGGGACAGAGGTGCTACAGCAGATCCTCCAGGTGAGAAAGAGGAGGTGGTGGCCTCTGAGGCAAGGAGCGCTGGCTTTGCCTCTCCTGCAAGCCAGGTTGCTCTGCCCACCTGAGACTAGGCTTGGTTTTGAAGGAGCCTCATCTCCCCCCATATCCCCCCAAGGAGAAGCTCTTTCCAGATGGGGCAGAACCCTGCTGAGAAAACCCAGCACCAGCCCAAAGTCTTTTTCCTTGGGGATGTTACCACCTTCTGGGCAAATTCATGCAGCCCAGGGCTGCCTGGCCCATCCTATTAAGGTTCTCAGCCTCTCCATCCCGCAGAGATTCCCATGCTGTGCTCCCCCATGGGACCAGGTTTCCCCCACCCCGGGGTACCGTGCCCAGTTGGGGCTCCACTGGGAAGGGCTGGCCTGGGATTGCAGAACTGGACTGTGGTGCTACTGCTCCTCCCATTCCAGTCCTGAGGCTGCTCCCAAGGACACTGTGTCCTGCACAAAGTCCCCCTGAGAGGTCTCCAGCAAAGACACTGTGCTTTGGGTGGAAGCACAGCAGAGACCAGGCAGACCTGGGCACACTCCGTGGCCAGGGAGGCCAGCAGGGCTTTGAGCTGGTTACGTGTCCCCTGGGACCCCCCTTCGGCTCAGAATCACAGAGTGGTGGGGTTGGAAGGGACCTCTGGAGATCATCCTGTCCAACCCCCTGCCAGAGCAGGGTCACCCACAGCAGGTGGCACAGGAACACGTCCAGGAGGGTTTGGAATGTCTCCAGAGATGGAGACTCCACCAGCTCTCTGGGCAGCCTGTGCCAGGGCTCTGCCACCCTCACAGGAAAGAAGTTCCTCCTCACGTTTAGGTGGAACTTCCTATGGTCAAGTTTGTGCCTGTTACCCCTTGTCCTGTCGCTGGGCACCACTGAGAAGAGCCTGGCCCCATCCTCCTGACACCCACCCTTTAAGTGTTTATAAGCGTTGATAAGATCCCCCCTCAGTCGTCTTTTTTCCAGACTGAACAGCCCCAGATCCCTCAGCCTTTCTTCATCAGAGAGGTGTTCCAGTCCCCTCATCAGCCGAAGGCAAGGCAGGCAGACTGCTATAGTCATAGAATAGTTCGAGTTGGAAGGGACCTTTAAAGGCCATCTAGACCAACCCCTCTTCCAGGAGCAGGGACATCTTCAACTAGATCCGGTTGCTCAGAGCCCTGTCCAACCTGAGCCCTGGAATGTTTCCAGGGATGGGGCATTGACCACCTCTCCGGGCAACCTGGGCCAGGGTCTCACCACCCTCATTGTGAAAAATGTCTTCCTTCTATCTAGTCTGAATCTCTCCTCTTTCAGTTTAAACCCATCACCCCTTGTCCTATCGCAACAGGCCCCGCCAAAGTTAGTCCCCATCTCTCCTGTAGGCCCCCTTTAAGCACTGAACTTATTTTTTTTTGTAGAGGCTGGCTCCAGGCCAGGGTAGAGACAGTCTCAGCGGGGGCACTGCAGCCGGGAGAAGGCACAGGTACTAATTGACTTTATTTATTAGCAACGCGAAGGCAGGGATCACAGGCTGCCCTGCACGCCCGCTGGAGTCCCAGGTAGGACTCTTGCAGACCACAGAGGGCTTGAGCATCCCAGCGCTCCAGGGCACCCGGAGAGTCCCCTAGCACCACGGGGTCCCTCGCAGGGACAGAGAGCCATCACCAAGGAATAGCTTTACCTTCCCAGTTGAGCAGGGTCCCACTGTGTTTCTCGGAGAGGATCGGCAGTACAGATAGCAGCCCCCGCACGCTTGTGTCCACCGTTAGGTCAGCCTGCAATGGGAACAAGTGAGGAGCAGGATCCAGACCCCACCGTCATTCCCAGCCACCCACTGGCACCCGCTCAGCTCCTGCGTGCCAGCGGCAAGGCTCCTTCCACCCAGACCACGTACAGAGCCATGGGAGGCGGGATGGGAGCGTTACATGGGAGGATGGTTGGGTATCTGCGTGCTTGCTGATGCCTTGGATGGAGGTGGCTTGGGTTGGGAAGCCAGGGCTACGGGCTTAAACCACGTAAAAGACCCCTGCTGCAAGCGGGATGCTACGTGCAGCCTTCTCAAAACTCCAGGGTCGCAGGGACCAGCCCCATCCCAAAACAGGGATCCTGCAGAGTGAGTAGAGACCTCATGGACCTGCAGCTCTTCGAGGAGGGGGCTGCAGGGTGGGATGGTGCTGTTCCTCTCCTCCCTGCTCTGTCAGATTCAGGTTCCCTGCACATCTCCGGGCTGCCCAAAGCCTTTTTCCCCCCGAACAGTCCCCTGCCCACCCTGGTGCTGATGCTATTTCCCGGGCAGCACCCACGTGTTCTGCAGCGGCCCAGCACAGGCATGGGCAACTTGCAGCCTGAGAGACAACGCATTCTCGCATGGATCCCTCCTCCTGAGAGCCATCCCGGCCACCTGAGGCACCTCCCGTGCCACTGCCAAGTTCACAGGCTTGGGTTCCACCCATGGGTCTCCCCGCCTCGACCTGCTCAGCCGAAACCCACCTCCTGGCTGCCCATGTCGGTTTTCACCCAGCCAGGATGAAGCGCCACGCAGAGGATCCCGGCTTCCCCGTAGGTCAGAGCCTGGCACTTGGTGAGCATGTTGAGGGCAGCCTGGGGGAGGAAGGAAGCATCAGCCATGGGCAGCAGAATGCTCCACACACTCATGGCGAGGGAGAAAAAGCAATGCCAGGTCTTCAAGAGATAGTGCGTGTCTGCCTTAGGTGGGCAGCAGCTGGGCATGGAGATGCCCGGGGAGCTCCGGCGGTGATCAGCACAGGTAAATCCCTCCATCTCACGGAACAGCTCTGTCTCCCACTGAGCTCAGGAGCACGGGCAGGTCCCCGGTCTCCATACCTTGCTGCAGCGGTAGGAGATGACAGGCTTGAAGAAGGACTCGGGAGTTTTCTCGATGGACCCCATGATGGTGGAGATGTTGATGATGGCTGCCTTGCTGCAACTCAGTCCCTTTTCCGTGCTCTCCCGGGCAGCCTTCTTCAACAGGGGCAGGAACGCCTGGGGAGAAGCAACCTTGTGGGACGCCTGTGCCTCGAGCCAGCCCCACTTATGGCAACTGCAACAGGGAGGAGGATGAGGAGGAACAGCAGGAGGCCAAGACAGCCTGGGTGTTTTGCCGCAGTGGCCCTGCCTGCTCCCAATTAGCCCAGCACAATGTAATGGGGCTACAAAGGGCCTGGGCTGGGAGCGCAGCTCTAGCACTGCCCCCTCCCTCCTGCAGCCCTGGGAAACTTGGCAAAGCCCTCTGAGATCTCCGTCGTGACCACGGACACCCCGGGCTACCCTCAAGCAGAGCTAAATTCTCTCTCCAAGGTGAGCTCCATCCCCAGATCTTCATCCGTACCTGGGCCATCAGCATTGGCCCCACCGCATTGGTCTTGTACATCCTTATCATCTCTTCAGCATCTACCGTCTCCAGCGATGCCGTCGGGGTGTAGATGCCAGCGTTGTTTATCAGCAGGTTCAAGCCTGTGCCATTCAGCTTCCCCTCCACGATCTTCACTGCATCCGTAATAGCTGAGGGATTCGCAACATCTGCAGTGGAAGAGAAGTTTGAGAGCCATGGGGTCCACCCGGGGGACCTGGGGAGAAGAGGGAGGTGAAGATGCTGAGGAACAGCTACGCATCCCGACCTGCGTGGCCTTCCATCTGTGGGCACCAGGTGGTGCTGCGCAACCAGCTCAGAGCACCTCGGCTCCCAGCAAGTCCCAGCTCATCTCAAAACCGCCTCCTTTGCCATCCACAGGGTGCCCCACTATCAGCAGCGGAAGGACGCTGCCCTGGGGCAGCCCACCAGGCAAAGCCACTCTGGGGACAGCCCCGTGTGGCAAAGTGCTGCTCTGACTCCCATGCTGTGTCAGGCACCAGTAGTCGTGGCCCCCTCTCAGTGGACAAAGTCCATCCCTGAGGAAGCTTTGGAGAACCCAGGGCGGTTTTGGAGGGGGACAGTCCCATGGGGGCTGTGCTGGGACCTGCTGGGGATGGCTCTGCAAGGTCCTACAGCTCCTGCCCCGGCTCTGGGATGACCACACAGCATTTCCACAGGAGCTGCCTTCCCGGAGGAGCCCTCCCAGTCATGCCTGGGACTTGGGATGAAGGCAGCTCAGCTGCATAGCACAGCAAGGACACGGCCGGTTGGCTGCAGGAGCTGGACCCTGCCCAGGATGGGTCTCAAGAACCTCCTGGTCCTGTGGCCATGGGGCAAGGGGACTCCTGGGAACAGGGTACTGGGGCTGAGACAGGTCTGGAGAAACTTGAAGGGGTTCTGAAGAACTGGATCCCCCTGTAGAGCCTGAAGGCAGGGAGGGAGGGAAGAAGAAACGGGGCAAGTATGTCCAGCAGCCACAAATTTACCAGCTCGACAGCAGAGCGCACCTACCCAGCTTCACGAGAACCAGGTTTGGGTGTTTGGATGCCAGATCTCTCAGCTCCTACAAAAAAAGAGACATGGAAACAATCAGCACGAGGCAGAGGTGATGCCGAGCGTGACCCTGGGGCACCAGCCATGGTCCACCCTGAGGGAAACATCTTCCAGATGTTCCTCAGCATTTTTGAATGGCTGGACTGGGGACCCGCCTAAGGCACTCGGTCTTCTTCCACAAAGCTCCACAAAGCGACGTGAACGTGTTCAGAGTGCGATATGGCCGCAACTGCAAGATACTACAGCCACTCTCCCAAAGGCTGCTGGGCCTCCATACACAACCCAGCCAGAGCCACAGCGAGGGATGACAGCAAACTATTAAGGACCAGCTCACCCAGAAATGATGCCAGCTGGCTGGAAACATGGCCAGAAGTGTCTCCCAGAAGCTGCTGGAAGGGTAACGGAGTGATGGCCGTGAGTGCCAACATCAGACTTGACGTTTGGGGAAAAGACATCTGGATCCAAACAGCCCAGTCCCAGGATCCACTCTACTCTGGACACTGCGTTGCATCCTCTCAAGTGAAATGAACCACTCTGCACATTTTTATTGATTATTTTCACCAAACACAGAGGATTCAGAAGCTCTTTCCAAACAGGAACCGTTCAGCTTTACTAGCAGCTCTTTGGTCTCAGCCTTCTCCAACTAAAGCAAGTTTTAGACAACAGAAACTAAACCACCGTGTTCAGCGTGTCCAAAATGATTGTTTTCAGATCTAAAAACCTCTGAGAAACAAGCCCACAGAGAATGCTACAGGAGAAATGCAAATCGGTGACTTCTTGTGAGGGGACCCGTCCTACCAACATGGAGCGGGAGAGCTGCTGGCACTGGCTGTGGTCCACCTTCAGTTACCTCTGAGCTTCCCCACCAGGCCCTGTGTTCCCACATTACCCCTGGGCACAGGAAAAGATGGAAAATCCATCTAAATGGTTTGCGATGGCCAACAGGTGTTTCTCCTCCCCTGTTTTGCCCTGCTGCTGGCCTCTGCAACCTTGCACCATCCCAACATGAGTCCATCCCAACACCTGACCCGGGCACAAAGGGGCAGGAGGAGGAATGTGGCACCAGCCTGATGGAGGGTCACTCTGCCCTTGGTCTCCTGTGTTCATGAACTTCAGCAGCAACACCCTGAAGACACTGCCCTCACCCTACCACAGCTGGAAAAGGCTTCGAGAAGCATCCCACAGTTGACAGTGATGAGCATGGACCACCCTGGGGGGAAAATGTCTCCAGTCCAGCCTTGTAAAAGAGGATCAGAGATCCTCTGACCTCACCATTGCCCCAGTCCAGCAAGCTGGGGCAGGGGGAAGAACACAGCAAAAATAAGAGACCCGAGCTAGTCTTAACCCATCCAGCTTGGGCACCGGCAGCAGGAGGGGCTGGGCACCCCTGGGCTGGTGTCCCAGTGGATTCTCACTGCACCGGGATCGCTCCCGAGCCAGAATAACGCTGGCAGAGAGCACACGAAAAGCATCTCAAGGACTTTCTAAGGCACGGTCCCTGCACACGGCCAAGCTGCGAGAAGATGCAGGAAACAAACCTGCCAGAGACAGGATGTATCAGAGGACAAGCATCTCCCCGCTGGTATTTCAGTGCAGAGGAAAACCAAAACTGGACCTACGGAAAGGTGGAAGCACGGGCGACGTTTCGTTCCTGTGATCATCTCCTGCTAAAGCAACACGTGTGAATCTCTCCCATTTTCCTGAAGTGGAAAGCAGCGGAAGGAGGATCCCACAGCTCCACGGGCCACCAGTTAATGAACCCCCCAGATTTTGCAGAGACTGGGAACACGTCGCAGAGCTGCATCGCTGCAATTCCCACCAGCTCAGCCAGATGCAACCACTGAGTCAAACCCTGCTCAGACCCAATGGTGTGTGAGCTGGTGCCCTGCTGGTGGCGCACAGGCGAAGGCCTGGCACTGGAGGGCCAGCTGGGGGGCAGTCAATGCAGCCTCAAAGAGCCCAGCAGCACAGATTTAAGGGTGGCAGCGCTTATTCTTCAAATCATAGAATGGCTAGAGTTAGAAGGGACCTTAAAGCCCACCCAGTGCCACCCCCTGCCCTGGGCAGGGACACCTCCCACCACACCACATTGCTCCAAGCCCCATCCAGCCTGGCCTTGAACCCCTCCAGGGATGGGGCAGCCACAGCTTCTCTGGGCAACCTGGGCCAGGGGCTCACCACCCTCACAGCAAACAATTCCTGCCTCAGATCTCACCTAAATCTCTCTTTCATTTTAAAACTGTTCCCCCTCATCCCATGGCTCCCCTCCCTGATCCAGAGTCCCTCCCCATCTCTCCTGGGGCCCCTTTAGGGCCTGGCAGGGGCTGGAAGGTCTCCCCGGAGCCTTCTCTTCTCCAGGCTGAACCCCCCCAGCTCTCTCAGCCTGTCCTCACAGCAGAGGGGCTCCAGCCCTCCCAGCATCTCCGGGGCCTCCTCTGGCCCCGCTCCAACAGCTCCGTGTCCTTCTGCTGTTGGTGCCCCAGCGCTGGAGGCAGCACTGCAGGGGGGTCTCACAGAGCGGAGCAGAGGGGCAGAATCCCCCCCACCTTGCCCTGCTGCCCACGCTGTTGGGGGGGTTTCTGGGCTGCCAGTGCACGTTCTGTTAATGTTGAGCTTCTCATCCACCGACACCCCCAAGTCCTTCTCGCCAGGGCTGCTCTCCAGCCATTCTCCGCCCAGCCTGGATTTGTGCCGGGGGTTGTCCCGACCCCCTGCAGGACCTTGCCCTTGCCCCGGGCACTTCACCCACCGCAGAGCCACCCTTCAGGGCACTTCCACGCCAGGCAGGGCACGGGACACACACGACATTCCCCGCGACCACAACACTTTTGTCCCGCCGACAAAGCAAACCCGGCGCGTTATTTATGGCACCTGCCCGCACCCCGGGGTGCTGCCGAGCCCCCCCCTCCCCTCCCCGCCCCCGGCCCCGCACTGACCTGGGCCCGCGGCCCCTCGGGGTCCCGGCAGGTGGCGAAGATCCAGGCTGGCGGTCGCGGCGTCCCCAGCAGCTGTTTGACCAGCTCCAGCCCGATGCCGCGGTTGGAACCGGTCAGCAACACCGTCCGCGCCCGAACCGCCGCCATCGCCGCCCGCCCCCGGCGCCGCGGGGCGGGACCGACCCGGCACCGCCCCCCTCCCGGCTCCGGGCTGCCCGGGAGGGGGCTGTCCTAGACACCGGCAGGGGGGTGTGTGTGTGGGGGGGGTGTGTATGTATTTTTTGCTTCCCATTTGATATTCGTTGCAAACACACCGGCCGCGTCCCCGCCTGCCCCCGCGGGGGGGAGTGTCGGCTCCCGGAGCGATGCTCGGGGAGGGGCGGGGGGGGGAGGCGGGGGGGGACCCCCACCCCTTCCCCAAGGCTGGGGCGCAGGGGGGAAGGCTTACAGCATTCCTGGGGTGGTGTTTTCAGCAGCTTTGGCACAGCAATGCGATTTTCCCCCTAGATAGAGGAGGGGGCGGGGGAAAACCCTAAATCCCAACAATTTATGAGGGAGGTACCAAATCCTTCCCGGTTGTTTCTATTGTCTGCCCAGAAACGCGCCTGATTTTGCGCTCTCTGTGATGGTCAGATGGGAGAAATCGGGATAAGTAGGCTGCAGTGTGGGGATGGACGTGGACCTGTTGGAGCGGGGCCAGAGGAGGCCCCGGAGATGCTGGGAGGGCTGGAGCCCCTCTGCTGGGAGGACAGGCTGAGAGAGCTGGGGGGGTTCAGCCTGGAGAAGAGAAGGCTCCGGGGAGACCTTCCAGCCCCTGCCAGGCCCTAAGGGGGCTCCAGGAAAGCTGGGGAGGGACTCTGGAGCAGGGAGGGGAGCCATGGGACGAGGGGGAAGGGATTCAAACTGGAAGAGGGGAGAATTTAGATGAGATATTAGGAAAAAGATTTCACTGTGAGGGTGGTGAGCCCCTGGCCCAGGTTGCCCAGAGAAGCTGTGGCTGCCCCATCCCTGGAGGGGTTCAAGGCCAGGCTGGACGGGGCTTGGAGCAACGTGGTGTGGTGGGAGGTGTCCCCGCCCAGGGCAGGGGGGTTGGAACTAGATGACCTTTAATGTCCCTTCCAAATGACACCGTTCTTCAATTCTATGGCGGTGTTTGTGGGGACTTTTCTTCTTGCCTTTGTTGATGAGTGTGAGGTTCCTGGTGCAACAGCTGGATCAAAGGTGTTGAAAGGAGTAAAGCAAGGAAAAGGTTTAGTGGCCTCTGGGCATGGGAAAATGGAGCGTAAGGGGAAAGGGAAAAGAGAAAAGAGACCATCAGCATCAGCTGGAGGACATGTACCAGCTCTGGTACACGTTGGGTATGTTGTTAGGACTGCCAGGAAAGATACATGGAGAAAGCACGGAGACAGAGGCTTTCCTGCAAAGTCTCTGTCTACCGGCATCTCTTTAACGCTAAGAGGTAGTGCAACAAGCTCTGGCTAAGTCCAGTCGTAACATCGGTTTCACTGGAACTGACTTCTTGTTGCAAGGAAGGAGAGACAAAAGCAAAGGTGATGGTGTTGATGTCTTAACTTTCAGCTCTTATATGGAAAACCAAATGCACAAATGACATTAAAATCCCATTATGGTGAGCGCGCGACCAGGAGCAAAACAGTGAAGTAATGACTGAGCAGTTCTGATTTCTGTAAGCACCATTATTTCTGTTACTTATTTTCGCCCTTGTCTCACAAACACTAGACAACACATCTCTGATACCACTAAATAAGTCAGAAAATAAATAACGATATCAATATGGTGATAGCATCAGGTGATTTGTGCTAACTTTATCCTGCTCCGCTGCAGCTCAACTCCATGGATGAACCTCCGCTCCCCCGTTTGCCTTGGGATATAAAAAAGCTTGGAGAACCTTTTAGTTTTGAACAACGCTACAGAAATTGGAATTTGCTAGAAATAAAGCTTCGATTATGCCAATAAATACTAAGCAGCAGGAAACATCCTTACAGCGTATATTTGGATTAAAGGTCCCATTCTTCTTTTTCTGCCTTGTTCAGTGCTCAGGCCATTAATTAGGTGACTTGTCAGCAGAAGTGCCGCTCCATCTGTTGCAAAGATTGTCGGATAAGGTACGAAATAAGGACACAAACAGCCACAGTGGACCACACTGAGGAGCGGGTGTTTGGGCCACCTGTTTCCTGCAGGTCCCGCATCCTGGAGGCAAATTATATTAACGAGCTCTTCCCAGGTGCTTGTTCCAAAAAGCCTTGGAGACAGGGATCCCCCTGTGACCTGCCGCGTAGAAACAGTGAATGCGCGGCCCCGGCTGAAGTCAGCAGGAGCCTCTTCGGAATATAAATGTGAACTGTGAAAAAAGGGCAGGCTCCAAGCGTCTGTAACCGAATGCTTCCCAATGCGGACATTGCTTGACCCACTTTTGTGCTTCAGTTCCCCGCCTACAAAATAGGGGATTATAAATTTTTTTCGAACCTTGTTAGTTAAAACGTTGCGAGGCTTCCAGAAGGTACTAAAGAGAACTACAACCAGCAGCGTTGCGTATAAATAAACCCCAGTGTTTTATTTTCTCTTGAACAAACAGGCCTTGGTAAATTCCTGCTGCCTGGTAAAGCCTGATTCTGGTATTACCAAATTTTGGAGCGCTTGAGCATATAAATACAAGCGTGTTTCACATGTGCGGCCCTCAGCCCCCTCTTAACCTTGGTGGGCACTCTCATCCTACTGTGATGGACGCGTTTGGCCCCCCTCAGCAGGAGTTCAAGGCTCTGCACTTGCAGTTGCTTCTCCCATTGTCCTCGATACCACTTGTCTCTGGGCGTTAGACCACATGGCGGTTGAGTCCAGGAGACTTCTCGAGCCGCGTGGGGGGAACTCCTGCAGGGACCATGGCTGTGTGGCCTCTGCAAGCCGAGGGCAGAGTAGGCAGGACCCACAACACCTTTGCCTTTGTCTCTCCTTCCTTGCAACAAGAAGTCAGTTCCTGTGAAACCGATGTTGTGACCGGACCTAGCCGGAGCTTGCTGCACTACCTCTCAGTGTTAAAGAGATGCCGGTAGACAGAGATTTTGCAGGAAAGCCTCTGTCTCCGTGCTTTCTCCATGTACCTTTCCTGACAGTCCTAAAATGGGACCAGTACCGTCCAACCTTACAAGAATTCCACGGTCAGTGGGCCAGTGTCTGTCTTTGGGCAACTGAATCAAGCTCTCATGGGCTCTGAAATTCAGTCCAGATGGGTTGCGCTCTGTCTATATTTGGACTATGAAAAGTATATTTGTCAGCATTTTTTAAACTGTCTGGTTGGAAGGGGAAGTAAAAACCTTGGTTGTCTGTCCTCCTCCTCTCATCCCACAGCCTGGTCAGCAGCAGGGCTTGAGCAGGCTTCCACCACCAGCTCAGCGGTGATGGGGATGGCTGTTCTGGGCAGGAGGTGGCTCTGCCCCTCCACCCTGCCTGAGTCCAGCAGCACTGAAGGAAAACCAGCTCCTCTGCACTCTCTGCCTCAAGTAGAGAGTCCCCCCCGATCCTGCTCTTCCCACTTCTCCATGGGTCTGGTGCACGAATGTGGCGAGTGAAGGTGTTTTCTGCGCTTTGTGCCTCTCTTGGCGTTGTGTTGGACTTCCGTCAGCACTAATCATCCAGCCCAGCTTCCGTCCAAGCCTCTGTGCCTCCTATTTCCAATGAGCTGGTTTGAGGTCTTCAGGAACTGCTTTGCTTAGAGGAAACACCCATCTCAGGGGCTTTGGTGGAATTCTCTGGAGTCTGGACCAGAGAACCCACCATAAGCGTGGAAGAGGAGCAATGCATTTACTCCCTGCTTGAGGTAGCCACAAGTGGAATCTACGGTTTCATGCAATCATAGAATATGTTGGGTTGGAAGGGACCTCTAAAGGCCATCTAGTCCAACCCCCCTGCAGTGAGCAAGGACATCTTCAACTAGATCAGGTTGCTCAGAGCCTCATCCAGCCTGGCCTTGAATGTCTCCAGGGATGGGGCCTCCACCACTTCTCTGGTCAACATGGGCCAGTGTCTCACCACCCTCAGTGTAAAGAACTTCTTCCTAACGGCTAATCTAAACCCACCCTGCTCTAGTTTAAACCATTGCCCCTCGTCCTATGGCTCCATGCCCTGGCAAACAGCCCCTCCCCAGCTTTCTTGTAGGCCCCCTTCAGGGACTGGAAGGGGCTGGAAGGTTCCTTGGAGCCCCCAGGTCTCTCAGCCTGTCCTCACAGCAGAGGGGCTCCAGCCCTCGGATCATCTTCATGGCCTCCTCTGGACCCACTCCAATAGGTCCATGTCCTTCTTGCGCTGAGGGCTCCAGAGCTGCACGCAGCACTCCAGGTGTTTCCCACAGATTCATCCGGATCTGAAGAGACCCAGCGGTTCCTGTAGCCGTCCTCTCCACTGGGCAAAGGCTGCTTGGAAACTTGCCTCAGACTTGGTTTCTTCTCATATTAAGACACCGTTAGTTTTGCCAGGGTCATGAGTGCTTTGCGTCTGCTTCACCTGCAGCTGGTGGTTTGGGTGCCTGGGCTCGAGGCCAGCTCTGAGATAACGCAGCTGTAGCCTGGAACAGTCTGCCGGGAAAACACCAAAGCTATGAAAAAGGACCACGAGAAGCCTTACTTGAGACCTCCTCACCTCGCTCGGGAGGTTAGGCTCTCACCCTCACTGCCTACATGATCCCTTCACGGCAGGGTGTCACTAATCTTCTCCAGCCAAAAAGAAAATGAGTCACAACGGGGGAACAAGCACTGCCCAGTTTCACATACAAGCAGTTGCAGGGCTGGGTGGGTTTTACCCCGCCCCAGGATTAGCGGCTCATTCATCGCTATCTATTACTTCTTCAGCAAGTGACTAGTATGTGACAGCCCGAAACAACCCTGAGTACACCATGGAGGAACTAGGCTTGATAAATAATAGGGAGTTTATTCTTATTTACACAGTAGATTAAATGTACCAAAGCTAATTGTGCCACACACCCATTCCCCTGGCCGGCAAAGAAAAGTGAGTTTCTCAAAGGCTTCTGGAAGCAGCGCTGCCGTTGCCCTTTGTGCAAACATCTAGGCGAGCCTGAGCACACCTGAGCTTCCAGCAACTGATAGCGAAGGAGGCGTGACTGCGGCTCGGAAAACTGGCTCCGAGTCTTCCTGGTGTGGTGAGATGGAAAGCATCCATGGGTGAAATACGGCTGGCTGAGGAGTTGTGGGAGAGGGGTGTGCAACAAGGACCTCCACGCTCATCTTAAGGTTTAGACCATGCAAGAACGTTTCAGAGCAAAAGAACCACCTGAATCCCTTCTCGGGAGCTGGTCCAAGGTCCCTTCCAGAGGCTCGGGGACAGCAGCAGCGCTTGGGAAGAGGCTGGGCGGTGAGCCAGGCAAAGCTGGTCGCTTTTTCCTCCGCCTCTTGGCACCAGGTTGGACTCTGACTCCTGGAGAAGCAGCGCTTGTTTAAACTCTAATGGTCATCGATGCAGCGTGGGGCCCCAGGGCAAAGTCAACATCATAAAGATACGACTCCAAAACAGTGGAAGGCTATGAAAATGTGGTGACACAGGGAAAACAGGAGATTTAAAAGGTTAATTTTTTGTTTCTGATGCCATCTGGTTCTGAGGGACCGCGGGGGTTTCTAACAGACCGTGGGTGATGGCATCATCCTCCGCCTAGAAGAAGAAAACCATGGAAGGCTGTTTTGGGGAGCAGAGCCCTCATGCAAATAGCGTATACCAGTAAGTATAGCTGTGGTCTGGGGTTATTAAAAAGTAAAAATACAGAAAAGCTACCGAAATGACCTATCAGAGCCCGAAAGCCAGTCTGAGAGGTGCGCTGAGGTGGGGAGAACTGTCAGGGTCCTCAGGGAGAGATCAGTCTGAGACAGGCCGCTGGAAGAGCCAGAGCTTTGTACCATCGGTAAAGCGATAGGAATTTGTAAAGCCAAAGAAGTCTCTCAAGCCAATAAGGAGAATCAGAACAGCAGAAGGAGGTCTGATTGGCCTCAGGAAAGAAAATGGGAAAAAATGAAATGCGTAGAGCTTAAGGAGAGGCTGAGACTTGGGATGAAGGGAAGAGGGAAGGTTTGTGATCAGCTCCCAGATCCAAGCTGCAGATGCACAGGAGGGCAGGAACCAATTGCTGCTGCCGTGTTCCTGCAGAAGAATATCTCGCCTAAAAGCTGGGCGGCGCAGTGCTAGATGGCCATCGGAGCAAAGGCAGTTCGTGGGATGCTGGTGCAGAAAGTACCATGGGACCCCAAAAAGGGGCACTGCCACGAAAGAAAAGCTCCAGGCAGTAGAAAGGAGAAGGGTAGAACCCCAGTCTTGGTTGCCACCAGGTTGTCCAAGCGAATGAAGTGTGCTTAATGTGCTGATACTATACCTGTGTGCAAAGTCTTATGAATAACAGCAGGGGAACTAAACAAAGACGTTAGCAGGGAACATTTTCCACAGGGTCCAGGAGGGGAAATGTTGGCTATTGCCGACTGTGGCGGTGTGCTCTCCCTTTTTCCCCCCTTTCCCTCCCCTCGGCTCCTGCTCAAGCCATGGCCATCAGCGGGAGGTGTGATGAGTTGCACTTGAACTTTGGGGGATGGCTGGCAGCACAGTCAAAACACTGTCTGGAGTGGGGACCTAGATATTTTCTTCCCATGGGAATGTGGCTATAGGGCAATTCTCTTACTCTAGAAACAGTGGCCGGCCAAGAGCCCTTTGAGGTCTCCTGCACGGCAGCGGCTGCACGCCAGGATCTCCCCTTGAGTGGGGACGCTCGCTTAGGGTTCTACTCCTCGGTGTTGAGAGATTCCTTGCCGCAACAGATTCTTGGTAAGCGAGTAAACTTTGAAATCTTAGCTAAGTGATATGGTGTAAGGGAGAACTTTGTAGAGTGGAGTTGATGGTTGGACTCAATGATCCCAAGGGTCTTTTCCAACCTAAACGATTCTATGATTCTATGATCTAAGGATTGATTGCACGTATATAATCCTTTAGACAGAAACCATTGACCAAGTCTGGGACTAGGATTGGATCCTGCCGCACCATGGCTCCTCTCTGAGAAGGAGTTTAGAAAGCCAGGGGGTCCTTTCTGAGCCTCATGACTCAACGGGAGGGTCTCCCTGACAGCTTCCTCTGTGCAGTAAATAATCAAGTGTACCCTGGCGTTGAATCTCATAAAATCACTGTCGCATCCACTACTAACTTCGTTAAATCACTGTTTATGTTAATAAATACTTCACTACTTCTCTCTTACGAGTGAACTTAATCACTCCGCCCGCAACACCTGCCCACAAAGATTATTTTTCATTTGCCACGCCAGGAAGCTCGGTCTGTTTGTGTGCATTTCTGTCACCTGCTCTGGGATTTACACCGAGTGAACAAAATGGTAAGTTTTACTCCGAGGACATGAAAGCAAACAAACATCTGCTGGCAAAGCTTGCTACGGAGGAAGAGCAAAGGCTGAGGCGGTCTCCAACCTGCGTGTTCCAGGGTCCGGGGGGAATTACAAAACCCCTCCGAGCTGGAGAGAGACGTGCGTGCCAGGTCCAGCTGGCAGAGCGGGCATATCAAAGGGTTTTAGTATCTCACGCTGAGATGCTGGGATGGGATGTGTAAAATTCAGTGTTCTCTCCAACAGGTACATGGTGATGATGATTCCAGCACCACGACAGCGGCAACTGCGATTTTCTGTGCTAAGGGTCTTGACACAAGCAAGCTTTGAGGCAGTTGACATTCCAGTCTCTCACAGACCCTAGCGAAAACAAAGCGGAGTTTTCCCCTGTGATTTGTGGCATGTCTCTAACTTGCAAAAAATCTCCTTAAAACACTGCTATTTGGTAAATATGTCTTTATATACATCCAATGAGTTTTTAACATATCTGGGAAAGAACTGGTGGCTATCGATGAGAATATTTCCCAAAGGCTTGATGTCCAGATCTACATGAGGTCCGTGTTGGTTTGATGAAACCCACTCTCTCGCCTGTCCTGTGCTGGGTTAACGCAGCCGGTGGCTGCCCGAGCCATGGTCTAGGGCAGAGCCTGGGGAAAGCAGGTAAGGATGGAAGGCTTGCTCCCTCCTGCAGCTGGACTACACCATGGCAGACCCAGCAGAGGCATGGTGGATGCTGCCACTGTAACGGGGCTTTGTCCTTCCTTTGTGTGGGGCTGGTGGCAGCATCCTCCCACTCTGTGCCAGAGCACAGGTCAGGTCCACGATTGAGCCCTTGAGTCAGTTGCCCAAGTATGAGATGGGGAGGTGAGGCAGGGCAGGACTGCCTGTTTTGGTGGCACCATGGTGACCATGCGACTGGCCTGAGGTGCAGAGGGCTCCCTGGGACCAAACCTTGGCACAGCCATACTTTTAAGTAGTTTTGTCCGGGGGGAAGGTGAACACAGCGGTGATATGCGGCCAGCAGATCCAGAGAGGTGATTCTTGCTCTCTACTCTGCTCTTGTGAGACCCCACCTGCAATACTGTGTCCAGCTCTAGATCCCTCAGCACAAGAAGGACATGGACATGTTGGAGCAGGGCCAGAGGAGGCCCCGGAGATGCTGGGAGGGCTGGAGCCCCTCTGCTGTGAGGACAGGCTGAGAGAGCTGGGGGGGTTCAGCCTGGAGAAGGCTCCAGGGAGACCTTCCAGCCCCTTCCAGTCCCTGAAGGGGACCTACAGGAAAGCTGGGGAGGGGCTGTTTGCCAGGGCATGTAGCGATAGGATGAGGGACAATGGTTTAAACTAGAGCAGGGTGGGTTTAGATGAGACATTAGGAAGAAGTTCTTTACACTGAGGGTGGTGAGACACTGGCCCATGTTGGCCAGAGAAGTGGTGGAGGCCCCATCCCTGGAGACATTCAAGGCCAGGCTGGATGAGGCTCTGAGCAACCTGATCTAGTTGAAGATGTCCTTGCTCACTGCAGGGGGGTTGGACTAGATGGCCTTTAGAGGTCCCTTCCAACCCAACATATTCTATGATTGTATGATTCTGTGAGGATGAGGGTGCTGCAGTCTCAGAGCAGGACTGAGTCAGAAGCAACTGTGGGACTGAGGATGGCAGAGCTGGACCACCAAATGGGCATCCTTACCCCCCGCCACATTCCCCCTGCCTGCGTTTGGGGAAGGTGCCACTGGCAGGAGAGTCCCAGGGCTGCACGGGGGACTGCCTGCCTTGCGGTGTCTACCAGATGAGCCCCAGAAAGCAGAGAGCATTGGGGAGGAGGAAAGCAGCCGCTGCTGGAGGGCAAGGGCTCACTTGGCTTTGCAGCTGGGAGGAAGCGGCTCTGGTTAATGCTACTGCCAAGACATCCCGGGGGAGGAGATGACACATCAGCAGAGTCAGTGTCTCCATTGTTGCCCAGCAGGCCATGCAATGGCTCTGGGACTTGCCTCTTGAAAGCAACGGGTTGGCAAGAGGTTTCTGGGGATATGGTTTCACCCGTACTGCTGTGGGAACACATGACGTGCACGCACACCAGTCCCAGGCCTGCAAATCTCTAACGCCTCACTTGAGGTACCGGGCAGCACCGGGCTTCACAGCTGATAGCCCAGAACTGTCTGTGCCCCACGCCAATGAGCGATGTGGAGAATGGGGCTATGACCAAGGCATTTCTCTTTGCTGGAGAAGGTGCCGGGCACCTGAGTCCTCCATGGCTCTGGGCAGAGGGACCACTCAACTTAGCACTGCATCTGTAATGTGTCAGCCACACAGGTCCACTGCCTTCTGCCAGTAGACCATGCTGGGTTTGCTCCAGTCCACGAGTCTTTCATGGGACAATCAGAGAGTGGGAACCGGCTTGAAAGAGGCAAGAGCAAGGCAGAGAATGTCTGTGCACAACCATGTGTGGCACGACGTGGTATGATGTGGAAAGTCTGTCTAGCCCACAGGATGCTTGTGAAGCTGTCAAGCCCACCCAAGCCGTGGGACATCCCACATCCCTCCCACATGCTGCTCCCTCCCTCCTCACCCACAACAGATTCTCCTGGCCAGGCTGCCCAGAGATTACGGGGCCAGGTTTCCCAAGGTCAGCTGAGTTTGCCTGAAAACCCAAGTGACTTTTGCCCTTTGGTAACGCAGGCTGGCTCCCAGCCAGGAACTCTGTCCTAGAGTTCGAAGAGCTGGAGAGGTTGTAGCTGGAGCCAAGGGTTTGTTCAAGCCCCGAGTGGGTGGGGTGGCCGTGGAACATGCTATAAAGAAGCATTAGGGAGCTGAGCAAACAACGCAAGACGGAGCAGCGGGAGGAGAAGTGACATGGCAGGGCTTCGCGTCTGCTCCGTTCTGGTGACAGGGGCCAACCGTGGAATCGGCCTGGGGCTTGTCCAGCATTTGCTGGAGCTGCCAGAGCCACCCCAGTGGGTGTTTGCGGGTTGTCGGGACCCCAAGGGCCAGCGAGCGCAGGTGAGGCTGGGCTGGGCCACGGCGGGTTGTCCTGGGGCCAGGAGCGCTGGGTGCCGGGGCAGCAGGTTGGAGCAGGGAGGGGCTTTGCCAAGGGCTGGAGCTGCAGCCGGGCACCCGCGGCACAGGGAGCCGGGTCGGGACGGCCGTGGCAGCAGCTGTGCCTGGCATGTGCGGAGGGGATGGTGGCACATGGCGTGCGTGGGAGGCTCGGAGCCCCGTGTGAGGGGAGCGGGGCAGCCGCAGCAGGGTGCTGGGCGCGAGGCCGGGCAGGGACGGAGCCGGAGCCCCACGGGCTTTGCCTGGGAAAGGCTGAGCCTCTGCGCAGCCCCTCCTGCCCCCCCGTGCCCACGCAGTCCCTCTCTTGCAGGAGTTACAGAATTTGGCCTCCAAGCACCCCAACCTGGTCATCGTCCCGCTCGGTAGGTGCCCCGAGGTGGGGTCCCTCGCCCCAGTTCCCCTGGCGTGTGGCTCGGGCGCTGCGCACACCCTGAGAGCCCCATGCCTGGAGGGAACCGTGCCCACGGGCCACTGCCTGTGGGGACACTGGGTGCTGCTGGTCCTGGGGGGACACAGGGGACCCCTATCCACGATGGAGATGCTGACATCCCCTGTGTCGGCTCTGCAGAAGTCGCCGACCCCGACAGCATCAAGGCAGCTGCAGCCAGAGTCGGGGAGCAGCTGGGGGGCTCGGGGCTGAACCTCCTCATCAACAATGCTGGGATGCTGATAAACAGTACACTTGAGAATGAGACACTGGAGAACATGACGCAGGTTTACACCACCAACACAATTGGGCCCCTGCTGCTGGGCCAGGTGAGACCCTCACCCCCAGAACCACAGCGCAGCTCTTGTGGGTGTCCTTTCCGCCAGAGCTGGCTTCCCAAACTGGGCTGTCCCAGGGACATGAAGGGACGGTGGCAGAGGGTCCTGCCCCCGCTTTGGGGCCCAATGGGCTCTCACTTGGTGAGAAGCTCATGGAGCCGTGGGCTGGAGCTCAGGAGCTGGAGCCTGGTGGGCTGCGGCAGTGGGAAGAGGAGGGAGGATGCTCCGGTGCTGGTGCCTACGTTACCCACTATGGCAGGAGCTGGTCCTCTCCCCTGTGCCACCTCCATGCACACCCCTGTTTTCTCTCATCCTCTCCCCTCCTCTCTTCTTATCTCCTCTCCTCTCCTCGCAGGCGTTCCTGCCCTTGCTGAAGAAGGCTGCCCAGGGGAGCCCGGGCTCAGGGCTGAGCTGCAGCAAGGCAGCCATCATCAACATCTCTAGCATTGGGGGCTCCATTAAGGAAGCCTATTTTTGGGATCTGGCAAATAATCTCTCATACCGCTGCAGCAAGGTGTGTGATTTGCGGAATACGGGTCCAACCTTCTTTTCTCCGCAAGCAACTGCTCAAGCCCTCCAATGTCTCCCCCCTCAGTCCCAGCAGCTCTCTGCGCTGTAACTGAGCTCCAGGCAGTCACTGGATCCCTCTCATGGCACATTCCCCTGACTGGCCCCAGGTGGGCTCTGGCCGTGTCCCCTCGCAGCCCCCCTGCCCCTCCCACCGCCATCCTGCCCTCTCTCCCCACAGGCTGCTCTCAACATGCTGACCAAGTGCCAGTCCCTGGGCTACCGCGAGCACGGCATCCTCTGCGTTGCTCTCCACCCTGGCTGGGTGCAAACCGACATGGGGAGCTCAGCCGGACGCACAGTAGGAGTTTCCCCGCGGCGGGTCCCTCACAGTCCCTCTGCTGATCTCCCCCGGGAGGGAGCCACTGCCTGCAGCCCCCAACCACGACCTCCCCGCCTGCCCCATCCCTGCCCGGGCAGCTGCCCCTGCCCCGGCTGCCCCCATGCCCTCGGCTCCCTGCTCGGCCCCTCTGCCCGGGGCTGCCACCTTTCCCCTCACCCTGCGGTGGCTCCTGGCCCTGGCCCAGCTGCTCCTCGGGCACGGGCTGCCTCTCCCCCTCTCCCCACAGCCCCCCCTGACAGTGGAGGCCAGCGTGCAAGGGATGCTGAAGGTGCTCTCCTGCCTCTCCGAGAAGGACACCGGCACCTTCCTGGACTGGGAAGGGAAGGTCGTGCCCTGGTGAGATGCCAGCCTGGCCTCCTGGCAGCGGGGCTTGCTGCTGCTGCTCCCGACGGCCCCCGGCATCAATAAAGCCCTGCCCGAGAGCCACCGTCTCTGCTGTGCAGCCACGCTCCTTACCCCGGGCTGTGGCGGTGCCCGCAGCCGCCCGCCCACCCCACGGCTGTCGCTGGGTCCCCGGGAGGGACAGCCCGTGGGTGCGGTGGCAGCGCGACCAGCCTCTGGGGACATCCCCGCCAGGAGGCACCGCAGATGGGGCACAGCCCCTCTCCCAGCAGGAGAGAGATGTCCCGAGCATCCACAGGGCTGGCGACCATCCCGTGGGCTGGCTTTCACCCTGCCCAGCAGCGGGGCACCCCTGGGGCTGTGCTCCGCCTGGGGTGCCCGAGGGGCTGGGGTTCTCAGGGACCGGCTGCCCTCTCCCCTCAGTCGGGGGACGCTGGGTGGCAGCTGGGCAGACGGACACACGGCACTCAGGCAGAATATGGGCAGCGAGTGCCAGGCTCGGCCGGGACTGCCTGTCATGGCAGCCTGTCCCATCCCCTCCCGCTCTCTCCTCAGCCCAGGACGGGGCTGCTGGGGAGCGAGCCCCGAGGTCTGGAGGAGCCCCTGCTCTGGGGTGGTCCCGGCCCCCCAGGCAGGGCGGGGGGCTTGGGCAGGAAAGCAGCGGCCTCTGAGGAGGGGGCGGCACTGGTCCAGCATGGCTGGCACTGCCATAAGGAGGGAGGAGAAGGGGAAGGGGAAGGGCCCAGCCCTGGGATGAGCGGCCACCGGCCGCTGCAGCTGGGGACATGCAGGGATGTGACGCTCGTCTGGGTGACCGCGCTCCCCATCGGGACAGCCTGGGGCCCAGCAGGCCTGGCCCCACACTGACATCTCCCCAAGCTGCTGTCATTTTCTCCTCCACGCCCTCCTGGGCCCGCTGTTGGCAGGGCTGCCATGGCCGGTGGTTCCCTCTCTGCCCCGGCGCGGCTCCAGAGCCTCCAGCCCCATGTGCACAGAGATGCAGGATCCAGAGTGGGTCCTGGGGTTCCCGGAACAAGTGCCCTCCCTTCCCGGAGAGGGAGGAGAGCTGGTGGGGTGACCTGGTCGTGCCAACCCTTCCCTGCACAGCCCAGAACCTCCTCCCTCCCCATGTCGGTCTTCACCCAGCCTGGATGGATGGCCGCGCATAAGACCCCTTCTCTTGGAGCTCCACAGCCATGCACCTCGTCACCGTGTTCTGGGCAGCCTGGAAGAGGCACTGCCGTGCCAGCACCAAGCGGGGCATGGGTGGGCAGGAGGGGGGACATTTCCCAGCCAGAAAATGGCTGTGGAGGTGGGAAAAGGGACTTTTCCCTGGGGTAAAGCATCGGCACCACCCGCCTGAAGGGCTCAGTCCCGGTGCTGCTGTGTCGGTCTCGGTGCTTACGCTTAGGAGGACCAGGCAGGGGGTGGGTGGCCGGGGGCAGGTGGGTGCCCCCATGGGCTCCCCTCCACGGGCACGGTGCACAGCAGAGCGTCCCCAGCACCTCCCCTGGCACTTCACCTTGCTGGCACGGTACGGGTACATGGGGGCCTCCAGCACCCCGAGGCACAGCCCGATGGAGCCCAGTGTGGTGGAGACGCTGATGACCGCAGCCCTGAGCTGCCTCCTGGCCTCCCTGCTCCTCTGGGTGGGCAGAGGACACTCACGGTCCTGGTCTTCCCCCATCAGTCTGTGTCATTCGAGAGAGCCAGAACCCACCCAGCTGAGGCGACACTGCACATGGTGAATTCACAGATAGAATCATAAAATCATCTGGGTTGGAAGGGACCTTTAAGATCATGGAGTCCAACCAGCAACGTAACACTGACGAGTCCACCACTAAACCACGTCTGCCCGGCTTTTAAATACCTCCAGGGATGGCGACTCCACCACTTCCTGGGGCAGCCTGTTCCAAGGCTTGATAACCCTTTTGGTGAAGAAAATTTCCCTAATATCCATCCAAAGCCTCCCCTGGCGCAACTTGAGTCCATTTCCCCTTGTTCTGTCGCCTGTTCCCTGGGAGAAGAGACCGACCCCCCCGGCTGCACCCTCCTTTCAGGGAGTTGCAGAGAGTGAGAAGGTCTCCCCTCAGCCTCCTTTTCTCCAGGCTGAACACCCCCAGCTCCCTCAGCCGCTCCTCACAGGACTTGTGCTCCAGACCCCTCACCAGCTCTGTTGCCCTTCTCTGGACACGCTCCAGCACCTCAGTGTCTTTTCTGAGGTGAGGGGCCCAAAACTGGACACAGCCCTCGAGGTGGGGCCTCACCAGTGCCGAGCACAGGGGGACGGTCACTGCCTACCACTGCCTGGTCCTACCGGCCGCACTATTGCTGATACAGGCCAGGGTGCTGTTGGCCGCCTTGGCCACCTGGGCACACTGCGGGCTCATATTCAGCCAGCTGTCCACCAATACCATGGCATGGCAGCCGGCCGTGTCAACTGACACTTGTCTTACTGATGAGGAGCTTTGGGCCTTGGCCCTTCAGATGAGACTACACAGCCTTCAGAGCCCCCTGAGCCCTGGCACACTCAAGCTTTTGAGACCAACCCTAAACTTTTGTCCTTCCTGAAACAAGCATGAGAAGAGTTGCAAAATGGAGGTGCGATAACATGAGTTAATTTGCAAAGTGAGAGAACAGAGAGGGGAGATCCCAACAGCAGCGATGGCCCCCACATGTCAGAAGCCGTGGGGCAGCCACTGAGCTTAGTGCATCACGAGGCAGCACCCAAAGGGATGGAGGGCGCGAACGGCAGAGACGTGATGTGCTGGCCACAGACGTCCACTGCCTTCTGCCAGTAGACCACATTGGGTTTGCTCCAGTCCACGAGTCTTTCATGGGACAATCAGAGAGTAGGAACTGGCTTGGAAGAGGCAAGAGCAAGGCAGAGAATGTCTGCTCACAGCCATCTGTGGCACGACCTGGCTCATGAGACCCGGGAAGCGGGACGGGACCAGCCTGTTTCCAGTGTTATGTGGGTACGATGTGGAAAGACCATCTTGTGAAGCTGTCAAGCCCACCCAAGCCGTGGGACATCCCACATCCCTCCCACATGCTGCCCCCTCCCTCCTCACCCACAACAGATTCTCCTGGCCAGGCTGCCCAGAGATTACGGGGCCAGGTTTCCCAAGGTCAGCTGAGTTTGCCTGAAAACCCAAGTGACTTTTGCCCTTTGGTAATGCGGGCTGGCTCCCAGCCAGGAACTCTGTCCTAGAGTTTGAAGAGCTGGAGAGGTTGTAGCTGGAGCCAAGGGTTTGTTCAAGCCCCGAGTGGGTGGGGTGGCCGTGGAACATGCTATAAAGAAGCATTAGGGAGCTGAGCAAACAACGCAAGACGGAGCAGCGGGAGGAGAAGTGACATGGCAGGGCTTCGCGTCCGCTCCGTTCTGGTGACAGGGGCCAACCGTGGAATCGGCCTGGGGCTTGTCCAGCATTTGCTGGAGCTGCCAGAGCCACCCCAGTGGGTGTTTGCGGGTTGTCGGGACCCCAAGGGCCAGCGAGCGCAGGTGAGGCTGGGCTGGGCCACGGCGGGTTGTCCTGGGGCCAGGAGCGCTGGGTGCCGGGGCAGCAGGTTGGAGCAGGGAGGGGCTTTGCCAAGGGCTGGAGCTGCAGCCGGGCACCCGCGGCACAGGGAGCCGGGTCGGGACGGCCGTGGCAGCAGCTGTGCCTGGCATGTGCGGAGGGGATGGTGGCACGTGGCGTGCGTGGGAGGCTCGGAGCCCCGTGTGAGGGGAGCGGGGCAGCCGCAGCAGGGTGCTGGGCGCGAGGCCGGGCAGGGACGGAGCCGGAGCCCCACGGGCTTTGCCTGGGAAAGGCTGAGCCTCTGCGCAGCCCCTCCTGCCCCGCCGTGCCCACGCAGTCCCTCTCTTGCAGGAGTTACAGAATTTGGCCTCCAAGCACCCCAACCTGGTTATCGTCCCGCTCGGTAGGTGCCCCGAGGTGGGGTCCCTCGCCCCAGTTCCCCTGGTGTGTGGCCCGGGTGCTGCGCACACCCTGAGAGCCCCGTGCCTGGAGGGAACCGTGCCCACGGGCCACTGCCTGTGGGGACACTGGGTGCTGCTGGTCCTGGGGGGTCACAGGGGACCCCTATCCACGATGGAGATGCTGACATCCCCTGTGTCGGCTCTGCAGAAGTCGCCGACCCCGACAGCATCAAGGCAGCTGCAGCCAGAGTTGGGGAGCAGCTGGGGGGCTCGGGGCTGAACCTCCTCATCAACAACGCTGGAATTGCACAGCCAAAGTCACTTGAGAATGAGACACTGGAGAACATGACGCAGGTTTACACCACCAACACAATTGGGCCCCTGCTGCTGGGCCAGGTGAGATCCTCACCCCCAGAACCACAGCGCAGCTCTTGTGAGTGTCCCTTCCCCCAGAGCTGGCTTCCCAAACTGGGCTGTCCCGGGGACATGAAGGGACGGTGGCAGAGGGTCCTGCCCCCGCTTTGGGGCCCAATGGGCTCTCACTTGGTGAGAAGCTCATGGAGCCGTGGGCTGGAGCTCAGGAGCTGGAGCCTGGTGGGCTGCGGCAGTGGGAAGAGGAGGGAGGATGCTCCGGTGCTGGTGCCTACGTTACCCACTATGGCAGGAGCTGGTCCTCTCCCCTGTGCTACCTCCATGCACACCCCTGTTTTCTCTCATCCTCTCTTTTCCGCTCCTCTCTTGTATTCTCTCCTCTTTCTCCTCGCAGGCGTTCCTGCCCTTGCTGAAGAAGGCTGCCCAGGGGAGCCCGGGCTCAGGGCTGAGCTGCAGCAAGGCAGCCATCGTCAACATGTCGAGCTCTGCAGGCTCCATTGAGGAAGTCTATTTATGGAATTATGGACTTGTTGTCTCATACCGCTGTAGCAAGGTACTGCCACACTGCGCCAGGTGTGAGAACAGACATTTTCCTCTCCAAAGAATCTCACATGCCTTCCAACCTCCCCCTCAGTCCCTGCACCTCTCTGCGCTGTGACTGAGCTCCCATCAGCCACTGGATCCCTCTCACAGCACATTCCTCTGCCTGGCACCAGGTTCCACCTCAGAGGGACGTGCCGGGACGGGCCCTTGACTGGGCTGGGCGTCTGCACGGGGATAGTGCAGCAGCACCCTGTGCCCTGGGGAGCTGGCTCCACCTGCCCTGCCCTGTCCCAGCCGTGGGCTCTGGCCGTGTCCCCTCGCAGCCCCCCTGCCCCTCCCACCGCCACCCTGCCCTCTCTCCCTGCAGGCTGCTCTCAACATGCTGACCAAGTGCCAGTCCCTGGGCTACCGCGAGCACGGCATCCTCTGCGTTGCTCTCCACCCTGGCTGGGTGCAAACCGACATGGGGGGCTTAGGATCACAAAAGGTAAGAGAGCTTTTGCCCAAGGTCTGGAAGAAGCTTTTTATTTGGAAACGCAGAGCTTGCTGTGGATTGAACAGTCCCAGACACGTTGGGGTCTGAGGGAGCTCTTTGGCAGTTACCCTGAGCTGGAGGCACATGGGGGAAGAAGATGAGAGACAGGGAACTCTTCTTGCCCTGTGCTGGCCTCCCCTCGCTCACTTCTGAGAGCCCCAAGCCCTGAGCAATGGTCTTCTCCAGGGCAGACCTTAGCCAGGCCTTTGACACATGGCCGTGTTTCTCCTTCTGCCCCTGCAGCCCCCTGTTACGGTGGATGAGAGTGTGCAAGGGATGCTGAAGGTGCTCTCCTCCCTCTCTGAGAAGGAGACTGGGACCTTCCTGAACTGGGAGGGTAAGGTTGTGCCCTGGTGAGACGCCAGTCCAGGTCCTGCACCAAGTTGTGCCTGTGTCTTAATAAATTTGCGTCTGTAAACAATAAGTAGCACTGTTTGAGCCTTCATCTTGGTCTCCTTTTAACTATCGTTGTGAGAGTCTTCGCTAGTGCTTTGAGAGAACTTCTTGGACTTATTTCTGCATACAACTGAGCTAGGTTAGTCGAAAATTCTGATCTCCTCTGACAGGCGCCCTTGGCCATCATCCTGGTAGGGCTTTGATCCCTGGGGACAGATGGGCTCATCCCACAGCTCTCCCTCTAAATGGAACAACCTTCTGATGCATCAGGCACACCCCCCCCACCCCCAGTGAACCCTGCCTTGTTTCTAAGTACAAGGGCCGGCACAGCTCTGCTCCTAGTTGGTTCCTCTGTCACGTATGTCAGGAATCACCATTATCACCAATGCCCTCCAGCATGTTGCTTATGCCCTGCTGTGTCGTCCCTCCAGCAGATAACCACGGTGGTTAAAATACCCCATGAAAACCAGAGCCTGCAAACATGAGGCTCCTTCTGTCTGTAGAAGGCCTCAGGCACTTGTTCCTCCTGATCAGGCAGCCTACAGCAGACACAGAATGGTTTGGGTTGGAAGGGACCTTAAAGATCATCTGGTTCCAACCCCCCTGCCCTGGACAGGGACACCTCCCACCACACCAGGTTGCTCCAAGCCCCGTCCAGCCTGGCCTTGAACACCTCCAGGGATGGGGAATTGACAACTTTCCTGGGCAACCTGTTCCAGTGCCTCACCACCCACACAGTAAAGACACTCACTACAGTGACACCCATCCCATTCTTCTCCTTAATTCTGACCCACAAGCTCCCAGCTGGCGCATCACCCATCCCCAGGCAGAGCTCCATGCATTCCAGCTGCTCTCTCACATGAAGGGAAATCCCATAAAGGGGTCCCTGAGCCTCACCAGCATCCCGGGACTGGGGATGCTGCTCTGTGTGTTCATCTCCAAGCCTTGTCTGTATCCCAGGATACAGCCCCCATGTGGGGACGCTCCCCACGGCTCTCAGTGCTCCCCCATGCTCTTTGGGGAGTGGGCAGTGAGGTGGGGATAGCACCCTCCCCTCCCTCTTGTAGGGCAAAACCTGGCAGGATCTGGGGGAGGCTAAGAGGGGGCAGGGGAGCCCTTGGAGCCCCTCTGTGACACGGTCTGGGGTCACAATGGAACATTCCATATCAGGACAGAGCTGGAGGCCCTTGGGTGAAGTCAACGAAGGAGGTGGAGATCGTGGAGGGGGCGTTTCCTTCTCAGCCTCCTGCTACAGAAGTTAACCCAGAGGGAAGTGGGGGACAAAGATGGAAAACCTGTGGCCAGATGAGTTTCCGACACTCAAGAAACTCACCTCTGCTGGTGAGGCTCACAGGAATTATTTCCTGGATGTTGTAGACAATTTTAGCTGTGAAAGTAACTGTGGAAACATGGGGGCTTTGCATGAGAACTGGACAGGGCTGATGAGTGCAACAGGAACCCTGTCTGATCATCCCTTCCCGGCTCGGGATCAGTTTGGCAGCCAGGACTCCTGGGTCCTCTTCCTGAGGACCTTCCTCTGCCCTTGCCTTGCTGGCCACTCCCCAGATGGAAGCCCCTGGCATCAAGGGTTGCCGCTTGCCTTGCAGAGGGGATTGCCCGCCCGGAGCTCCCAGCCACAGTGGCCATGGGGAGCTGATGAGCACAGAGGGGATTGACAGTGGTCCCTGCAGGGGAGATACCTGGGGGTCCCCTGAGCCTCCGAGGAGGCCCCTGTGGGCACCACACCATCCTCTCACTGATGTGGACATCTATTTCCAATTTCGTACACCTCCTGCCATGTGGAGCACTTTACATGTTCTTAATGGGAGTGGCAATACGTTTCATCTTACTCATCATCTCCTGAGGTAAGAGTGTGCCGAAGCTGATTAGGAGCATGACACATCTTTCACTTGCTTTCCAGAGATCCTTATGATTTGGGATAGCGTGTCTGAACGCATGAGACAGCACTTGGCACAGGACAGGGTGAGTCTTGCATCCTCTTCTTCCCCTTGTGAAACCCTGAGAGCTTGCCTTGTCCGGACAACGCTGTGCCATCGAGCGCCATAGCTTCCTCACAATGAAAGCAGAAGCAGTCGCCCAGCAGGACACTGCTGCCAACAAACACAGCACAGACCAACTTCTCTGGTGCCTGCAATAAAAATCAACGTCCAGACTAAGCAGAAGAAAGTCTTAAGCACTTCCTGGGCCTTCTCTCATCTCCACTGCCGGAGGGGGAAGACCGTACCCTGGTACCTCTGTAAGGGTTTGTCCCTGTTGGAAACCCCTCCCGTTATATCTAGGGGAGGGACATTGACTCCACTCTCTCTTTTTACAATAGCTTTCTTTAGCAGAGCAGAGGAGAAAGAGCAAAAAAAGACCTGGAGTATGTGCTTTCTCTCCGAAGCTTCCTCAGTGTCCCATCTTGGGCTTTGTAGGCTCAGGGTGGGCAAGGCACATGGCAGCATTCCCATGCTCTGACAAGTCATTGGATACTTACAATTGTTCCTTCTTTTTACCTCCACTCTTCTCAGGGTGTCCAACTGTTAGGAATCGGGACATTCTATGTTCTTAAAGACTACATGTGCACTGTGAACAGTGAGGTTTCGCTTGTTCGGAGACCCATGTTTCATATGTCCAAGGTGGTTGCAGATGAATGCAACCTCAGATACGCTGAAGAAGACGTTCCTGGTAAGCAGACAGATTAAAACCTTTGCCTGCCCTTGCACCTCCCTCGAGGCGTATGCTAACCACTCCTAAGGCGTGACTGAATGGCTAAATATGTCGTGAGAACAACCTCAGCTCGTTCAAGCTGGACAGGTCATCAAGGGGCAATTTCTTAGAAAGAACAGTTGGGTGTTCTTTTCTTGATGATAAGCATTCAGCTGGAGGATCTCTTTATTTGCGTTCACACTTGGCTTTGTACCATTCACGGTTATGCAATTTTAGGACTACTGCTTTTGGACTGTAATTTATTGGAGCTGCTTTTCCTAAAGAAACTGAGATAAAGCTCATGCTTTGCCTTTATGGTGCTGCTCATCTACTTGTAAGGGCAGAGGCCAGAGTTCTGGGGCTGGATCTTCCATGACTTCTGAGCAGTGCAGGTGCAGGGTGAGACGGATGATGCCGTGGGGCAGAAAGAGATTGGGTTTGTGTTTGGAGGGGTTGTTCTCTTTCACATAACCCCACCTTCCATGTGATTGAAACATCAAGTGGGTGCAGGGGTACGAGGGGCAGGGAGACAGAAGTACGCTGCTGTGCAGATGTTGCGTTTTGTCCCTCCGTTGCTTCTCCATGAGTCTGGCAGAGACTTATCTGGAGTGCCCCGGGTGTGAGCACGCCTGTGGCCAAGCACCATAGATTTCATCGTGGGATCTGCACCCATCTCCCCGGCTCTCCCACAAAGTGTTCGTCCCCCGGGCACCCTTAGAAGCTGCTAGCATGGGACTGTGCTGGAGCAATGTCTTGCCTGAAGCTGCTGACACCTTCTTGGAGCCTACGCTGTCCTGCTGCAGAGGTGACTTTGTTCCTTTTTGTCTGTTCTCTAGCTGATGTGACAGTCGTCCCTCTGAGGTGTGAGGAGCTCTCCGCCTGTGCCCAACTACCTTTTACAATGGTGCAATGTTGTGTATACGAGACCGTGACATCATTGTTTCGGGCCATCTCTAAAAGACAGGACACGGACTTTATCTTCAAGGCCATCGGCATTCTTTCCATACGAAACAGGGAAGTTACTATGAGATTTTTTGATGACTTTCTCCTCAATGTGGATGGCTCTGAAAAGGTGCTGGAAGCCCTTCTCAGTGTAAGTTGATCCCTTCCCCGTGCTACACCTTGTCCTTCTGGACATCTGTCAAAGAATGACTGAACTGGTTTCCGGTGGCCTGTCTGGACCCTCATGGCCACTGGGGCAGTCATGGTCTACAGAATAGCCAACTCCGTAGTGTCCTGCTGTCCTACACAGCAGTCCAGCTGACGTAGGAGAATCCAGGAAGCGTCACCTATAGTTAGATCAAGGCTCTACCTAGCCCAGCATCCCATGAGAAATTATAATGGTGGGGCTTTGATGGGTTCAAAAGTAGACACCATCTAGAGACAGAGTCCAAGACACGGGGATGTGCCAACTGCATGTCCCATTCTACTTCACCCCTCGTAGAAAGCCAAGTTTTAGTTTCCCTGCGTGTTAAGAGCCTTGGGTTGATATTACTGGATTTGAATCAACTTCTTAGACCACGTTTGGGATGCTGGGGCAGCTGGCACAGCAGCTTCAGTTTCCCATATTCCTGTTGTGCACCTGAAAGACCGCGGCTTGCATGGTGCAAAACATGGCAATGTTATTGCTCCTTGTGACTCTGAGCTGTGCAGCTTCTGCCTGAAAAGATGAGGGTCTCATATCAGCCAAAAAACCCTTCTTTATAGGATGTCTGAGTGGCCCTTTCTTTACTGAGCAGACTAAAGACTGTATAAACAAGGTAGAAATGTGCCTGGAATGCTCTCACATATCTCTGTCTCTGTTTCAGACCCCAGAGAGTAGACATCTGGTGGCATCAAGCAGAGAAAGTCATGATTTTCGCGTGGGTCCTGGTGGTGTCTTTGTGTTGCCACAGTACGTTCGCTTCTCGTTGGTTGAGGAACACAGGCAACATTTTCCATAAGGTTTCCCCTGATTGAGCTCTTTCTTCTGGGTGCAGTTTCAAAATTGAAAGATCCCAGAATTTCCTGCATGTGGATTATACAGGAAAAGTGTCCCTGAGTGGGTACCAGATTCATACAAGTCCTAGGTTTGTGACATAGCCATGCCTTTGGTGAGGCAAGTGCCCCTAAATGCCTGCTTCCCGAGTCCCTGGGGGACAAGAGGAGTGATTTCTTCTATAAGTACGTCAGGGATAAAGGCAAGACTAGGGAAGATGTGGGCCCTCTCCAGAAGGAAACAGGAGACCTGGTCACCCAGGATATGGGGAAGGCTGAGGTACTGAATGACTTTTTTGCCTCGGTCTTCACCGGCAAGGGCTCAAACCACACTGCCCAAGTTGCAGAAGGCAAAGGCAGGGGCTATGAGAATGAAGAACTCCCATCATTGTGGGAGAAGATCAGGTTTGAGACCATCTGAGGAACCTGAAGGTGCATAAGTCCATGGGATGAAATCCATCCACGGGTCCTGAGGGAACTGGCGGATGAAGTTGCTAAGCCTCTTTCCATTATATTTGAAGAGCTGTGGCAGTCTGGTGAAGTTCCCGCTGACTGGAAAAGGGGAAACGTAACCCCCATTTTCAAAAAGGGAAAAAAGGATGACCTGGGGAACTACAGGCCAGTCAGTCTCACCTCTGAGCGGGGCAAGATCATGGAGCAGATCCTTCTGGAACCTCTGCTAAGGCACGTGGAAAATAAGGAGGTGATTGGCGACAGCCAACGTGGCTTCACCAAAGGCAAGCCACGTCTGACAAATTTGGTGGCCTTCTACAATGTTGCCAGAGCATTGGTAGATAAGGTAGATTGGTAGATCATCTACCTCGACTTATGCAAAGAGTTTGACACTGTCCCGCATGACATCCTGGTCTCTAAATTAGAAAGGCATGGATTTGATGGATGGACCACTCGGTGGATAAGGAACTGTCTAGATGGCTGCACTCAAAGGGTTGCAGTCAACGGCTCAATGTCCAAGTGGAAACCAGTGACGAGTGGCGTTCCTCAGGGGTCAGTACTGGGACCAGTCCTGTTTAACATCTTTGTCGGTGACATGGACAGTGGCATTGAGTGCACCCTCAGCAAGTTCGCTGATGACACCAAGCTGTGTGGCACAGTCGACACGCTGGAGGGAAGGGATGCCATCCAGAGGGACCTGGACAGGCTTGAGAGGTGGGCCTGTGTGAACCTCATGAAGTTCAACCAGGCCAAGTGCAAGGTCCTGCACTGGCTCGTGGCAATCCCAGGCACAAATACAGGTTGGGCAGAGAATGGCTGGAGAGCAGCCCTGAGGAGAAGGACTTGGGGGTGATGGTGGATGAGAAGCTCAACATGAGCCAGCAATGCGCATTTGCAGCCCAGAAAGCCATCTGCATCCTGGTCTGAATCAAAAGAAGGGTGGCCAGCAGAGTGAGGGAGGTGATTCTGCCCCTCTGCCCCTCACTCCAGGTGAGACCCCACCTGGAGTATACTGTGTCCAGCTCTGGAGCCCTCAGCACAAGAAGGAAACGGAGCGTTGGAGTGGGTCCAGAGGAGGCCCCGGAGATGCTGGGAGGGCTGGAGCCCCTCTGCTGTGAGGACAGGCTGAGAGAGTTGGGGAAGAGAGGGCTCCGGGGAGACCTTAGAGCAGCCTTCCAGTCCCTAAAGGGGGCCTACAGGAAAGCTGGGAAGGTACTCTGGATCAGGGAGTGTAGAGACAGGACGAGGGGAAATGGCTTCAAACTGGAAGAGGGGAGATTTAGATAAGATATTGGGAAGAAATTGTTTGCTGTGAGGGTGGTGAGCCCCTGGCCCAGGTTGCCCAGAGAAGCTGTGGCTGCCCCATCCCTGGAGGTGTTCAAGGCCAGGCTGGACGGGGCTTGGAGCACCCTGGTCTGGTAGGAGGTGTCCCTTCCCAGGGCAGTGGGTTGGAAGTAGGTTGGAAGATCTTCAAGGCCCCTTCCAACCCAAACCATTCTGTGATTTTGTGATTTCCCCTCCTGTGCTTGAGTGAGGTCCTTTGAAGCTCTGACCTGAACTGGGGCCGCTCAGTATTGGCCTTAATGGCCATGGGGATCATGGTTATGCATTACGATGTCCTGATGTGAGCCTGAGAGGGCTGAGTCCTGAGGGCTGAGAGCCTGAGCAAGAGAGCTGCAGGACAGAGTCAGACTTCAAAGCAACTTTGGACGGTTGGGTAAAGAGAGAGTAGTCTGTTCGCCGTGTCTGTGAACAGAGGATATGAGAGATGGTCTTCAGTGAGGGAGTCAGCTTTTTCAGAGTTAGGATTGGGAAGTCCCGGAGCAGACTGGTGGGACCTGTTGCGTGGTCCAAAGCCATGGAGGTCTTGATTGTGTTGCTCTGTTTCCTAACAGAGCTCTCAAGGATGTTGCATATTCTGCTTTGGAAAGCAGCAGCCTTTGTGAGACCTTCTCAAGCCTCTCCACGACTGCATTGCTAATAGAAGATGCAAAGGGAATGTGGTAGCCCTTCCTTCAATTTGGCATCTTCTCATTTCCAGGTTTGATTTTATGCTTCCCGCTAAGAAAGAAGCCCTGGTTCCCTCTGTAGAACCTCTGAAGGATGCAGAAGACAGGGAGGTGGAGGAGGAAGAGAAGGAGGAGAAGGGGGAAGAAGAGGATGATAAACAAATTGAGCCTGATGGTAATGTCACATCTGACTTGTGACAGAGTTGCGGGGGAGATGGGCATGGGTGCTTGTGTGTGGGTGTTCCTTTAGACCTCAGCAGTAGGTGGTTGAAGATAAGGACAAACCGTGGTGCCCTGGAAGGGAAAGCTGCATTTCTTGTGCCTCACTATACACAGCAAAGCTCAAGTCACCTGCTATGGAAGAAGAGCTCATGGCAACACACTTCCCCGGGGCTCTATCCCCTGGTATATATTGCAAGATGCTCCTTCACTTTAGAATACTCTGCCTTGAGCTGCCAAGGGTGGAGGGGTCTACTTCTCCCACAGATCCTGTGCACTTAGTTGTGGGGAGAAAATTTGCCTGGAGATGACTTTTAAAAGGCTGTTAAGCTGTGCCAAATACCACCTAGAGAGAGAGACCTCTTTGAGATGACGGCATCGAGGGAGTTGGATTGTTTTATCAGATGCTGGAACTGATCTGCCTGTCGTTCTTGTTAAATAGCCCCCAAAATGCTTTCTGAAGAGTCTTGTCTAGTTTCAGAGAATCCTTCTACTGAACGTCTCCTCTCTCAAGGAAGGCATTCCCGGTCTCCGTCCGCAGTATCTGGCCTGAAGAAAGGAAAGAGGCGGAAAGGCAAAGGAAAAAGGTCACCCGGCAGGTGAGTCTCCTGGGGAAATGGATGGGGGTGCCCCTGTGCTCTTGGGTTTCTTGAAGGAGTTGTTCCCTCTGTACACAGTGTTGGTGGTGTCTCTGAAGGATTGTTCAGATTTGTCGTGGGGACTGATGTTTGCGTGAAAAATTACTCCAAGAGCTGAGGGAATTTTTCTCCTTCCTTTTTGATGTCTATGAACCTCCTCTCATTTCAGTGTAAATGATGCTTTTTATCAAAGAAAAACGAAATTCAGAACATCCTCCCCCAGCAAGGCAGAGCAGTGTCTGTGTTCACTGTTTCCTACCTTGGATTCAGTCAACTGGAAGACTCTGATTTAATTCCAAATCTGGTGGTCAGGGGGGGTTGTCTGGCACGGGAGGAGTGACAGAGAGAGCTAATTGCCAGGATTGCTTTTCTCCCTCAAACGCTTCCTCCTTCTCCCGCACTGGGTGTCCCCAAAACACGACCTTTAGTGTGTGACCACCACAGAGCAGTTTGCAGGAGGAGGGTCATGGTCCCTCCAGGCTCTGGTTATTGCAAAAGTCGCCATTGTTCTCTTTGTTCCCTCAAGACGGGGACCACATGTGGATGTTACAGCTCATGTCCGTGTTACAACTCAAGGTTTTCTTCCTCCACCGTTGACACGAAACCAAGTAGCCAAATACATTTAAACGTCCAGCAGAACCGCCATCTGCTGCAGAGACTGGAACTAAGCTATTTGTGAGCACAAGGTGGAGAACGGCCTCATCCCGTGCTCATATCAACTCACCCTCTTGGGTATTTTCAGCTTTCTGCCAAGAATTCAGGAGAGTTTCTTGGTGGCAGAAAAGGACGTCAAGCACAAGCAAACTCCCCATGTCAGACCTCAAACCACACTTCCCGATTTGAGAAGCGAAATGAGGACCCGGCCTCACCAGGAAACCAGTCTGCAGGTCAGAGTCTGGATCGGCTCTGGCAGGGGCTGAAATGGGATGTGGGTGGAGGTGCCAGGGGACGCTGGACAGGGTCATTGAGGGCTCTTGATGCCCTCGGGGCCTCCAACTCCTCCATCTTCATGGCTTGGTGATGCGCTCTGACCTGCTGGAGGATTTCATCTCATGGTTCCTGCTCTGAAAAATGGCCATTCTCTCCCCTCATTTACCTCGTCACAAGTGATGTCGGCATGAGAGTGTGTGGCCGGTGGGGAGCTGATGTCTCCCCCATCCAGAGGGTTATTCTAGGGTGATTCTCCTGGTTCCTTTGCTACAGCTGCAGGTCCCTATCCAGGGCAATTCATCTCATGGGGGTTTCTGAGGGTGGAGAACACCATGCTGGAGGGCTGCACAAACCCTGTAGCCACTGGCATCTCCACTACTGAATGTTCGGAGCACCTGAGGGAGGTGAGAAGACGCCTAAAAATCATCCTCTGGTACCAATGCAGGCTGGGTGGTCTCATGAAACACTGACTGAGATTTGGCCACCCTCACCACTGCCACCGACTGGGAAAGAGGAGAGTACTGCTCCCTTCCTGCACAAAGCCATGGTGAAGAGGAAGCTGGAAAGTCTGCAGGGGCTACCCAAACTCCATGTGCCCACCAACCTCAGCCTGGGAAACTTGAGCAGCAGCAGCTGTTGGAGATGTGAAGAATTCCAACTCCTGAGCTCTGGCGCTGGGTACGGCATACTCTCTTTCCCCATGACCTGGCTTAGACCCAGCTGCCTCCAAGTTGAAGGCAGGGGGAGGCAGGAGGGTCTCAGCCAGAAGATGAGAGAGACTTTTCCCCTGCAGCCAGCTTTCCATGAGAGCAAACTACATCCTGCAACTCTTGGAGACTTACCATATGCGTCGGGAAGAGTGGAGCAGGAGAGTAGAGCTGAATCGGCAGAGGAATTACGAAAAGGATCGTTTATTCTGGTAAAACTGTCCAGCTGCGGGTGGTGTCTCCCCATACCCTGCAGTCCCCTTCCCTCCACAACCAGGAGCACCCAGGTGAAGGGTGTCTCTCACTGGGATCCCTCATGGGAGGGCAGCAGGCTTGGGAGGTTGGCACCTGGGATGAGGCACCCTGCCATCCAAGGGCCAGCTGTTGAGCACTCCAGTGGGATTTCTAGGTGGGACCAGAAAATTGCGGGTGGCCAAAGAGGCACCCGTCTAGTTTTCTAACTAGACACCAAGATGCCTTGCCCTGTGGGTCGATGCCAGTTTGATCCAAAGTCTCATCCATTGCCTGACCCATCCCCAAGCTGACTGCCTGCACGTGGGACCTTGTCGTTGCCTTGGACGTAAGGTGCTGTGTCCCGTCATAGAAAGTATGGAAATGCCAGAAGAAGCAGATCCCATAATATCCAGCCTGTACTCTTTCTGCACCCTCCTCCCTGTGCAATAAAACCAAACTCTTCCTCCTTAACACTGCAGCATTGGGCAGCAAATGACTCTCCGGGATGCAAGGGAAAGGTATCTGGACTTCTGGCAGAACAGAGAATACGTGAATACGACAAGTAAATCTGTAAATGTGGTCCTGAGCCCTACCGGGAAAGGAAGGCCCCCCCATCTCGGTTTCTTCTATACTCCTATTAAATCTGATCTCCACCTCTCTTTTGGGTGGCTGAAAGCCCTCTTCCGAGCTGGTGTGTGGAGCCAGGATGGGCTCTTGGTGCTGTGTATATTTCCATGGGGCACACGTGGCACTGGGGACTCCAGAGATGTCCACGGGGACTCTGGGACTCACTGTGGGGCTGATGGATTGGGGTGAGGGACGGGCACGCTGGGGCCCTGGGGGCCACGCAGGGCTTGGGGGAACCAGGGATCACCCACCGCATACCCTGTGGTGCATGGAGGGATGGGGAGGAAGAGGCAGTGGGATGGTGCCCGCAGGGCTGTGGGCTGCCCGGGACACGGAACAGGGAGGTCTTACCATCACCGAGTCCTTCCCTCTCCGCCAGCACTGACCCTAACCCGCGCCAGGGCAGGAAACACCAAAAGCAGCTCTGGAGTCCCTAAAGCACCCTTTCGAAGGCATAAAATTGTAGGGGGAACATGGAGAGGATTCTTTCATCAATAATGAATACAAAGGGTGTGTTTTAACATACCGATGGAGAAAACAGGACCCTCAACCGTGCCCTCCACCTCGGCAGAGGGTGGTTCCAGTGCAGGGCACGTAGGACCATTTTGATGTCCCTGTTTGGACACCGTGGGTGTTTTGGGAACCTGTGAGTATCAGCAGGGAAGAGAAAGGCAGGGGCAGGACGGCTCTGGGAGAGCAAACTCCTGGCCCTCCCCAGCTTCACCAGATGTGAGGCCATTTTGGTGTGCCCAACTGAGGAGAAAGCCCCAATGGGGGAGTGAAGGAAGAGGGGATCAGACTGGCATTGGATCCATCTCTCCTGGCCAATTTCTACCCCGGGCCATCTCATACCACCCACTCACCCGCTCTGTGGTGCAGACTCAGTCATAAAGAGGCTAAAAAGGACAGAAAATTAGGTTTCCTCCCCAAACCAGGCAGGAGCAAAAAGCCTAGAGGAGGAAAGAGTAAGCAGCACTGACCAACACACCCCATCCGCTGGGCTACCAGAAGGCAAAAATGGGATGCAGGAGGATTCAAAATGTCACAAAAGGAGCCGGAGGGGTGGTTTTGGGTGAAAAACAAAGGCTGAAAGGCAGACCTCAGTGTCAGTGCAAGCGCTGGAGACATGAGCCTGGGGGACAAGAACCCGAACTGAGGAGCCCTGCAAGGCTGAGCCCGGCCAGGAGGCTCAGCCCAAACGCGCCGCCTGCCCTGGGCTTCTCTGAGGGATGCTGCCAGGGAAGGATTCCTCTGCAGGGACCACGGCCAGGCAGGGAGGTGGCGGTGGGGCCCCAGGGATGCGGGATGAGGAGCCCTGGGGATATCCCGGGTTAGCCAGACCCCCTGCCTACAGCATCCCTCGGCTCCCCATGGAGATCCTCATGCCATTTGCTGTATTTTAAACTGAATTGCTGCAAACTTGCATCACGCACTCACGACGCCGTGAAACGACCGAATTACGTAGCTCTTTTATAAGTCTGACTTAGCTGGAACTGTTATAACTCCAAATTTGCCGTATTATAGCGTGATGCCCCCGTGGCATGATATCTCTTCCACAGCCCCGTCCTTTGCGGCAGCCTCGGTCCCCGGATGCCGTGCTGGCATTGTCAGCATTTTGCACAATTTAGGGCCGCGTTCCCCATCGCCGAAGCTCCGAGCGGCAGCCGCATCCAAGCATCCGTGTAGCCGCCTTAATAATAAAACAGCATGGTTTTTGTTCGCCAGGCCATGCCGGGCACCCCGTGCCAGAGTAAAGGACGGTGCAGTCTCTCTCCTCCCCATGGTCCCGGTGCGTGGCAGGACTTTCTGCTGTGATCGTATAGTGGTCAGTACTCTGCGTTGTGGCCGCAGCAACCTCGGTTCGAATCCGAGTCACAGCAAGGCTTTTGCAAATCGCCTCGGGCGCGAAATAAAGCCAGGCTGGAGACGGCAGGGAGGCATCCGCCAGGGGAACGCTGAGAATTTTTGAAGAAATCGCCCAGCTTTCCACACCTTTCCCTCACCCTTCCTCCCAGTTTTGCGAAAAGAGGAGCAGGAGACACCGTGGCCACCCCGCAGAGCGAGAAGAGGCGGGAGGCAGCAGCTTGCTGCCCCAGGCTCAGCTCTGGAGAGCCGCGAGAGCTCCCTCCTGCCCTCCAGGGTAGGAAGGATCTGCCACAGCGACCCCCTGAAGAAGAAAGAAGATCAAGATGATAAAGACCTGCTGCTGGCGCTCCCAGGTCCTGGGGAACAGGATTTTAGCTGCAGCAGCTCCAGGGATTCTTTCACGACAGAGACAAACCCCATGCAGTGCCGAGGGATGACCCGGACACACCGCGGGTCTGGGAACGGGGCATCCCATGGGCACCAAAAGGCAGGTGGAGATCTCTGGGGTGCACCAGGAGGTGCTTCAGCTTGAGGAACCTTTTTAAACTCAAAGTTTAAAGTCTTTACTCTTCAGAAGCCTTTAGACCATGGAGGCACGCCGTCTGCTTGGTCGTGGTGCCCTCTCCTGACAGCAGTGAGAACTCACTCTGGAGGGCAGCTTTCAAAAAATGAAAATTACAACGAGCTGCACAAAGTATCACACTCGGGGCTCAGCTGGTGAAGAAGACGCTACCCAAGCAGCGGGTTTCCATTTATTCTCCACTACGGGGGTAACTGAGAGTAGCAGAGGGCAGCCGGCACCCAGGCCCATCTGCTCGAGGGTCTGCAGGCCTTGTACATGGGAAGTGGAGAGGGAGGCATTTTTTTTTTTTTTTATTGCATAAAATAAATAATTTCTCTTTCATACCTTATCCACAGCAAGAAACGGAGAGCAAAATTTGTTGTGCGTTTACCTTTCGGATTTGCAGTGTATAGGGCATTACTTGCCCGACTTCACTCTTCTCCGATCTCCATTTACTCTTTCACTTAAAACACATACTTATTTACTCAAAGAAAGCTCAAAAAAAACCCAAAACAAAACAAACGTTTTCCCTTCTAGAGGTAATACAGAAGAAAGAGAAGAAAAACATGTAGAGAAGTCATCCTTTAGCAAGGGCGGTACCTGTCTGTCCTGGGTTGAGGTAGAACAGAACCAATTCTCGGTTCAGTAATTTTACATTTCGGTTAAGTCTCTTCTAACTAAGAAGCACACTCCTACACGGCTCAGAAGCAGAAACACAAGGAACTACATAATTTCTCCATCCCTCTTTTTTTTTTTCCACACACCCCCTCAGAAAGTCAGTTTGGGGTATAAGGCCATTAAGCTCACCTGAAGAATAATGTTCTGTGCTTGGGTAAAACGGATGTATGTTCAGGTTGAAAAATGTCAAAATCCCAAAGGGGATATTTTTCACCCAAAATTGCTCAATTTGCTGTTAAAAGAGTTTATCTTTTTCAAAAATAACCCGAAGTGTAGACCCACTCACACAGGGCGGTTCAGGGCCTGGCTGAAGCGGTGTGGTGGCCCCACGGGGCACTGAAGCCTCTGCTCTCGCATGAACCACCTTCCCTGAAAACCACGCGGGGTTTTGCTTTGGTTGGAGCGGGTTCGGGATGACAGGCGACAGAGTCACAGGTTGGCTGGGGCTGGAGACCATCCGGTCCAACCTTCTGCTCAAGCAGGGCCACCCAGGGTCCAGACAGCTTCTGAATAGCTCCATGGAAGGAGACTCCACAACCTCCCTGGGCAACCTGTGCCAGTGCTCGGTCACCCTCACAGTAAAAAAGTGTCTCCTGATGTTCAGCTGGAGACCCCTGCATTCCAGCTTGTGCCCATTGCCTGTGGTCCTGGCCCTGGGCACCACTGAAAAGACCCTGGCTTCCTTCCTAGGAGACATGCTCCAGTCCCTTCATCATCTTCGTGCAGAAAAAGCAGGTTTCAGCAGGAACCCAATATTTGAAGGAGCTGCTGGAAGGTTGGTTTGGTTGCCTGAACACCTTTTAGTGAGGAAAGAAGCAAGGGAGACAGATTTTGGTGCTTCTTTGTTCCCATCTTAGTTGTCCCAGCAGATGAAGGTGCCAATCCTGCCCCTGGGCTCCATAAAGGATAAAGCCTCCGCCTGAACAGGGGCTTGAACCCTGGACCCTCAGATTAAAAGTCTGATGCTCTCCCAACTGAGCTATCCAGGCTCACATTTTGGGGTTTGGGGGATGTTTGTCACAGGCAGTGACGTCCCCCCTTCACTGTGTCACCAGAGGGACAATAAGGGGACTCGCTTAGACTTCTTCTACCCCCACGCTGTCCCTACGAGGCCACCACAGCAGAGGGTGTCCTCCCACGAGGAGGAACCACCACTGGGAGCTCTACCCTGCGCTGGCACCTCTGCCTCGGGCGAGGACGGGGACACTCGGGGAAGGTGAGGCACAAATGCCAGGTCTGTCCCCCGGGGGACAGCCAAAAGCCAGAGCGACGAGGAGGAGGAGGAGGAGGAGGAGGGGGACAGCGCGGTGAGGGCTGTGGGTGGAAAATAATGACCCAGCAGCAGAAGATCCCACCCCAGCAGCCGAGGGCTGTGAAGCAGCTACTCCAGAGCCCAGCGCCGGCTCCTCCGCTCCTGCCCCCGGCGCTGGACCAGCCTCCAGCAGGCACCAGCCCCGGGGGGATGTGCCCCAGGAGGGTGCGGGAGCCACAGGGACGCGAGGACGGCGAGCGGAGGCTGCCGGGGGGCTGCCAACCCCCCGCCATCCCCACCGCTCCCCACAGGAGCCGGGGGGACCTGGCCAGAGGAAGTGGGCGGCCGGCGGGGCCCTGCGGGCGGCTGTGGCCGTAGAGCCCTCAGTTCTCCGTGGCCACCTCGGCGCGACTCGGGGTCACAGCAAGGCTTTTGCCAACGGGCTGGGAGAGGCCGGGGCTGCCAGGAGGTGGGCTCGCAGAGACGCCGTGTGTCCTGGTTTGGGCGACACAGGACTCACTTCTCCTCTAACGCCTGGGAAAACTGCACTTTTAGAAGACTCCTGTGTCTGAATTGGTGAAAATATTTACTTTATCGCCAGCTCTGGGGTGCGGGTTTCTAGGTCTTCAGGTTTTCAAGCTCAGCAGGTGCGGGGACGAGGAGGAGCGAGACCCAGGCACTTGCCCCAAGCTGCCACCAGGATTAATTCGTACCATGAACGGCACATTCAGTATAAATTAGGAAGTTTGCTGAGGAGCTTCTCTCTCTCTCTCTCTCTCTCTCTCTCTCTTGCTGGCTGCCATCCTGAACACTCCTCGCCCCGGTGCCGGAGCCCTGAGCCCTAGAAGATGCTGGGTTGGAAGGATTTGCACCCAGAGGATTGAAAAGCCATGCTCCAGCTGAGCTTGAAGCACCCCCTTCCCCCGCCCCCTCCCTCAGCATCCCTCTGCTCAGCGCTGCTGCGCGCTGGCCCATTGCCCCACTGGAGCACACTGGGAAGGCTGGACCATACTGGGAAGGCTGGAGGAAGCCCATGAGCAGCTGGGTTCTGCTTCACCACCGTGGCTCAGCGCCATTCGCCTCTTCTCAAATGCTTTCCTCCGGCCATTCCAACAAGGGGCGGCTCTTCCCATCCGCTGCAGCATCAAGTCCGGGACGGAAAGTCCAGCCATCCGGTCCCTCTGATTGTCTGCTTACAAATTTCAAAAATTAAAAAAAACAACACCAAAACTCATTTCCCCCATCCTGCAGCCCCTCCCCAAGTACAGATCCCTGGAGGCGGATGGGAGCTTGGAGAACATCTCCTCTGCCCACAGCCCCGGCCCCGTGCAGGCACCACCACTGGGCTCAGCATACCAGGCTGGGAGCCAAGAGCAGTGATTTTAAGGAGAAAAGTGAAATTATGCCATAATAAGCCCTGGGGTAAGTCAAGCCCCCCTCCGAGCAAGGGGCTGCAGGGCAGGGAGCCTGGCAAAGGCAGAGGATGGGGCAGGACGTGGGGTGAGCAGAGATTTCTTATTGCTCCTCTCTTGCCCCTGAGATGTCCCCAGATTTCTCTCCACCGAGGGCAGCATGATGGAGACGCTTTCCCAGATCCTCCCCTGAGCCCCGGGCGCCCAGTCGGTGCCACCGAGCTCAGCCCAAGGGTGACACTGACCCCTGAGATGGGATGGGGAGCCATGGATCTGACCTCCTCACCACCACGAGGTGACAAGGTTTGTTCAGCCCTCGCCTGCCGGGCTTTCCCTGGGCAGAGCAAGACTGGGACACACTGGGAGACTGGCTGTGTCAGGGGGATGGAGTCGGAGTCTCCCAGGGGCATCGGTGAGGTTTATGTGGGCACCTGGAGCCCATTTCTGCATCCTCACATGGATTTGTAACCCCGTCCTTCTGAAACGCGGCACAGACACATCTTCAGAGCAGGCACCGTGGCCGTGCATCGCAAAAAATGGCTGAAAAAGCCCACCTGAAGCTGAGCTGTCACCCTCCTCTTCCTCCCCCTGGGGCTCGACTGTGCCCTAGGGTCCCTGGGGACCCGCCAGCAGCTCCCCCTTAGTGTCCCAGGGTGGGGGGAGAGCACAGGACAGGGGCTGGATGGCTGCTGGCGAGGTACCGGCTCCCCCCTCCTCGAGGGGGGGACACGTGGGATCACCCCCTGCACCCCTGTCCCTTCCACCCTGTGTCCCCCTCCAGAGGCTGCTGTCCCGGGTCACCCTGCCTTCCCCTGGGTGCCTCCCGGTCCCCAAGGGTCCCCGCTCCCCGGGGCAAGCAGGGCTACCTGGAGCCCTGCCCAGGCCATGGGGGCTGTGGGAGCTCCCCCCAGCTGGTGCTGGTGCCAAGGGGACACCCACGGGGACCCGGAGCCCACAGTGGCCGGGAGCTGCAGGGTCCCAGGGCGCCTCTTGGGGGATGCGGCATCCGGTCGGGGGTGAGTGCCTGGTGGGGGGATGCCACATCCCCCCCCAACCCCAGGGACAAGCACCTGCCGGGAGGATGCCACATGGCGCAGCCTGGGCAGGGGGACACGGAGCAGGGGCGGTGCCCGGGGTGGCACTGGGGGACGTGCTGCTGCCAGGTGGCACCAGGGGCCGCCCAGATGTGTCCTCGCCTGTTCCAGCCCCGAAGTCTCCCAGAGGTTTGGGGTCCCCTTGGCCACGTCAGCCAGCACCAGCCCCCCCTTGCCGAGGGCAGGAGGAGCGGAGAGGTGTTGTGTTCGCCCAGGCAGGGAGCAGGCGGGTGCTGGCACCCCCGGGCATCCCCGCGGAGTTACCCCGGGAGCAGGGCGCAGGGGGAAGTGCGTGGCAGCCACAAACCCCAGCACACAGCGGAGGGACACTGAGGCACCGGGAAGCTGCTAGAATGACGTCCCCGCTCCGCTGGCACCCCCAAGGCAGGGCTCTCGGGGCGCGGAGAGCCCCTGGGCACCCCTGGGCTGCCTTGGCAGGGCAAGGCATGGCCGCAAGGCCAGTCCTTCGGCCCTCCCCGTCCCTCCTCCCCATCACGGCCAGCCCCTTGCAGCTCTCCCCTCCCCTGCAGCCCGGGTGCCTCTTGGCTGGACCTGCGTAAAAAATATAAAAGGCTGTTTTGCTTGGAAGACGTCCGGAGGATCCCGGCCGAGTTTGCCATGGGGAGCAGCGGCGGCGGGGTTGCGTTGCTGACGCTGTCGCTGCTCCTGCAGCCCACGTCCCAGTTCTGGCTCTTCAACGTCCTCTTTCCACCCACCACCACCCCAGAAGCTCCCCCGACCAACAGCACGCCGCCCGTGGTACTCGGTAAGGTCACGGGCACCATGCGGGGTAGGGGTGGGCACCCCGGGTGCCACGCAGCCCACCCCCCGCGAGCTGGTGGTGAGGTTGGGGTGCCGCGCTGTCGGCGGCTCGGCGGCTCTTGGCCACGGTGACCCTTTGCAGTCTGGAGCTGGAGCCACCAAATGGGGGTGACACACGGCTCCCAGATTCCCCCCCCATCTGCCGGGCTGGGGATACAGAGCTGGCCACAGCTGCCTGGAGCTGGGGGGGAGCAAGCTGGGCATCCCAGAAAGCAAATGGGGCTCCAAAATCTCACAGCTGGGCCAGAGGGTGTTTCAGGGCTTGCTCGGTGCTAGGAGGGGGGCTCTGCTGGCAGAGGGACGGGGGCTGCAGCACGTCCTCAGCTGCTGCTGCTGCCGGTGGGCTGGGCCAGCAGCCACCACTCCTTGGTCCCCCAAAGAAGCCCACCCCATCCCACGTCTTCTGCCGCTCCCTGACGATGGCTAAGGCATCCTCTGCGGCTGCAGAAGGGCGTCCATCTCGCATCCCGCCTTGCCGGGAGGCAGGGGGTGGTGTAGAGGAGAGGGAGCCGGCAGGCTGAGGTGATGGGCATCACCTCAGGGAGGTGGGAGCAGCAGCTGGTACCTCCATCCTGCCCAGCGCTGCCTTCCTTTGCCCCTGCACCATCACCGGGGACTTGAGCCAGGGTTTTGCCATGGTAAAACTGAGCAGAGTTGGGGTTTTTCTCCTTTTTTCTTGAATCAAGCCGAGTTTGCCCTTTAAAAAGAGAAGAGAAAAAGCAGAACATCTCTGCTGCAATGCCGAGGGCTGACCCCACAATGTCCCTTCCCAGAGGGATCAGGGAACGGTGTCGGGAGTCTCGGTGCCCTGGGGCAGGTCCTGCTTGGCCATGCTGGTGACCAGGAGACTCGGGTGGCTGTGACCAGGAGACTCGGGTGGCTGTCACCAGGTGCCTCTTCTCAGGATGACCTGTGGCGGTCGCAGCATCTCCCTGCGCTCCCAGGACCAGCCTCAGCCCCTGTCCTGTGCCCGGCCGGGTCCGGCTGCCCCATGTGCTGCTCGGCATCCGCGCGTAGCCCATCCCCCTGGGCCGGGTGTCCCGGTAACCCCCAGCGCCCTTGGGACCACCGATAACCCCTCTGCCCCCACAGGAACTCCCTTAATGATTACCAAATGTCCTCTGGAAAGGGAGGCAGAGCTCAGGGCTGCGTGCCGGGGGCTGGGTGCTGGCTGTGCACCCTCGGGACCCATCAGAGGAGCTCATGGTCCCCCTCTTTTCGCTGCCCAGGAGGTCTTCCTACACCAGGGTCCACTGGGTGGCCTGGTCTTCAGCTAGGTGCTTTAGAGGCAGGATTAGACCCTCCCTGTATCCCTGGAGAGGTGCCAAAGAGGTGAGGGAGCTGTGAAGCAGGCTCACGGAGGCAACTGCTACATCTCCTTCACCCCTCGCATGCCCCTGGTGTGCTGAGGCTGTGATGGGTGGGATGAAGGTACAGCATCTCCAGGCCAGGCTGCCTTCCCACCCTGCAAAGGGGACAGTGCTCTCCCCCAAGACACCTGCACCCGTGGAACCCGGGGTGCGGGGACACCTGAGGCTGGTGGGGACCAGGGGAAATGGGGCACGTCCTTCTCAGGTCAAAGATGCTCCTTGCCTGCGTCCTTCAACCCCCATGCCAGGCAGCATGGCTCCCACCCCACAGTGCTTGTGGGCTCCCACAGCCACAGCACAGCCTGCCTCTGGGTCCCAAAGCAGCACAGGGCAGGCATCCACAGGGACTTTAGGCCACAAAGCAGCTCGTGGTGTCCTTGGGGGAAGCAGCTTATGTGGGACACACGGCGAGCCACGTAGCGGACAGTGCCTGCAGCGGCATTGAAGGTCCACGCCATCCCCAGCCATGTGTCTCCAGCCAGTCTTCGGCCCTGTTGAGGCCATGGGACTCATCGCCCAGTGATCTCATCCCACCAGCCACTGTCCGCTGCAGTCCCTTCACCTCTTGTCCTCGCCCTCGGGGTCAGCGCTGGCACCAGGAGCCGGTTCTTGGTTCCTGCACAGCGGCTGGGAACACTCGCCGTGATGTCTGCCCCCGGCACCGGGCAGATACATCAGGGTGGCACCGGGATGGGTGCCCCATCGCTGCCGGGAACCACGCTGATGCTCTCAGAGGCAGACCGAGCACCCCGGTGATGGTCACCCTCCATCAAGAGAGCCCATGTCAGCCTGTGAGCTTGCTTATAACCGTGCTGTGTTTACCGTATGGGCTATTTGCACTGAATTCCCGCAGGGTACGGTTCCGCTTGGCGCCGAACCGGTTCAGAGACCTTGTTCTGCCTGTGTGGAGGGTTTAAAGTTCAGGAAAACAGCGCGTGGGCCTTGGGAGCAAGCACCGGGGTGACTTTCACCTCCTGGGGGGACTCTGCATGCCCCCAGTCTGTCCTGCTACCCCAGGACGAGGTGCCAGGGTACACTGGGTTGGACAGACCCGAGCAGCACCCACTCCTTCCCCCAAGGCTGCAGTGAGGAGAGGAGGATGGAAACCCAGCCAGACATGGGGAATACTCCGGGATGCTTCGTGCTGGTGGGGACTGACAGGTTTGGGCCGAGGGGGGCAGCTCTGGAGGTCACCCCATGGGAAAGGCAGCTGGGGGGTGGTCCCTGAGGATGCGTTTTTAGTGCCGTTTTCACGGTGACCCCCATCTTGGCTCCAAGCACCCTCACTGCTTCAGGCTGCTCTCCAGGGATGCTGCTCCAGCAAGTCCCCAGGTGTCCCCAGCCAGGCAGCCCCAGGCAAGCCCAGCCTGGGGGCTGTGGGGAGCACTGGGGAAGTGGGACGGGGTCTGTAGCTGGCTCTGCTCTCCCTCTGCGGTGCCACCAGTGCCCGGGTGTCTTGGGAACCAGCTGGAAGCAAAGCTGGACAAGCCGGACGTGGTGAACTGGATGTGCTACCGCAAAACGGAGGACTATTTCACCATCTGGCTGAACCTCAACACCTTCCTGCCAGTGGGAGTTGACTGCTGGATCGATAACACCAGGTACCGCTCACCCCCACCCCGGGAGCTTCCCAGGGAAATGACCTACCAGGGATCTCCCTCCCCTCTCCTCCCCCCTGGGCCACGACCTAGCACACTTGGAAAACCACGGGACTGTTTGGGAACACAGCTGGCTGGCTCCTGCCCCGAGTGCCTGTCCCCTTCTCATGTCCCCGACATGTGCTTGCGCCCAGCCAGGCTGTCCTCAGCACCCACTGGAGATGCTGCCACCCGCAGGGGACCACAGGGTGAAGGGACCATCGCAGGGGCCATCTCCATCAGAGCCTCCTGCCACAAGATGCCGGGGTGACCGGCATGGATGCCAGCTTGGCACCAGTCCACCTCCCCATCCACACAAGACTTGGCAAGAGCTGCCCAGCTCCAAGCTGCCACCCGGCGATCTCCACCCCATCCCTTGGAGATGTGGTTCTTCTGCTACTTCCTGTCCTGTCCCCGCAGGGTGGTGTACAACCGAACCTCTCGGAAAATGACCAATGCCCCAGGGGTGCATATCCGTGTGCCTGGCTTCGGCAAGACCTATTCCGTGGAATACCTGGATCAGAGCAAGCTGGCAGGTGAGAGAAGTGCGGGTTGTCCGGGGATCTCACACGCTCCCAGTAAGTGGAGAGAAGTCTCCATGTCTCCAGGGCAGACTGGCTCTTCAGAGACCCCAAGTCACCTGGGAGTGAGGGACGCTGGCCTCAGGGACACTCTCCCTTCAAGTGTCAGCAGAGACCACCCTGTCCTTGACCCCAGCACATAAGGGACTCATGGAGATCCTACCTCTGGCTGAAGCCATGAAGCTACAAGACTTACCAGAGGACATTAGTGCCATGAGCAGGACCAGGGTGGAAAAATGTTGACAGGAGAAGACCACTGACCTAATTCCCACCTATTCTCCCTGCCCGTAGGTTACCTGCACACCCTGGTGCAGAACCTGGTGAACAACGGCTACGTGAGGGACCAGACGGTTCGGGCAGCCCCCTACGACTGGAGGGTCGGGCCCCGTAAGTTTGGGGTTTGTGGCCTGGCCACCCATGGAGGGAGGGAAGCTGGGTGAGCTGGCTGGTTTGGAGGAACCCATGTCCGGGGCAGTTGCCCATGGTGGTGGTTGTTCAGCCATTCGTGGTGCTCTCATGTAATTGCATGGTGGCACTTGTGGTCCCTGTGCCCACGCTTGTCTCTGGTCGGGGCTCCTAGGGTCAGCCCTGGAGCCCTGTGGCCATGAGTGAGGTGGCCAAGAGCTGGTGCCCCTCTTATCCACAGAGGAGCAGCCCGAATACTTCCAGAACCTGAAGGCACTGATCGAAGAGATGCACGATGAGTACCAGCGACGCGTCTTCCTCATCGCGCACAGCATGGGCAATCTGAACATCCTCTACTTCTTGCTCCAGCAGACGCAAGCCTGGAAGGATCAGTACATTGGGGGTTTCATCTCCCTGGGTGCCCCCTGGGGAGGTTCTGTCAAGCCCCTGCGTGTCCTGGCGTCCGGTGGGTGACTCCTTGTGTGCAGCTGCCTCTCTGCTTTCTTTCCCTCCTGCAGAAATGGAAGGGGGGTGGTGGGGAGGGAAAGGACACGGTGGTGGAAGAGGTGCGGGAAGAGGCTGAGAGGTCTGTGGAGGCAGCACTCATGCTCTGGTGCTGATGCCGCTGCATCCCAGGGTGCAGAAAGGACCACGGATGTTCCTGCCACAGCCCCGGCAGCAGGAGAGCGGCCCAGTACATGCCCTGGAGCTTCCTCTGGTTTCCATGACTGGAGCTGGTGGGTTTGTGTGTCTGGAAAACTGCTGTCAGAAGGGTACTCCTGCAGCCTGGCCACCCCCCTTCCTCCCCACCAGCTCTCGCCAGACACCCCTGAGCACAGCCTGCACCATGGCCAAGGTCAACTCCTGAGCTAGGGGTCCTCCTGGAAAGCCGAAACACCCGTCCTGGGCATGAAAAGGGCTCAGCCAAAAATCTTGGGGCCAGGGAAGCAGTTTGGGGCACACTCACCCCCTTCTCACTGCCTCCCCAGACATCTGCGCCACCTCCATCCATGCAGATTGCTGGATCTTCACCCCAAACCATACAGCCCCTTCTGCAGCAGAGGACACAGAGGCCCCCCAAGGGACACTCACGCTCTCCTGGCCCACTAGCTTGGATCTCCCCACATCTCAAAGCCCATCCCCCAGAAGCTTTGCTGTCTTCAGGCTTTAATCTCCCTTCACGCAGTTCCTCCTTAGTCTCTTCGCAGCCCAGAAAGCCACAATCACTTGCCTAATCCTGACAGCCCAGAATATCTACGAGTCACAAGCTGGGCCTCCAAAAATGCATGGAATTAAAATCATGTGCTTGAAGATTTTGACATCTGGCCCCTTGCATCACCCTTAAGTCATCTCCTCACATTTTTCCCTGTTGCCACAAGGGCCAGAGGCATTTTTAAGGTAACCTGAGATCATTGCACAGTCTTCGGCCTCCAGACACACCAAAAATGCCGAGGCTTGCAGGACGCATGTGGCTTGGCCACCCATGGTTGGGCTCAGCTGACTCCAGTCCCTGTGGGCAGGCATGGAGGTGCCGGGGTTGCAGGGAAAGTCCAGGGCTGGGTTGGTCAGGACCATCACACGTCCAGGTTTGTCTACGCTCAGCCCCTCCTAGCGGCTAGAGATGTTATGTCGAAGAGAAGAGTTAGGAAGGTTGCTCTGGATATCTGCAGCCAGAAGGGTGGGGAGCACACGCAGTCATGGGCAGTGGTAAAAGTAGGGGAAGGTCTGAGGTGGAACCATACTCCAGAGAGAGCTGTGAGTCACTGATGGACGGGCTGACCCCAGTACAGACGCCCAAGGGGCACCATTTTCAAGGGTACGTTTTGGTGCTGTTTCTCATGAGCCCCTGTGTGTCCTGCAGGTGACAATCAGGGCATCCCACTCATGTCCAACATCAAGCTGCGTGAAGAACAGCGCATGACCACCACCAGCCCCTGGATGTTCCCGACGAGCCTGGCCTGGCCCGAGACCCACGTTTTCATCTCCACGCCCTCCTACAATTACACCTACCGGGACTACAAACGCTTCTTCACCGACGTCAACTTGGAGGATGGCTGGTACATGTGGGAGGACATGAAGGACTTGCTGAAGGGCCTGCCTCCTCCTGGAGTGGACACATATTGCCTCTACGGCACGGGCTTCCCCACGGTGGAGACTTACATATATGACGAGCGTTTCCCTTACGAGGACCCCGTGGACATGATTTATGGCGACGGGGATGACACCGTCAACACACGCAGTTCGGAGTTGTGCAAGCGATGGCGAGACCAGCAAAAGCAGAAGGTGCAGGTCCTTGAGCTGCGAGGCGTCGACCACCTCAACATGGTCTTCAGCAACCTTACACTCAGTTCCATCAATGAAATCCTGCTGGGGAGCCCACAGGAGAAGGGGGAACCGGGGCAGGTGGGACCCAGCCCAGAGGCAGGGAAGGGGGGGAAGATCCTACCTGGATGGAAGGTCCTTAAGGAGCCCAAAAAGAACTGAAAAGAATGGGGGCCAGCTTCCCTCCATGCTGGTAGCCACCACAAGCTGACATGCAGGGGAGCAATGGGACATGGAGCTGAGTTTGGAAGGAAAAGGAGCAAGACCAGCTCAGGTGGATGGGCTGGCACCCGCTTCCACACTGACTGGTTTTTCTTTCAGGAACGGCGATTAATTATATTTCTGAGGCTTGTCACTTCCCACTAGCGGGTGGATAATTAACTGCGTTGCCAGCTCATTAACATCACACTTGCGAATTACGGCGTATGCACAAGCCCTCATCGCTAGCAAGCCATGTTTAGGCACTTTGGAGCCCGCGGTGCCGTAGCCTTTGCTCGTTTGGGACAGAGCGATTCACGTAACGAGTGCGGGCTCTGACTTACCGGGGCGGTCACGGGGTTGGCACGGGGGTGGCACGGCAGGGATGGCTCGCAGGAGCACCTCTGCCAGCCGCCAGTGTGCAGGCAGCGAGCGAGCCTCCTCAGGCAAGACCGACTCGAAATCAGCAGATTTACAAAATAATAAACACACTTTGCTTCTGAGCGCCGAGCCGGCCTTGTCCTTGCCCGGCGGGGCAGTACAGCCAGCCGTTGCCCAAAACGGAGCCGCTGGCTGCCCGGCGGAACCGGGGGCTATGGGAAAAGCCATGTGCTCGGCGATGTGACCGGGGCGGTTGATTCGACTGGGCTTGGTGACATGACTGGGGCTGGTAACATGACCGGGGTGATAATGTTTTGGGGCTGATGACGTGATCAGGGCTGGTGATGTGACCAGGGCTGGCAATGCAACTGGGATGACAATGCAACGGGGGCTGGCGGTGTGACTGGTGACACAATGAGGGTGATGTGACCAGGGCTGGCAATGTGGCTGGCTTGGTGATGGAACCGCCTCGGCAATGCAACTGGGGCTAGAGACACAACTGGGATGACAACGCAACAGGGGCTGGCGGTGTGACTGGGGCTGGTGACACAACCAGGGTTGGTGATGTGACCGGAGCTGGTAATGCAGCCACCTCGAGAATCCGATCACCTCAGCGAGGCAACTGGAGCTGGTGACTTGACTGGGATGACAACGCTACTGGGCTTGGTGATGCAAATGAGTTTGATGACGCGACTGGGACTGGCAACGCAACCAGGGTTGGTGACACAGCCAGGGATGGCGATGCAGCTGGGGATGGCGGCACAACCAGGGCAGCAATACAACCAGGGGTGGTGATGTAAATGGAGTTGGTGGTGCAACTGGGCAGCCATGCAACTGGGACTGGAAATGCAACTGGGGCTGACGGTGCGGCCGGGAACTGGGGATACAAATGGGGTTGGTGACACAACCAGGGCTGGGGATGCAGCCGGGGCCGGTGATGCACATGGGGTTGGTGACACAACTGGGACTGGTGACACAACCAGGGTCAGTGACACAGATGGGGACAGCAACTCAACTGGGGATGGCAACGCCGGGGCTGCTGATTCCAATGGGGTTGGAGATGCAACTGGGGTGGCGACGCCCCTGGGACTGGTGACCCAGCCGGGGCCGGTGACACAGCCGGGCCTGCGGCGGCGGCGGGGGCAGGCGGGGAGGCCGGTCCCCCCGCACCGCCCGGTGCCGGCCCGCCTGGCGCCTCTCCACTGGGCGGGCAGCGCAGCCTCCGCTCGGGGGCGGGGCTCTCCCGCCACGCTGCCCTCCCATTGGCTGCGGGCGCGCCGGGTGCGGCGCCGATTGGCGGGTGTCGGCGCCGGGGGGGCGGGGCGGCGCAGCCCACGTGCCGCCGCCGCCGCCGCCGCCGCCGCCGCGCTGGAGGCCATGGTGCTGGACCCGGGGGCGGCGGCGGGCGGCGGGCTGGGGGCCGGCGCCGCCCCGCGCCTGCCCCACCGCCATGGCCCGCCGCTCTGCTCCTGCCCTTGCCCACCGGCACCGGGACCCCCGCCCCGTTGCCCGCGGGGAACCCGTCGCCTGTCGGAAACCGGCACCGGGATGCGGCGGAGCGAAAGCGCCGGGGGCCGCGGTGTCGGGGGGGGGATGCGCTCCGCCGCCTCCCTGCCCCACATCGCCCGGGGGCGGGGGAGCGGCGGGGGCGGCGGGGAGGAGCGGCGGAGCCCCTGCCTGCTGGTGGCCCTGCGGCCCCGCAACGTGGAGGCGGAACGGGAGCGGTTCTTCCGCGCCAGCTTCGCCTACGACCCCCAGTTCGAGTACGCCGAGCCGGTGCCCGCCGCCGTGCTGGATAAGTACGGAGCCGCCTCCGATCGCTTCGTGGGGCAGGTGAGGCGGGGCCCTCGGGAGGTCGGGGCGGGGCGGGGGGGCGAGCATCGCTGTCGGTGACCCCCGGTTCGCTGCCGGTACTGCTGCCGGCTCGGCGGGGGATGAGCATCGCGGGGGTTCCGGGAGGGATGCTCCGGGGCAGGGATGCTCCGAGAAGGGATGCTCCGGAGAGGTATGCTCCCGGGAGGGATGCTCCGGAGCAGGGATTCTCCGGGAAGGGATGCTCCGGGGGAGGGATGCTTCAGGAAGGGATGCTCCGGGGCAGGGATATTCCGAGGAGGGATGCACCAGGGAGGGATGTTCCGTGGAGGAGGAGGAACTTCCTCCCGCCCGGTGCAAAGGTGTGGGTGTTCTCGCCAGGTGCCACCGGGAGGTATCATGTCGGGACCACTCCATGGTCACGCCAGTCAGGAGCTGGTCCATGGTCCATGTGAAACCGAGTGACCTGCTCTCCTTCCGGCTTCTGGTTGCCCAGAGAAGCTGTGGCTGCCCCACCCCTGGAGGTGTTCAAGGCCAGGCTGGATGGGGCTTAGAGCAACATGGTCTGGTGGGAAGTGTCCCTGCCCAGGGCAGGGGGCTTGGAACTAGGTGATTTTCAAGCTTCTTTAGTTACCTGCTCCGCCTGTGGGAATAGTACGTGCTCCGTAGTTGACGGTCATGCTGGTGCTGGGTGATGCTACCAGCATCAAACTGGTTCTTGCTTACGGCTGCACGGTGGTGGTTAGGAGCTGGGGCTCCATCAAGGACCCCTGTGTAGATACTGGGTTGGAAGATGCTCAGGGGCCTGGAGGACCTCTTTGCTGAGGAGAGGCTGAGAGCCCTGGGGCTGTTCAGCCTGGAGAAGAGCAGACTGAGAGGGGATCTCATCAGTGCTCATCAATATCTAAAGGGCTGGGGGCAAGAGGATGGGGCCAGACTCTTCTCAGTGGTGCCTGGGGACAGGACAAGGGGCAACGGGCACAAACCTGAGCATGGGAAGTTCCATCTCAACATGAGGAGGAACCTCTTTGCTTTGAGGGTGGCAGAGCCCTGGCACAGGCTGCCCAGAGAGGTGGTGGACTCTCCGTCTCTGGAGACGTTCCAACCCCGCCTGGACGCGTTCCTGTGCCACCTGCTGTGGGTGACCCTGCTCTGGCAGGGGATTGGACGGGATGATCTCCAGAGGTCCCTTCCAACCCCTTCCATTCTGTGATTCTGTGAAAGGACCTCAGGGATCATCTGGTCCACCCTTGCTATTACATTTTGCCCTTGGTGCCGTAGGAATAGCAGACAAGGCGCTGGAGCACATGGGTGACCTCGTGGGACACGGTCCTTGGCCTGAATGCCCTGGTGGTTAGGTCTGGTTTGTTTTCTGGAAGGCCTAATGGTCATCTTGTGTGGCAGCATCCATAACACGTCACCAAACGTGGTTAGGAATGATAATAGTTGTTGTAGACTCCGCTTTAGGCAGTTGCTATTATTTTGCTTAACTTCTTCCATTGCTCATACGCTGCTGAAATATTCCTGACTCTGCCCCGGAGAATAATGATGCTTGGATGGAGGTGAGCGATCACCGCCCAGCCATTGGAGCTGGAGGGAATGGCAGGAGCTCTCCCGGTGCTCCGCAGAGCTGTTCCAGCCCTTTGCTTCGGGTTCGGAGCCAGGTGCCTGGTGATGCCCCAAAACCAGTTTGCTCCTCGGGCTGAGCATTCCCGGCTCAAGAAGGACAGGGAACTGCTGGAGAGCGGACAGCAAAGGGCTACCAAGATGCTGAGGGGACTGGAACATCTCTCTGATGAAGAAAGGCTGAGGGATTTGGGTCTTTTCAGTCTGGAAAAAAGACGACTGAGGGGGGATCTTATCAATGCTTATAAACACTTAAAGGGTGGGTGTCAGGAGGATGGGGCCAGGCTCTTCTCAGTGGTGCCCAGGGACAGGACAAGGGGTAACGGGCACAAGCTTGAGCATAGGAAGTTCCATCTCAACACGAGGAGGAACTTCTTTCCTGTGAGGGTGGCAGAGCCCTGGCACAGGCTGCCCAGAGAGGTGGTGGAGTCTCCGTCTCTGGAGACATTCCAACCCCGCCTGGACGTGTTCCTGTGCCACCTGCTGTGGGTGACCCTGCTCTGGCAGGGGGTTGGACGGGATGATCTCCAGAGGTCCCTTCCAGCCCCCACCATTCTGTGATTCTGTGATCCCGCCTCTGGCCAGAGCATCCTTTCTGCCACACGGACCCTTTTTAGCCTCATCCAAGGATGGAAAGCTCCTATCTTAAATTCGGGCGTCTCCGTGCACCTCCGAGTTGGGAGCTGACCTCTGGCGTCTCAAGTAGTGACTTCTTCACCCGTTTATTTATTGGGTTTTTGACTGTTTACTTATTCTTGCATTTACCTCTGGCTGATTTATGGTCCATGGGATTCAGGCTCGCTCTGTAAACAGCTTTTCTAAGCAGTTCGTCATTTCCAGTGCCCGGAGAAACTCTGCCCCAGATAAACGGGTGCCAGCGCTGCGGTTGCAGGGGAGACGATCTGACTCCTCTGGAGACCTCAATGGCTTTTCAGTGTTTTCTGCCTGCATTTAAATGCGTTTCATTCTCTGAGTAAAGCGGTAAAATGAGCTGTTCAGAGCTGTTCAACCCCCGCCCCCCGCTTTCTCCTTCGGGACAGTTGGCTTGCGACGTAGTAAAAGATGAATAATTGAGGTTATTTGCCTCCGCGCATCACTTTGCCTGAATGAAATTAAGCGCTCGTAACCGGCGGGAATGGCCTCGCCCTGGATCCCGAAACCTTTCGCCAGAGATACTCAGTGCTGAGTGTTTCTACCAGCGTTTCTCCAAGTTCTCCGGTGACGGTGCTCGTGTCACCATTCCTTTGCTCGTGCCCTGCAGTAACCTCCTTCCACTCTCTTTTGTCTTGGGAAACTTTTTTTTCCTTGCCAGCTAACTGTCGGCTATAAACTTGCTTTTTGAAAACCGGCGTTTATCGCGGAGCTTAAATAAATGAGACGTTTTGCTCCGCCGGCATCCTTGGAGAAGAGGAGCCAAACCAGGCCCAGCGCCCCACTTCCAGCTTGCGGCTCCACCAGCTGCTCTTAACGGGCCAGGGTTGGGGAGGGGGGGTTGGGGGGGGTTATTTTATTTTTTTAATAGAAAAATGAAATAAACCAGAAGGATTCTTCCAGCCCCGTGGAGGCTCATCGCACTGATCGCCTCCCCAGTTTGTCACGGGAAGGCCAGGAGCATCCGCAGGGAGCTGGGGCTGGGGGATTCGTTATCCCTCGGCGTCTGGCGGGTGCGTGGTTTCAGGCTGCCTGGGGATGTTCGGCAGCCTCTCAGGAAACTAAACTTGGTATTTTAGGAATTTTGCTCGCCGGGATGAGCGCTGGAGGTCGGCGGGGGGAGCGAAGCTCTTTGGTCGTTCTTCCTCCTGGGCACCAGCTGCGCTGGGTTTGTCTTGGCTCGGAGCTGTGGGTCCCCTGGGAGGAGAGCGCAAGCGGCGGAGGAGAGGTGGGAGGAAGAAATGCTCCTTTTTCTGCCGCTGTCAGCAGGAGGTTCCTCGCGACGCCGCAAAAATTATCATCGTGAAAAAAACCCCAAGAACAAAACAAAACAAACAAAAAAAAAACACCCCAAAAAAGCAACAACACCAAAAAAACCCCCGCACGACTTCTCTTGGAAAGACACAATAAGTGGCTCGAGAATAAAAAACCAGCTGTGCGGAGAAAACTCTTCAGGGACGGAAAAATCAGGTGCTTCTGCTGGGGCCGGGGAGGCCGCTCGCCCGCAGGGCTCCTCGGCAGGCTGTTGGGTGCTTTGAGCACTGGGACCAGTGGTGGGCACCCATCTCCTGATCCTGGGTGACCTGTGGGGATGGGACCTCCTCCAGCCGCTGCCTGGAGCCCGGAGGAGAGCAAAGGGGGTTTGCTGAGCAGGAGGAGGTAAAACACGCCTCGGTGCGGGGCTGGGAAGCTCGGCGGCAGCTCAGCCAGGTTTACAGATGCAATAAAACTGCTGGAAAAAACTCCAGAACTGGTGCAAAGTCATCGTCATTTATTAATAGGCTGGAGAAAGTCACTGCTTGAAGATGTCTACAATGCAAACTCACTTTGGGGGGAGGAAACCTGCTAATAAATGCTCATATTTTATAGAGGCTCCATAAATGTTAATGCTAATAAACATTAGCATTGATAAAGGGGCTGCTTTTGTTAGAAGGCTGTCGGTGTGCCGGAGGCTGGTCGTGCTGCGACCCTGGCCGAAGAGGAGGAAAAGGGCGATGCCGGCGATGCCATCCAGCGCCGCAACGAGAAACTCTCGGTGGGGGAAAAAGCAAGCGGATAAGCTAAACCTCTTTTGTGCGAGCGCTGGAGTTTGAAAGGAGAACCGAAAGCAGAAAAGATGAAAATAATCGCGGCTTTAACCCCCGGAGGCAGCGTGCTGCGGTGATGCTGTTTCGCTTCTGCTTTGCCCGGTTCCCCCAAGAGACGCTTGCGAGGGTGATGAAAAGCAGAAAGAACATACTGGGGGTCGTGCTGATGGCGTTAGGGGTCCGTCTGTCCTGGTGGCCACCTCCAGCTGGCTCGGTCGCCTTGTTTTCGTAGGTGTTGCAAAACCGCGTCTCGCTGTCCAGGCCGTTTATCAGGGATTATCTCTGCGAGGGTTTTATTGCACGTGGGATTTTGTGGTTATAAGCGGGGGGCAGGGGGGAGTGTTTTGCGCTGATGTTTCTTTTCTGCCCACGGCAGGCCATCAGGATCATCCGGGCCGTCCTGGAGAAGTACGGGACCTACGAGAGCTTCGAAGTCGCCACGGGCGGGAGGCTTCTGAGCAAGTGCCAGATCTGGTCCGTCATCCGAAAGTACATGCAGAAGGAAGGCTGCGTGGGAGAGGTAATTCCGCGTCCCTGCCTTCACGCTTGTAGAATGCAGCTGCAAAATATTTATGTTTTCTGATAAAAAAAAAAAAGAGGACTCAGATTAAGAAGCGTTTTGGGTGCAAAGAAACTCTTCTGCCCTGAGCTGTGGTGTCTCTTCGTCTCCGGCTTGGCTGCGGTCGCTGTACCCCAGCGTTAGGACGTGGGTGCTGGTTCCCCACCAGTTTCCCTGGATTTTTTCAGTCTACATCTCCCTTTCATGATAGAGAGAGGGAGGGTTTGGCCGTGGGGCCGTGCAAGGAGCCTTTTGCGTGCGCAAGGCACCAGCTGCCGCCAGGAAAGCCCTCTCCTGCTGGTGGCGGTGGTGTGGCAGACCCCTCCGACAGCCGCCTTCGCTTGCGTGTCCGAAAGGAAAGCTGGGAGGAGAGATTTCCTCCTGTCCTGCGGGATGTGCTGGCTTACGGCGCTTTGAAACCCCAAGCTTGGGTTTTAAGGCTGGGAAATATGTGGTTAAGAGAAGACGGTAGCCATGTGGGATGGGGCAGGGGGGGGAGTTCAGCATCTCTTAATCCGGTTTCTCTGGGCCCCTGGAACCCCCCGCGTGGGATGTCCCACAGCTTTGGTTACGGGGCTTTTTTTTTCCGGTTGCTGCCAGCAGGGCGCGGGCAAAACGTTCCCACCGTCCTGGGTTCAAGTGGTGAGAAGGATTTCTGGACCCGGCTTGGGTTTTTTGGAGCTCGCAGGGCTGCCTTCGGCTGTTGACCGCGGAGCTGGCTGGCGCGGGGAGTGGCGGGGGGGGCTTCCTCACTACTGCCTCTGGGCCGGGCTGTATTCCCTAGCTCTGGTTTTTCACCTCCATCTCCAAACAGGTTTATTCAGGAACGTTTCCCCGGAGCATCGCCTTGCTCCGTGGTACCCGGTGCATTTCACGCCCGCAAAAGCGGGGAGCGAGCGGTTCCCCGAGGTCCCACCTGGCCAGGGGACGTTCCTCCTCCAGCCCCCTCAGTTTGCCCTGGGATGTGGATTTGGCACCTTGGGTCCTCCCAAGACTTTGCTTAGGACAGAAAGTCTCCCTGCAAACCTCTTCCTATAACTTGGCTGCCTTTTAGTACCCAGAAGCAGTCCCAGTAGCCAGCCCAGCAGCCGGCCAGTCTCACAGACCTACGCTTGTGACACCTTGGTTGTGGTCTGTCTCTCGATTTTTATTTTATTCATTGATTAAATTCAGCTATTTTGCTCTTCTCCGTTAATCTGAACCCGAACTGTGCCCTGGCTGGGCAGAAAGCCATTTTTTCCCCTCGCGTACTGGCATACCACTGGCTTCCTTCCAGCCCTGTGCAATTTTTCCCTTTGCTCAAGGGAGCGCAGGGCTCGGTAATTATGTTTGCACGTCGGCGTGTGAGATCCGGGGCCCTTTTATCCAAACCTTTTGGTAAGCGCTTTTTAAAACCATTAAAGCTTTGGTTTGTTCGTTCCCACCCGCTACAAATTTTGCTGGATTTCTCTGGGGCGGGCAAGGAGGGGAGGTTTTCCTCTGCTCTTCATACAGGGGTGTTGGCAAACTTTGCACCCCCACCCCCCCTCCCCGGCTCCGGTACGGAACAAAAATTTGCTGGAACTTCTGCGTCGCTGCTAACGTAACAACACCCCGTCGGGGGAACCGGGCGGTTTCAGACGTGTGTCCGTCGTGATTCCTCATTTTCACCTGCTGTGCCCCGTTTGCTTCCCTGTGACGTATGAACTGCGATGGCTTCCTTAAAAAAAAAAAAAAAAAAAAAAAAAAGAAAAAAAGAGAAAAAAAAAGAAAAAGGAGAAACTCTAGCGCGGGGGGGTTGCGTTAGCCCAGAGACCGGCCGGCTGACCCGCAAGCTGCGGGCAAGCAGCGGGGACAGGCTGGTGGCCATCGCTGCCGGCAACTGCCCCTTGTCACTGGCGCCCATCGGCAAAGGCAGGATCCCGCTTTCCGGCACCACAGGCAGCATGCTCCTGGGTAAGTCTTTGCCCTGTAATTAACTTTGCCTCTTCAAAAGCTTCTTTGTCGGGGTCCGAGCTGCAGATCCTGAAGCTCTTCTGCTTTTTTCTTCTGGCTCAGGGCCGAGGTGGCGCTGCTGGAGCTCAGAGGTCTCCGTAGGGATGTCGGCAAGCTCCCAGCTCGCGGCAGAGAAAGCCCTGGCCCCGTTGGTAAGTGGTGCATGGCAGTCCCTGGGGCTGTGGAATGTTCAAGAAGGACAGGGAACTGCTGGAGAGGGGACAGCAAAGGGCTACCAAGATGCTGAGGGGACTGGAACACCTCTCTGATGAAGAAAGACTGAGGGATTTGGGTCTCTTCAGTCTGGAAAAAAGACGACTGAGGGGGGATCTTATCAACGCTTATAAACACTTAAAGGATGGGTGTCAGGAGGATGGGGCCAGGCTCTTTTCAGTGGTGCCCGGGGACAGGACAAGGGGTAATGGGCACAAACTTGAGCATGGGAAGTTCCATCTCAACATGAGGAGGAACTTCTTTCCTGTGAGGGTGGCAGAGCCCTGGCACAGGCTGCCCAGAGAGGTGGTGGAGTCTCCATCTCTGGAGACATTCCAAACCCACCTGGATGCGTTCCTGTGCCACCTGCTGTGGGTGACCCTGCTCTGGCAGGGGGTTGGACGGAATGACCTCCTTCCAACCCCAGCCATTCTGTGATTCTGTGAGATAATGCTAGCTAGCATCTCCTGGGATCCCATCGGTGGTGCCTCTCCTCCTTGCAGCTGCTCAGTGTCAGCCCTTTGTTGGCGTGGGTGGCCCGAGCAGATGGGCAGGCTGCTGGCAGGGCCAGGGAGCCCGTGCTACGGTGCCGCAGGGGCCGTCGGCACTCTTCCCTCGGTTCCTGGTGACTTTCTCCATTGTTCCATCCACAAAAGCTGAGCGGGAGCTTCCTGGGCTGCGAGGATGCGCTGGGGATGCTGCTCCCCACGGCGGGGGTCACACATCTGGAGAGCTGCTCCAGGGGGCTGAAGTCGCAGCCCCTGTTTGTAACAGCTTCTGCAAAGCTGGGGGGGCGTCCAAAATAAGTGGGTGGATGAGCCCCCCCCGGAGAGGGGCTGCTGGCAGCGTAATGGGAGCATGCGAAGGTGCGGGTCTCCGGTGACACTGAGGGTCCCTTCCCATCGCGCCCAGACGGCTGGCTCCGCGCGGCGTGGTGCTTGGCACTTCTCTTTAATGAGAAAAAAACAACACTATGTCACTGCGGCGGCAACTAAGGGGCAAAAAGAAAATGCCCCAAGCCAATGCCTCTTAAAAGTTCATCCGACTGACAGCTGAAGAATGACGTCGTGGGGTTTTGCCCCTCGTCTTCTCACCGTGGTGGCCCCTGGGCACATCCGTATGGGCGGCTCTCGGGCGGGGGGACTGTGACCTGCCACTGTACCCGGGGGCTGCAGGAGCTCTCAGCCTGTCCCAGCAGTGTCTGATCCCGCTTCCCAACCCCTTGGATCAGCCCCTTGCCATCCCTCATTCCCCTACCCAGCTCTGTCTCAGGATCTTTCCGTCCTTAGGACAGGGATGGGGAATTTCCCCCTGGGCCCTGTCAGCCCCGTGTCTTCCCGAGTCGGGGGGTGGTGGTGGGGGGGTGACTTCTGCCTGCAAAACCCCCGCCGTTAATTTGCCTTCCTGATCGTGAACCGCCGCAAACCTCGTGCTGCGGTTGGGCAGTTTGCTGGTGTTTCTTCGTCCTGAATCTGCTTCCTAACCACCCCCCCACCCTTCGCTTGATGCCCTTTCCAGTACAGGGAAAAATAGTTTCCACTCCATATAACTGAGCTGAGTATTGCTTTTACCTTCTCTTCATCGTGAGAACAGGAAAAAAAAAAAAAAATATATCAAAAGTGCTCCCTCTGACTTGAATTCTTCCTCGAAAGGCGCTGGGGTGCTTTTGCTCAGAGTTTTTTTTCTCGATTCCCCAAAAGAGACCCGTTACTTCAGCTGCACCCTTCCCCCTGTGCTCAGCCCCCAGCGGCAGCGTCCCGCCTTGGTGCAAACTGCATTTTTCTGTGCCCTTGGGTCTTTCTCCAAGTGCCGTGTCCCAGGGAGCGCTTCGTTCTCCGTTTCGGCTCCCGCAAGCCTGGATTTCCGTGCTGAGCATCGCATCGTCCTCATCCTCGGCCGCCGGTTCTTTTCCAGCTTTTTGCTGCCTTCCTCTTCGCTCGCCCTGCGCTCGGTGGTATCGGATAGGAAAAGAAAAAGGGGGAAAATTGGGTTTTGGACCGGACCGTCTGCCTCCTGCTCGGGTTGAGGGAGACAGCGCTGGCCTTTCCGCTCTTTGGCTGGGCTCGTTTGGGTCTCACATCGCGCTGCACGAGGCAGCGCGTTGGCAGCTTTGATGGGTGACGTTGTTGACCATCGACTTGGCCTGTAGCAGAAACACCCCCCCCACCCCCCACCCCAAATAATATAAAAAAGTGACTCTTTTTCAAGCCAGAGCACTCTGTTGCTGAGTGTATCTCTGCTTGAGGGAAGCTCAGCCCCGGTGGGATGCTGGGGTGCAGGTAACAGCAGGGAAGATGCAGCGTAGGAGGCGGGACACGGCATTCCCAGTCCAGCAGAGGAAAAAGCCATGGGCAGGTGACGGACATTCCGGTTATAATAAAAGGCTTTTCTTTAAGCGGTGGGAATTAAGATGCCGGTGCGGATGGGAAGGGAGAGCTGGAGGTCACCGGCGATGAGCTGCAGGGAGCATCTCCCCATGGAACACTCCGCACAGTTGAACTCCTGGGTTTATACCATATCCTGCTCGCGCGGGGGCTCTGGGCGTTGATTTCGGAGCCAGCTTTTGAAATTGCACGAGGGAAGCTTGAACAGTTTGGGGAGATGCCAGGTGAGCACCGGCCTCCCCAAATCCCGCCGCCAGGCCGACCCCAGCGCAGCAGGTCCCGCTGGCATGGGGGACCCGGAGCTGCCAAATCCCGGTCACTGGGGGATAATCCAGCGTAACGTGGCCAAGGATGAGCAGCTGGAAAATGGAGAAAAGTGGAGAGGAGGAGTTGGGGGGGGTGGGGGGTGGCATGGTATTTTTTTTAATAGGCTGAGGAAAAGCAGGTGTAAGAATGAGAGCGTTTATCCTAGGGAAGAAGTTTGAGTTTGTACATCTAATATCCTGAATTCCAACCTCCTTGGGGTTTATTTTTTTTCCCCTGTACAGGGGCAATGAAGCGCGACAAGACAAGAAGTGGACCTGGCCTTGCGGACCGCTCCCAGCCAGCCCAGCATCCTGTATCCCGGTAGCGGAGCTTGGGATGACACAGTCCATCCTCTCTGCTCCTCCTTCGGAAGATCTGCAGGTCGGGCAGCAAAGAGCTGGGGACCAGGGACTGTCACAGGGTCCGGGCACCAGTTCTGTGCTGCAGCGTCTTCCAGGGAGCAGAAAAAGTGTTGCCACGACGAAATGTATTCCTCGTCTTTCCTTTGGTTTAAACTCTGGCCCCTGGCTCCCTCCGTCCCCTCCCGCAAGCCCAGGATTTCTGCCTCCGCTAGTCGCGTTTGGGATTGCCACGTCGGATGTCTGGGCTCTATTCCCGTCGCACTGAGCTGCCCTAAGGGGTGGGAGTTGGTTAAAATCATCCCCAAAACCCGGCTCGTTTGTGCCACCTTAGCTCTGCTTGCCGTGAAGCCGTGACCTTCCCTGCCTGTCGCAGCTCCAGACGGGTCTGGTGGCAGGAGCTGCCACCAAAAGTCATCTCCCCACCAGGAGCGCCTCACCCCCCACCCCAACCCCCGCCACGGGAGCTCACGTCATGATGATCCTGCTGGAATCTAAACCTGGTTAGAGCATAAAACCAGTTCTGGTCCGGATCAGTCCCCTGCCGCGGTTTGGCCCAGGTCCCCCAGGTCCGTGGCTGGACGTGGGAGAGGGCAGCGAAGGGGCAGCCCCTCTTTATCTTGACTTGCTTCCTGAGGCAAAAATAGAGCTTGAGGAGACACGCACAGGTCAGAAACGAGCCGGCAAGTCTTTTCGCGGAGTTGGAGGGATTCTCTTTCCCACTGGTGTATTTTAATCCAGGGAAGCATTTGCACTGTAAGTATTTTGATACTGTTCGTTTTGCCCAGTGGTCGACTCTGTTAAGTTGCGCTTCTGGCTTCCATCAGCAGCTTCGCACAACAATAAATCCAGGTTAAAGCAAACCCCCTTCCGTCTCCTCTCCTTTTTTATTAAATAAGCGGGAAGAATTGTCGCGTAGTGATACGCGTGCGTATCTTCATCCTGAAAAGCATCGGCTTGTGAAATAACAGATGGGCCTTAGAGTTAATATGTACGTGGGGCAGGGGGGAGGAAGGATTTTGAGGTAGAATCGGTGTGTGCCTGAAGGTGCCGAGCATTGCCGCGGCCGAACCACGGATGCGAGAGCCGCGAGTCTCCTCCGTCCATGCTGCGGCTGCAGGGCTCAAGTCGGATGGTCAGAAAATGCTGCTTGGCCGGCACGTTAACTCACGTTAACCGAGAGCAGCTGCCTTGGCTCCAGCACTCACGAGAGCCAGCTTTCCCAAAATAGATGGGTTTTTTTTCCTGTCTAAGGATGTTCTCCCGCCCGTCCCTGCCTTGACTCCTGGCCGGTTCCTGCTGCGAGGGTGGGCTGGCGTGGATCCGTCCTCGCTGCTTGTGTCTTGGAGCCTCGAAAGGGAGAATCTGCAGGAGAGGCCGTGAGAATGGAGCTGGAGCCTTGGATTCCTCACGGGCTGTTTTTATCGGGGCAGGGGGGGTGGCTCTAGAGGTTGGACCCATAACAGAGTGGGTGCTGTTGGTTTTTGGAGTGGGGTTGATTTGGTGGCTGAATTTACTGCAACAGCCCATGGCATGTGGGGTTGCGGGAGCGTCCCCATCGCCTGTGACCACTAAATTGTGCGGAGCCCATGGGGACAAAGACCATGGCGGGGAAGATGCTGGCTGTAAAAAGGTTAAAGAAGTTATTTCATCCCTCTCTTTCCTCTCGTCACCCCCCTCAGCGCCCTCCCTGCCTGCTCCTGCCGGCTGGAGTTTCTTTGGGGGTCGCCACACGGCGGTGGCTTTTTCTGGCTGTCCGCCACCATCTCAACCTCTCCTTAGAGCTGAGACTCCGCTGAGCATCTCCTCCTTCTTCTTCTTCTTCTCCTTCTCCTCCTCCTCCTCCTGCAGGTGGTGGTGCAGCTCACCGACGACCTCCTGTCCCAGGCGGTGATGATGGTGGAGGACAGCCGGCCAACGCTGGCCATCAACCTGGCTGGAGCCCGGCAGCACTGGCTGGAGGGGATGCTGCGCCACGAGATAGGTCAGCGGGGCAGAGTTGTGGGGCGATGCTGCGAGCATCCTCTGGCCGTCACCTGGGGGGGGTTCACGGGGCCCACGGGACAAGGTGATGCCCACCAGGTCCTGCAAGGAGGCTCCCGGGCAGGTTGCGGAAGAGGCTGAGGCCACCTGGGTGGGGGGAAAAGGGGGTGTCGGGCAGGCACCCGTGCACTTGCGTGCTTGCCCCGGGGCGCCGGAGCAAGCAGCTGTCCCATGGCGGCATCTCCAGCTCAGACTGGCGCTGGCACCCGTGGGTGCTGGGTCTCAACCCCAAACTCGTGACTCGGGGGATGGAAGTTGGGGGTCGGGGGGGCGGTGGGTTGAGCTTTTTGGAGGCCGCGGCCGACAGCGCCGGTTCCCCTCCCCAGGCACCCACTACATCCGAGGGGTGAACAACACCCGGCAGCCCTGGCACAGCTCCGAGGGCCGCAAGCAGTACAGCCTGAAGCCCGCCAACCCCACGGAGGAAGGCTTGGCCAGCCTGCACAGCGTCCTCTTCCGCAAGCAGCCCTTCCTGTGGCGGGCGGCCCTGCTCTACTACACCATCGAGCGGGCCAGCCGCCTCTCCTTCTCCGCCCTCTTCCAGGATCTGGAGCAGTACGTCCAGGACGCCGGCGTCCGGTGGGAGTACTGCGTGCGGGCGAAACGGGGCCAGACGGACACCTCGCAGCCAGGTACCGTTCGGGGAAGGGGGTTACAAAGCCTTGGAGTTTCGGAAGGGATTTGATTTTGTTTTGCTGGGGTTGGTTCGCCGCGGGGTGGGTTGAGCATCGCTGACCCCATTGCCACGGCAGCCTTTGAAATGGTGGCTCGGCCCCACCCACGCATCCCTCTCCGTCTCCAGCACCATCTCCTGTGGGTTTATACTTGTCTTTGTGGCGGTGATCTTCCAACATCAGCTCTTCGGCTGCTCAGGGTCGGGTGGGGATGGATGGGGTCCCCCCCCCCAAAGGCTGATGGGAGCGACTTGCAGCAGCCAAAAGAGAAGAAAAAAAAAAAAAAAAAAAAAGAGCATTTCTGGGGATGCATTTAGGTTCTTGCAGTGGTTTACCATGAAAAACATCCGTTGATGCCCGGCAACAGGACAAGGGGTAACGGGCACAAACTTGACCATAGGAAGTTCCACCTAAACACGAGGAGGAACTTCTTTCCTGTGAGGGTGGCAGAGCCCTGGCACAGGCTGCCCAGAGAGGTGGTGGAGTCTCCGTCTCTGGGGACATTCCAGCCCCGTCTGGACGCGTTCCTGTGCCACCTGCTGTGGGTGACCCTGCTCTGGCAGGGGGTGGGACTGGGTGATCTCCAGAGGTCCCTTCCAACCCCGTCCATTCTGTGAGTCTATGATTCTATGAAAGCATCCCCGTGAGTGGTTCGGGGCTCTCACTGCCCCCAGCTGCCGCCACAGTCCCCGGCGCTGCTCCCCAGCGCTCATCCTTTGAGACCCAGCGGTCCCGGCCATGGCACAAGCAACACCTGAGCCCTGGCACACTCGTGTCACCCCAGTCCGGTGCCGTGACTGCGGTCGGCAGACATTCAGGAGGGTGGTGGGGTGCCAGGCTCCCACTCCCCATCCTCTCCCGCTCTTCCAGGCTGTTTCAGTAAGGACCAGGTCTACCTGGATGGGATTCTCCGCATCCTGCGCCATCGGCAGACCATCGACTTCCCGCTGCTGGCTGCACTCGGAAAGGTAGCGGCTTGTGAGGGGGGAGGACAATGGACGGCTGATCCCAGAGCCCTGTCCCATCCCCAGAGCTCATGTGGGCTCCCACGTTTTCCTGCAAATGAGCCCTTGGCTATTGGCCTGGCAGCTCTTTGCCGTTTCGGCGGAGCAGGGGGAAAGACTGCGAGGAAGGACGGGACAATCCGTGCTTCTCCGCAGGAGACCTTTGGGGAGAGGCTTAACCCAGCCAGCGGGTTAAGCTCTGCTGGCCCTCTGCCTCGGCCACGCCGGTCCTGCTGTCACCTGTCCCTGCGGGGACAGACAATGACCAAATCCTTGCAAATCCCCCTTGCAAAACCCCAAGCAGCTCCGCCGGTGCTCCCCCCACCCGCCCCCGCAGGCAGGATGGATGTTTGGGCAATGGGGGTGACCCAAGGGGGCCAGACCACCCCCCCCCCACCCCACCCTGCTCCTTGGATGGGGCCGGCAGGGGGGATGCTGACCCCTGCTCCCTGCCTCCCATCAGGTCTCTTACGAAGACGTGAATCGGCTGAAGAAATTTGGGGTGCTGGAGAAAGCCCGCATCCCCCACTTCATGCAGGACCTGGAGCGGTACATGAAGCAGCTGGACCACATCGTCACCACCAATGGCCTGGACGAGGAAGAGCTGGAGCAGCTGCTGCCTGACTGAGGGGCATTCCCCACCACCACCCCCGCCCTGAAACTGGTGCCCCGAGGCCGCAACTGGTGCCATTTATTGGATATTTATTGGGGCTGGAGCCTGGAGAGGGCAGAGCCTGGGCCCACCCCCCCGTGCCCGGGCGGCCGCTGTGCATGTTCTGCTGTGTAGGGTAGCGCGGCCGGGAGGGCCGGTGTGGTTAGTGTTGAAGTGTGTGTTGTCCACCCCCCCCGCAACACCGTCCCCTGTGCGTTTTGGGGACGGCTGCGCGGCTCCGCGTGGCTTTGGGGAGCCAGAGAAGAGGGTTGAGAGGGAGCGAGGGCAGAGCTGGGGGGGACACGCTGCTCTCCCCGGGGTACAGGGAGCTGTGCTGGGGCGGTTGCTATGGGGCGGGGGGGTAGGGGAATGCCCTTAGGGTGCCATGGGGTGCTCTCAGCAGAGCGGGGGCACCCCCTCGGGGCCAGCAGACGGGGCTGGGGGCTCTGGGCTGTGCCCAGCAGGGAGTCGGGGCTGGCCCGCACCCACCCATTGCCCTGCGTGTGCGTTTCCCACTTCCTACCCCTTCCCTCAGCAGCAGCAGGAAGGACTTTAAGCCCTCAAAATGCTAATTTCTGCTCTCCCCCCCAACCCCCCAGCTCCTAGATATTTGCCCACGATTAACCATCGCTCTGCGCCCCAACTACAGGAGGACTCAGGGCAGGGATGGGGCTTGGTGTTAGGAAAAAGCGTGTAATAAAAAAAATGATGTAATGGAAAACAACGTGTGGGCAAAAGGTTGTGGATAGCATCGAAGGGCAGGCTGGAAAGGCCTGCGAACACGGACCGCGCATCTCGCTCGCACAGGCAAAGCTGCATGGCTCCGAGCTGGTGCGTCAAGAGCGGGAAGGGGTCACCGGAGTGTGTAAAACACCATACTGGGCAGGGACAACACTAATAAATCAAAGTAGGCAAAAGCAGAAGCTGCCCTGAGCTGTTCCTGGTCTCTTAACACGTGGTTTCTGCAGCAATCGTGGCACCCCAGCTGTGCCACCCCCGGGAGAGTCGATTTAAAAGAAAGAAAGAAAGAAAAAAAACAACACAGACTTAGTTTTGGCTTCTTTTAGCCGCAGCCTTTCATCCCGCTGAGCTCCTGCAAAGGTAGCACAGGCCAAGGCTCAAACTCAAAGTCTCCAAGTTTGGCTGCCAGGCCCGGTCACAGCACCCCCCAGCTGCCCACGCTCCCCCTCTCGCAGGGCAGCACAGAGCAAGCTCAGGAAGGGCTGAGCCCACATTTCTTGGGGGATTTTGCTTCCCGCTGGTCCAGGTCTCTGGCATTTTTAACAGCTGCCCTCTGCAAGCAGCCCTGTACGAACACAGTGCCAGCACGGTCAGTTAAGACTCTGCTCTTTAATGTACTATTTCCTCCAACGTCGCAATCCCTAACCTCAAACGCGACACAGCGCTGCTTTAAAAAGGTATTTACACACATCCCAGCATCACCCCCCTCGTTGTCCCAAGGAGCGAGGCCTCGGCTGGCGTGAAGAACCAAGCAAGGGAAGTCTCTTGCGGCCTTTCTAGCGGAATGGCAGCAATGACAGAGGGCAAGAGATCTACTGCGATGGTTTCGGATTGGTTTCGGTCGCATCTCTGATGAAATAACAGCATGGAAATGAGAGACGGCGTTAATCTATCTTCCCAGGCAGGGCTAGAAACGCTTCATCTGGCGGCGTTCTTGTCGGCGTTGCTTCTTCTCATTTGGTTCCTGACCGGCGGGCGAAGAGTCAGCTGTAAACCAGGGCCCCAGGATGTTCACCCACAGGAGGTAGAGAGCGCGTCCCGGAGCCTGCAAAACATGTGTGGCACAAACTTGGTCACTTTGGGGACAGCTTTGGCAGGGGGAGTGCTACGGTCAGGAGGGCTGGTCCTACTGAGGAAGCCAAAAGAGCTGGAATGTCTTTACAGGCTGGCTCAGGGGCATCACAGGACGCACGGAAATCAAAGGCGATGGCAGGCGCCCAAAATAAATGGCCTGATTTCATAGGGTTTAGGAACTTGCATACATATACAGCACTCGGGCTTCATATATGGAAATCCCAGCATCAGGTCTGCATTACCCAGAGAGAGATCCAGCTGCCCAGACATTCTGCCTCTCCCTCCTTCAGAAAAAAACACCCACGTTTCTCTAAATGAAAACAAATGCGCTCTGGATGGTCTCCGGGGGACAGAGTTCAGGCTGCCCCCTGCCAGGCCAGCTAGAAAGGAATATGTGAGGAAGGACCGAAACGAGAGGACTTTCTACTCTCCCAAGATTGCCTTACGTACCTTTGTGGGATATATTCAAAGCAACTGTGGGATATTTTTTTAACTGACCGGAGATATTTTTTTCTCCTTCTCCAAAAGCAGTTTTAGCTGGAAGGCACATGACAAACGTCTCAGGAGTAGAAAGAGCCTGGTGTGTTAAGGGGAAATCAAAGCCTACAGCGTTTGATCTACGCACAGTGTCCAGCAGTTCCCAGCCTCGGTCCATGCTGGTGAATGAGAAAACCAAACAAGAAGCACAGTCTGTTTGCCACACTCAGAAAATGGCTCTGTGCACAAAGCTGGCTTTGATCTGCCTCATGTTTCTTGTTGCCCTTTCACAGGGCCAGAGAGAAAGGCCAAGGCCAGCCTAGTTTTTGCGTGGTTGACTCGAAGGGATCAGGACTTCTTTCCTTTGTACGGTCTCCTTTTTAACAAGATTTGACAGGGGGATTAAAAAATTTATCAGAAGAGAGTTTTGGCCTGAAACAGGACACTGAAATGAAATGGATAAATAACGTCCTCGTCTCTGATGACAGGGAAAGACAGGAGCAACGCAGAGCAACAAGGAAAACCGCAGGGGCTTACCAAGAGCCAGAAGTACCAGACGTAGAGCGAGAAGCAGCTCAGCACTTGGACTATAGCTGTCAGCAGGATCACATCCTTGAGGTGCCTGAGGGAAGAAAAGCAAAGCATCACCCTTCCATTCCCGCCCCCGCCGAACACACCAGCTCCTCTGCCAACACAGCCCATCTGCACCGCCGCGGGGGAGCGACCCTGCCCGCCCCGACAGAAGGACTGTCCCTGCAGCTATGCTTTGCCACACGCGGTAATCTAGAAGAATCAGAGCAGTAAACAAACAAACAAAACCAAATCGGATGAGTTAAAGAGCCAGGCTCCCTCTGAAAAGGGACATTGAGAAAGCTGAGGAATGCGGGGGAGTGGAAATCAGCAACAAAACCACCGCCTCCGCCGCCTGCAACAGCAGCCGGCTCCCGCTGATTTGACATGTATCATGGTACAAAGCATAGCCGCGCACGGCTGGCTGCACTGATGGGAAGCGGGAACGTTCCCTGTGCCATTGCAGAGGCTGGCAGACACACGCGCAGGGTCACCAAAGGGCTGGGGTGCCGCAAGGACAAGAACACCATCACCTGCAAGTCCAGCTACGGCAACAGATGGCTGCCCCTCCCCTCCTGCTTCTCTGACTCTGGGGTCTTCCATGCCGGCCCGAGGCAGAGCTGAGAGCAGCTACGGAGAGGGACAAGCCGCCCACACCTCAGCCACCACCGGGGTGGGGGGGAATGTGACACCCAGGAGAGGTAAACAGGTATTGGGTTTTCAACACAAGTCACAGGGAGGGGGTTAGATGGGTTAGAAAAACGCCAGCTCCTTCACTCCCATTAAACAATCATCCGCTGGAGTAAGAAACACTCAAGTCACATCCAAGAATGGAGTCGAGAAAACAAAGGCAGAGGCAATGGTAACGAAATAGCTCATCTCATTCTGGGCAGCACAGTGACATTAGGTATTATATATGAAGTGACATTAGGTATTCATCGCCAGGAACAACTGGTTTAGGTTGGGACATCGCCATCAACTTGAGACCCTGCGGAATCCACCATTGACAGGTCTACGACGGGACACCGAGGTTCAGAAACCTCATGCATCACCGGAGGCCACAGAGGGGGTCACGGCAGAGCTCCCACTGAACCCAGCTCTCCCAGCAAGGCCGGCCTTCCTCAACCCCAAAACAACACCCAGCATCTGTTTCAGTTACAGACAGCACGAGGGAAACGCCATCAAATCCGCAGCGTTCCAGAAGCAGCTCCAAAAGAGCGCGCATTACATCAGAGAGGCAGGAGAACATCCGCTGCTTTCTGAAGGTAACCGCCAGCGTAGAGTGGTTCCCCAATCCCCAACGCGGTAACTTAGAGCGCTTCACCTGACAAACGGACACAGTCAGCAGGAGAAGCACTGAGTGTTTGTTAGCACTTTGCATTTAGGTACCAACAGGGTTAAAACAATGAAGGACTTGCACTCTCCCAGATGAGGGCTCCGCACAGGCTCAGGTACAAAGGTAGAGAGTAAGGGTGGGAACTTCAGCTGTACAAGTTGTTTTTACAGCTCTGCCTTCAAGCCGCGCTGTGTTTTGCACAGACCGTGCCTCGGAAAAGCCTCAATTCATTTTAATGTGTCACAAAACTCACGCCAACAGTGTACGGCTCAGGCAGAAAAACCTCAGAGCCCCAGCACCAAGGGAAGTACTGTCTGCAACCGCGCTGCAGCGGTGCTACGACTGCACCCAACACCTTTTCACAGCAGGTAACGGGATCCCTGTGCTAATTCCTGTCAGTCATTGCTCCTGAGCACCATCACACACATGCACGGGGCAGTTACTGGGGCACCCGCTCTGCCCCCGTGCCGTACACATCTCCCACAAGAAGGAGGATACCCCAGATGACATCAAACTTCCGTATTTTCCTGACTCGACTCTCCCGTGTTGCGTTTCACAAAAAAGGTATATCCAAAAGATTTTATGCTTCTGCTCAGGAGAGCCAGAACAGTGTAAAACAAGAGAAAAACACTCAGCTGACCATCGGGAAAAAGAAGTCACTGTAGGATGAAGAGGGTTTAAAGCACCCAGCTGACAAGTCACAGCAGAAATAACTCCCACTCTTCCTGGCCACCTCGTCCCTCAGCTGAGTCTCACTCTAGACACCCGAGTCACTGTGGCTGCAGGCAGAAAATGTGCTACTCCACCAACAAAAACACAAGATGAGAGCTCATCCTGTGCAGAGACAGCAGGTTCTGTGCCCCACAAGTCGGTCTGATAACACCCGCTGGCTGCAGAAATAAAACTTATGTTAAGAAAAATAAAGATATATAAATCAACACATGGCCCTTCCAGCACGAGAACACTCGATGTGATGCAGAGGGCTCTGCTGGAAACCAAGCCCTGCTGTGTTTCTTCAAAAGCCTGGCAGCAAGCGAAAGATGGAAGTAAACCTTAAATTGCAGGCCAAGAGCATTGCAGGGAAGGGGCCAAGTATCCCAGGTACCTCGCTGAGCACACGCTGAGGATCCCCAACACAGGCCGGACCAACAGACGGAGGCTGAAGGCAGGGAGGACAGAGAGCAAAGCCTGACACATCCATGACTACCTCGCAGATTTCTGTAAATACTCTGAGGCTCTCTGTTAGAAAACATGTAAATCTAGAAGATATTTCTGCTGTTTCAGTACTGTCTCTCCTTATTTTATTGAACAGCGCTTTGTAGGAATTACTGTTGTATGTTCCTTGATCGACGAAAAGAGTTACATCACTGCCAAGAACACTGGGCAGGCAAATGCTTGGCGCCGTCTGCAGTCAGACACAGAGAACGCACAAGCACAGGGGGTGGAAAAGGCTGAGGAGGTGAGAGGAAGCAGCTAAGACAGAGGGGAGGCTTTTTAGTGTGTAGAACAGTTGAAGACACAGCCAGTTTGCAGCTGGGATGGGGTAACTGGCAGCGCGTGCCCTTCTGCTCTGTCAAGCACTACCTGCAGTAGTGGTTTAAAAAGAAACTCTATATTCCTCTGTGCATTGCAGAAGCACGCACAGTGTCAGCACTGTCTCTTCACTGAAAAAAAGGTTATAACCTGCTCCGGCTGAACCGTTTGGGATCCCGTGTGCCTCAGCCCTAAGGAGAGTGACCATTCCAGGCCAACGTACCCACGTGGCGGCTCGCAACTGGTGCACACCGGGGCAGGCATTCAGATAATGAGGACAGTTTAGGTACATTCTTGGATAAAAACAGCTACAGGCTTCCAGCGCTGCTCATGCCTGTGCCGGTGGGCAAGCTGAGGGGGGAGCTCAGGCCTGGCCTCCTCCCTAGGGGGCTCTCCTAGCTCTGCGTGCACGCTCAGGCAGCAGGTCCTGCTCACCTGGACTCGTGCGGGTGTGGACACTCACTCTGCCATCCCCTGCTCCATATTCAGGTCAATTCCCCCGTCGGCAAGGCTGCCATCGTCTGTGAAAGACGGCTTTGCCATGGAGTTCATGGACCGGTAGCTGGTGCCGTAGACCACCGAGCTGAAGACGAACGCTACCTGCAACAAGGGAACAGCTGTCAACCACAAGAGCCGTGACCCCTGGGGCAGAGCAGTGGGGGCCTGCTGGCCTCGCCGGTCGTGACAACCAGGAAAGGACGCGGCTTTCCCCCGGGCCGGGCCCAGGTGCCCCTCGCCAGGGCAGGAGCCGGTGTCCTGCCCGCAGCGGGCCAGGCGCTCACCCACGTCCAGGCGGAGGCGGCAGAGTAGAAGATCACCAGGTTCACCACAGCATAGACGGCCTAAGGAGAGAGAAGGGCACGGCTGTCAGCTTCCCCGGGGCCTCCTCACCGGCCCGGGTCCCCCCGGATCCCCCCCGGGTCCCGCTCACCGAGGCCCCAAGGATGATGCGGAGGTAGAAGCGCAGCGTCTCCCGGTTCTCCTCGAAGATCTGCTTCTTACCCTTGGTGCCCGCCTTCCCCTTGGGCTGCGGAGCCAAGACAGGTGGTCAGCGGCCTCCCTTACCCCGGCCGCCCGCACCCTCCGGCCCCGGCCCCGGCCCCGGCCCCGCCACTCACCGCCATGGCCGCGCCGGCTCCACACTCCGCTTCCGGCCACACCGGAAGTGACCCCCACCGGAACTGGAGGGACCGGAAGTGGTGGGGCCGCGCCTGGGACATGGCGGCAGGGGCCTACTTGAGGCCGTGGGGGAGGCCTCGGGTCCCTTCCTGGTCCCCCTCCCGGTTCCCTCTTCCGGGTCTGGGCCCTCTCCCCCCGGTCCCCGAGGACTCCCCCGTCCCTGGGGGGTTTCTGCGGTCCCCAGCCCCAGGGGACCCGGAGGCCTTCCCCCTGGTCCCACGGCGCAGCCCAGGGGTTTGGGGCGCCGGTGCCTGCCCTCCCCACCTCGGCACCTCTGTACAGCCCCTTGGCTCGTAGGAGAAGGTGCCCCACAGTGCCAGGATCCTGCACAGCCATCAAGAGCCTGACCTGAAGCTAAATGAGCCACGTTGCTCTCACCTCCATGGTTCTGATGGCTCCTGGGAGGTGGTTTGTTGCTTGGGGCAGGAGCTGGGGCTGCAGAGCCTGGTCCTGCAGGGCAGCAGCCTCGCAGAGACTGCCTTACCCAGCCTCATCTTTCCTTGTAACAGCCTCTGTGGCCAGGACACTGCTCACCAAGCTTCAAGCCCAAGAGGCACTGGTACTGGGACCAGCTACAGTACTCCTAAACCTTCCTAGGCTGGAAACAGCCTTAGCTGTAGCTCCACAGCCGCCTTCCTTGGAAATGACATGACTCTGTGCCCTCTCCTCCACTCAGCAACAGGAATAAAACCTTCCTGCCAGCCATCCTCCAAGGCTTCTTCATGCCCTGTGCTGCAGCACAGCCCCAGCCTTACCCGCTTTGGCCCCTTCTTGCCCACGGTCAGCCTGACCCCTTCCGAAAAGCTTTGGAAAGGACACAGCCCTGAGTTCTTTCAGAAGTGTTTATTGTCCCAATACATGGGAGGCAGAGGCACGGCGGGAGCCCCGGCAACCTGTGGCTGCAGTCACAGGATACACCCGCTGGAGAAGATGTAGGCACGAGGAGGTACAGGATCCTGGAGTGGGGGCCGGGGAGGAGGTAGCTTGTCATGGTACAGTAGTGCAGCAGCATCGCTGAAGTGTGCAAGTACCCGCCCAGGGCGGGAGAAGGCACCAAGGTTGGCACAAGCGCCGCAGCGCCAGGCAGTAAGGGCAGACCGGGGTCTCCTCCTCACACCAGACACAGTGGCAGTGAGCCCCTGCCCAGCTGAAATGGTGCTGGGAGGGGGACCTTATACCCTAAACACCCCCCTTCCAGGGGTAGGAGTGCAAAGGGCTCAGCAGGAAAGGAAAACATTTCAGTGTGGCACAGGCCTGGCTGGGCAGGCACACTGTGCTCTGGAGATGCTGTCTGCTCACCAAACTGAGCAGAAAGGGTGTTTTATCCTTTTTTTAACCCTTTTCTTGCCCAGAAGGGAGCCCCTGCGCTGATAGGGACAGTCAGGCAGAGCAGATTCGTACCTTTGTAGTGCTGCCCCTGCTCCAGCTGTCACAGGGCTGCCTGTACCTTTAGTCCTGCCCACATCCTCACCCTCTCTGCCCAAAGCCTGTCTGGGGTGTCAGCAGGGGCAACACTACCACAGAGGGGTTTAGTTGTCTGGAAAGTATTTCATCTTGCCTGCCCGCAGCAGGGGGGCAAAGCAGCCGTGTCACCCCCCCTCAAACAGGAGCCTGACTCTCGGTGGCTCAGCCCCGTGCTCTCGCAGGAGAGCAGGACAGAGGCAGGGAAGGGTGGGCAGTTGGCCCTGGGATGGGCAAGGTGCAGGTAGCAAATGCCCAAGCCCCTCGCCAGGGCCTGGGCTTGTCCCTTTGGGCCAGAGATGAGGGACAGAGCCTGGAGGAAGGGGTTTAGTTTTGGGGATCGTAGAGGGGGGACGGGACACAGGGAGGAACTCACTGCTCTGCATGGCTGAAGTCGTAGCAGAAGTTTAAGTTGCTGGGGGGCTTTGGGATGGGAGGGGGGGTGTCGGGGATGCTGATGTTCTCCAGGTCCAGGAGACGCAGCTTGAGCTCCATAGACAGCAGGACATCAAGGTCCGTCTGCGTTCGCTCGCTCGTCATCTCCTTGCCCAGGAGCACGTTCAGCCCGTCCGTCCAGAGGCAGAACTGGGGAAGCAGAGCACAGGCGACTGTCACCAGCCCTGGGCAGCGACTGTCCCTCCCTGTGGCTCCCACCCTCGGGTCACGCATACAATTCCCTTCCCCGCCTGCAGTCCCCTGGCAAGGACATCTGGCCACAGTGTGTCTCCCCAGCGGGCCGTTGGAGCTCACCTCGTACCGGGTGGGGGCAATGAAGTTGAGGCAGTATTCCTCCATGTCGTACACGATGGAGAAGGCCAGCTCCAGGACGTCCTGCAGGGACAGCACAGTGGGTAGCCATCTTCTCAGCTGGAGTCTTTCCAGCTCTGGCGGGGTTCAGAGCAGGAGCTGCCTCCCAGCCTTCTCCTCTGCACCCCAGAAGACCCAAAAGGTCTCCAGTCTCAAGCCACATCAAAAACCACCATGAAACCACCCAACCTGCCACCACCCACCCACCACCAAAACCCATAAGAACTGCGCAGCGTGGGGTGGGAGGTGCTGACCTTGTTCTGCTTCCCGGAGCTTTTTTCCTTCATGTGTGGACACTCCTTCCCCACGAGCAGCATCTTCATGTCCACCACAGGAACTGGGGCAAGCGAAGGAGCTGTGAGCACCTGCTCTCCTCTCCCCCAAGCTCAGAGCCCAAGCGCAGGGGCTCACAGCCATCTGCAACTCAGGGGGGGGCTCAAGCCGCTCTGCAGCACCCTTTCAAAAGCCATCCCACCCCAGCCTGCAACCCCCACAGCTCCCAGTTCCACAGTGCCAGCGGGCACTGGGCCACATGTGTGGCAGCCAGGCAGAGGGGCGATTCCCACCTTACACCATCGCCAGCACGTCACAGCTGGGGTGGGCAGAGGGCTCCCCTCCTTCCTACCCCCTCTTCTTTCTCCCCATCACCTACTTTTCTCTGGCAGGCTCTCGATGGGGGGAGAGTTCACCCCCTCCTCCACGTCCCCGTAGTGCAGCACCTTGTGGTTGGGTGACAGGCGGCAGTACCAGAGCTTGTCTGCAGCAGAAGGACCGTCGGGAAGAGCTCAGCATCCCCTCGCTGAGATGGAGCACACCCCACTTGGTCCCACCCCGTGGGTTAGCCCACGCCAGCCATCCAGGGAGCCAGGCGTGCTGCTCCTCACACAGATGAATCGGGGAACCCGGTGGCAGAGGACATGGGGACAAGCCTCTGTCCCCCTCCCAGGACCCCCGCCTGGCACTCACCCTGCCTGCGGCGGCTGCTGATCTTGCGGAAGAGGGTGCCCTCACAGAGGTGCAGCAGGCGCTGCTGTCGGATCAGCTCCAGGAGCTCCGGCTTCAGCCTCTCACGTAACTCCCTGGGGTGACAGCCAGCAGAAGAGGAGGCACAGCCACTTCAGCAGGCGCTCGCTGACCTCCCCAGCCCCATGCTGAGCACCCCACGGCCCCTCATCGCAGCTCCGGCTCCCTGCCCGCAACCCACTCACAGCACGGGCACAGCCAGCGTCTCCTCCTGGTGCAGCCGCTCCGTCTGCCGCAGCTTCAGGATCTCGCTGTAGTTCAGCGCGTTCACTCTGGTCTTGAAGAGCTCCAGGGAGGTGGGCTTGAGGGACAGGGTCCTGGTGATCTGCTCCCGCACCACCTGCAGCACCTGCAGGGCCCAGGACGTCACCCCCAGGCTGGTGATGCTCCTCAGACCCTCTGAATTTATGTACAGCCCGTGGACCCAGCCCCGAGACCTGCATCCTCTCACACCTTGTCAAAGTCCTCCTGGGTAGCACGCATCTCCTTCCAGGTCTTGTTCACCAGCTGGATGCAGATGCAGAAGAGCTCTTCAAAGAAATGATCCTGCCCGAAGAACATAGGGTAAAAGGCCTGAGCCGTCTCCGAGCCTGCGGTGAGAAGGACAGATGATGCCACACTCCCCAGTTTTTCTAGGGAATTTCAGCATCCAGGAGAACCTGGACATTTCCCAGCCCTCCCTCCCCTTCCCCTGCTGTCGGCCACGCCTGAGCCTGGTGGCCCCACGTACACAGCGCCCTGCCCTGGCAGCTTGTCCCCAGCTCCTGCCGGCCAGCAGGCAGCAGGGCAGGGAGAAGGACAAGCAGGGCACACACGTACACGGCTCTCCAACGTGCAGGATCTCGCAGAGGATCAGGGTGAGCTGGATGCTGCTTCGAGCGAAGGGACATTCGTGTTTGTCTTCCCGGCTGCTGTTCTCGAGGACAAACTGGAGGAGAGGATCGTTGCCTTGCATTACACGGTCCAGAAACTCAGAGGGCAAGCTGTCCCCCCCCTCCCCGAGTCGAACCATCTTAACAGAAGTAATTTACTGTCCCCAAAACCCAGCCCCAGCATCCTCCTTCCCCTGCCACAGTGCGGGACCTGATCGCAGGCACAGCGGGTCAGAGTGTGGCTAATGCTCTGCAGCCACTGGCTGGTTTTGCCCAAATCGCCCCATTTTGCCCCAATTGCCCCATTTTGCGCAGATGCGAACAAGGCCTGGAAACCAAGCTGTGGGCAAAAAACTAAAAATTATGAGGACCCTTCAGTGCCACCAGCCTCAAATGGCTGCTCCTACCCACAGGGAGGACCTTGGCTCCATCTGAAACAGGGCAACAGTAGGACATCTGCCCAAAAGGGACATCCTCGCCTGGGTCTGGCCAAGGACAAGGAAAGGAAAAGAAGGTGGAGATCCACCAGCACCAGGGAGTTCTCCGTCAGAGAGCACGCACCCTGCTATAGGCGTTGGGGGTGTGCCTGGAGAAATACACCATGTTGTCGAGGGCAAGGAGTCCTGGTGGGGCACGGCGGAGGTCCTCTGCTGGGTTGCTGTTGTTCTAGGAGGACACAAAAGGATGGAATTTAGCAACTGCTGCTTTCTTCTCCAAGCAGCAGAGTCCTCCTGACGCAGCCATGGGGTTTGCCTTTTGAGCTCCGGCAGCTCCGCAGCACCCGCTGTTTAGCGGTGCCGAGGGAGCAGAAGGGAGGTTCTGCATGGTGGCCCATCGGCATCAACAGGGACAGCTGGGAAGGGGGTGCGGGGGGGACGCACCACGAAGCCCAGCTTGCGGAACTCCTTGGCACACAGGGATCGCCGCCGCTCGGTGCTGAAGTTGCTGGTGGGGGCCTCGCTCTCTGACTCAAAGGCGGTTTGGCGCAGAGACTGGAGGAGCTCCCGCTGTTCCTGGAGGGAGAGAGGAGAGGAGGGCGTGCTGGTGAGCCCCATGCAAGCAGGTTCTCCCAGGACCAACTGACGATAAAATGTAATGTGCCTTCACCCACGTCTGCTGCCACGGGTGGAAGACAGCAGGGCCAGACTCGCAAGGAGAGCGCTCGCAGACCTGTGAGTAGGGATCCATGGAGGTCCTCATGCGACGTTCGTGCAGGTTGAGGCTGACAGACTGCAGCACGTACAGGTAATGGGCCATCTCGTCCGCCAGCGGCTCGGAGCTGTGGATGATGTTCTAGAGGAAACCATGAGTGAGAAGGTTCCCCCAGGCTGCTGCTCCCGGTTCCTCCAAGCCCAGGGGCCAACAGCCGAAGCTCGGCAGGTCCCGCTGCTCAAAGGGGCGTAAGGAATTGGGCAGCTCCCCTCAGGGCTGGGAGAGAGGTGGGCGCACTGAACCACAGGCAGCTGGAGGTGCAACCCTGAGCACATGGGTGCCAGCACAGCAGCACCCATAGGAGGCATCGAGGAAAGGGAGTGGTGCACGTAGGCCACCCAGCCAGGCATGGCCACCAAAGGCTGGGGCTGAGGCGACGGGGGCTGGGGAGGAAGGAGAGAGGATGAAGCACAGCTCCTCACCTTGTGGATAAACTGCCTGATGTTCTTCTCCCTCAGGTAGTCCATCATCTCCTAGGAAAGGAAAAGGCTGTGAAATGTTCCCCGGCTCAGCACACCACCATTTCCCAAAAAAAAAAAAAAAAAAAAAAAAAAAAAAAAAAAAGCTGGTGTTCCCTCTGCAGACCCACTTCCCTGCCGTGCCTGGCTCTGGGCCACAGGCAGGGTGGGGACAGAAGGGAACTGGCAGTCTGAGGAGGGACACTGGTGAGCAGGAGACCTGCCCCCAGTTTCCATTGCCCTGACAGCCAGGACTAGCCCACCCCAGTGGGGCTCAAATAGATCTTGCCCCACCAGGCTGCCAGGGGGGGTTGTGTCAGTCAAGGAGAAGAGGCAGAGTGAGGATGCTGACTTTGAGCATCTCCAGGCACCTCTCACAGCCAGCCCCACCATCCCAGAGAACGCAAACACTACAGTGGAAGACCCAGCTGCCCAAGGCCCCATTGCAGAGTGGCCCAGCTGTGACGGCCCCGATGTGCCAGGCGCTGGGTCTGGGCCACCACAGTCACTGTGCCACCACCAGCCGTGACACTTCTCCTGGCATTTGAGATCTTGCAGCTCCCCAAAACTACTCCCAGGGGTGCGAGACAGCAGAGGCATCTTGGCAGAGCAGCCCCGTGATAGTGGCACTGTGGTGCTCGGATCTGCAACGCCCACCACCCCACCGTCACCCGCCCCTGGAAACTGCCCGCGGGCAGAGAGCAGCCCCTTACCTGCCGCTCAGCATCGGTCGCAGACAGCAGCAGCGCGATGAGCAGGGCCATGGCCTTCAGCTGCAGCTGGGCGTTTGTCCTGCAGGAGGAGGAGGATGGGGAGAGTCACCAGCTCTAAGGGTGGTCTTGCCCTCCCCAAGGCAAGCCCATCGTTTCCCCCCCTTCACTGCTGGACCCCACTGCTCGGAGCTGGGGGACCCAGGGAGGCCAGAGCCATGAGTGAGCAGCTGCTGACAGCAGGGCCAGGGGTGAGGTGGTCCCCACAGCTGTGATTGAGGAGCACCCATGGGTGGATCAGATATTGCTCTGCACAAACCCATGGGTGCGGCATTTTGGAGCCGGAGGAAAACCCACGGCGAGCAGCAGACTCCTGTCTGGCAGGAGCCCTGGGCGTAAGCCTCTCCATTTTCTAAGAAAGAAAACCTACAAACCGAAGAGATGCAGAGTCATGAGGAAGAGGAGGGAACAAAGAACCCATCTTTAGCTGAGGGATTTAACAAACTGTTTGCTCAGTACAGCACCACCACCCCAGGTTGCAGGGAATATTCTACTGCTCCTAGATACACCGGAGAAAGGGAAGGAAGAGCCAACATCAGAACAAAGGCAGGTCAGCTAAAGAAGTAAAATATCCAAATGAAACAGGCCATGAATGAAGGAATCTGACCTGGAAACAGGACAGTCCATCCCTCCCCCAGCAGCGGGGACAGGACAGGCTGCCCACCATGTTTAGGAAGGGACAGCACAACACTGTGCCGGGGATAACCCAGAGAAATGCCCTCCATCACCTCACGCCCACCGGCTCTGGGATGGGGGCGAACGGTGCTCTGGCCTCTCCACTTACACCTGCAGGTGGGTGAGGAGACGATCCAGTGTCACTTCTTTTTTGACTAGCTCAAAGAGGACGCGACTGGTGGGTACCATGTTCTCCAAGATAGACAAGGAGAGCTGCTGGACAGATGCATCCACCGCGTTCATATTGACGTAACTCACTATCTACGAGACATACAACCGTCTGTCAATGGCAGGCGGAGCCTGGGTGACGGGGGTAACAAGGAATCCCAAGGGCACAGGCTGTGGAGACCGCAGAAGGTGCTTACCTTCTTGATGAAGGCTGCACTAAGAGTCTCCCAGGAAACAAAATCATGCTCCATCAGCTCCATGAAGGCCTTCAGGGTGTGAGCTAGCATCTCCCCCGTACTGGAGGAACAGATGAGCAAACACAGTGAGGTGGACCTAGATACCCCACAGTCGCCACCGTAAGTACAGCTGCATGTTGGTGGGTACGTTAGAGACAGCTAGACAAGCAGAGAGCAGTGAGCAGGAGAAGAAAGGAAAGAGAAACAATTGGGTAAGAAATCGGACTCTCGCTTAGTCATCCCAGGAAGTCAAGGTAGGGGAGGTTTGTTTCTGGAAAGCTGTGTTACCACAGTACAAAGATCACTGAAGACGAGCCCTCAGGAAAGCCAAGTCACCCTAAATCCCTCCTCCTATTTCCAAGAAACGCGCGCTGCACTGCCTGGTGTTGGGCTCCACATCCTCTGTGAGATAGGAGCGCAGAGGAGATGCAGCCTCACGTCCTGCAAGAGTCAGGCAGGCGCTAGTTTGGCAGTTTGGGGTTTTCTTGAGCTGCCTGCAGACCTCTCGCAGCTCAAACCTCATGGCAGAGGGATTATTCGGGGTGGGAGGAACGAGCAGCAGCAGAGGCCACGATCATCACAGGAGGTTTCCTGCCAGCAAAACCCATAGGGCTGCAGATGACCCAGCCAGTAAATGGATGGGAGGTTCAAGCCCGGTCACATTCACAAGGGGAGTCAGGACCACAGAACCCTGGGGACCTACTCCCCACTGCCAGGCAGGTAAGGAGCCTGCGGAGCCAAGCCCCTGCCACCAGCGCTGCCCTTCGTGCCACAGCACAGGGGTCAACAAGCCAGGAACACGAATGGAGTCCACTCCAATGCCCAGCTTGGGGCTCATGCAGCATTAGCGAGGGAGAATAAAAGTCAAGAACTGCAAGGAAAGTCCTCTCCTGATACTCACTCATTCCCTTCTTCCACAATACAGAAGATTTTTTTTAAGCCGTTCCTGTTGATGAATTCCTGAGCAAAGGTAACGTCCTGGGAGAGGCTCGCAAGCTTCTTCAGCGAGTCAGTCTTCACATCCGAGTTGTTGCTCTGGATCCCACTGTACAACCTCTCTGCTTCTTGATCCTATCAGGAAGGAAAGAATGAAGCCAAAGAGGCTCATCAAAAGACAGCGAGAAGCTTGGAGGAGGCTGGAAGAGCTTAAGCACAAGTTTTGGAAGGAGGCCTGGGCTAGAGCAGCCCCGGTGAGGAGCTGGAGCGAGACAGAGCCACTAGAGCAGAAACCAGAAGGAGCTGAGGAAGAAGGTCAGGCCGGTGCAAAGCTAAGAACGTTTGATGAGTTGGCCCACACATCCAAAGCGTCTCAGGATGATTTAGTTTCTCTTCAAACTCCCCCAGGCTCTGCCGAGGGAGGATGAAGGTTGAGACAGGTCTGCTAGGCCTGAGGCACCAAGAGGAGCCGTCATGAGCCAGAAGTCACCGAGCGAGGCAGTGGCAGAGGGCTTGGAGCACCACATCGCCCCATCGCAGGGGGACATCCCACCGGAGCACGCGGCGGAGAAGGAGACGGGGGGGACGGAGGGATGTACCGGGGAGGTGGTCAGCCGTAAAATGCTCCCGTTCTTAATCTCCCCGCGGTTCTGTAAGGAGAAAGGAACGGGTGAGCGGTGAGCACCGTGCCGGTGGGGCTGGGGAGAGGTGGGTGGGCGTCTCACCGACTCAGTGATGTAGGTCTGCCGTCCGTCTGCGTACTGCAGGGCATAGTGCTCGGCATTGGGCAGGCTCCACCTGCGGCGACAGGCGGCCGGTCACTGCTTGGTACGGCTAGTGCCGGTCACTGCCGGGCTGGTGGCAGCCCAGTGGCGGGCTGTCACGAGCCGGTGGTGGGCGACGGGCACGGTACTCACGCATCGCAGACGTCCTTGAGCACGGAGGCGAGGGGCTTGGTCTGCGAGCGAGAGAACAGCCATCAGCTGGGGTCAGGGGTCCGGCAGGGGGGTTTGCGGGTGCCGAGCGGTACCTGCTGGAGGTCGATGAGCTGCGGGATGGCTCCCACCATCTGGATGGCGATCTTCACCACGTCCTTGGGCGGCGGCATGGCTCCCGCAGAGGCACCGGCACCCTTCGGCACAGCTCCCCGCCCCGCCGCCCCGCAGTTCCGGGTCGCCGCTGCCTCCCCGCCTCCCGGAGCACCCCGCTGCCGGTCCCCACGCTGCCCTGCCCCCTCACCTGAGCTGACGCGGGCTCGGTGGGACCCACCTCCTCGCCGGGAAAGGGGGGACGGTGGCACCCCACTGTTCGTGTGGGGGACCCGTCCCTCCGGAGCCCGGAGGCATAGGCCAGGGTGGGGGTGGGAAACTCTGGAAAGTTTGTTGTTTTTTTTTTTTTTTTTTCCTGTGTGTTTGTTTATTCACGTCAGAGAACACTGTACAAATATTACAGGCAATTTTTCTTTCCTTGCAAAAAAAGTATAAAAATAATCTTTATATATGAATCAAATGTTCATTCGCAACTGTAAATTTTTTCTCTAGGTTATCCTTTTCCGAAGGTGGCGAACACAAACACTTGGAGGGAGGGCGAGGGCCAGGCAGTACACAGAGAAGAGCTCGAGCTACACCAAAGCCACAGAGCCTAGCTAACGCGCGCAGGACTGAGGGAGCTCGGTCAGCTTCCACGCGGAGGAGGGAAGGTTCGGGGACTGGCTGCATGCGGGCTGGAAGGTCACCCCTGGCGGGGTCCCACGCCACGGCTGTCTCGTGGCTGGCAGCAGCTGCCCGCTGCCAAACTAGAGAGCGTCCCGTTGTTCCTCCCGAATTCTTCATGCTTTTCCCAAAGAGGACGACGGTGTTTCAGGGCTGCAGAGAGGAACGAGCTCTTCCGGAGGAGTGCCACACAGAACAGGATGGCCCGAGGAGCCACCTCGGGGACGCAGGTCCCAAGCACATACTCTTCTCACCTCCACGGCCTCCAGGAATTGAAGACTTTACATCTTTTACTGCTGGCGCTCCAGCTGGTTGTGTGGTTCACAGGCGGTGAGCAGCTAAGCGGAGAAGTTAAACATCAGCCAGTTACGTGGATGGCTACAAGCTACGTCTCTGCGATGGCCAGCCGTGCTCCTGGCCTGGCCCTCTCTTCAGCAGTTTGCGGAGCAGGGAAAGCAGGACGGCTGCTACCACCACATCAGCAGGAAGATGTGCAAAACTGAAGACGCTCAAATAGAGGATCTGATCAAAAACCAAAGTCGGGGCTTGCAAAATACAACACAAATCCATCAGGGCGTTTTGCTCCAACTAAAATGCACCAGGGTCTGGTACCGCCAGACCATCGTAACGACCGGTACCATCTGATCATCGTAACGAACCCAACGGCAGACCTTCCATCACAACGCAATGAAGAAAACCTCGTGGAAAAATGATGCAGAGAAAGCATCGCGCTAGGCAGCGACCTGTCACAGGATCAGGAATTGGGAGCATGGATACGGACACTAGAGGAGCGAATTCAAATATACAGAAAGCCTGATCCTGAGCAGATGCTAAGGGAGAAAAAGGCGGGGGGGGGAAGCACTATTTTGACAACACCTACGTAACTTGTCACAGCAAAAGTACTACTGAATTGTTACTGCTTGGTCGCCTTTTAGACAGTTGAAGGCTCAAGTGCAATGGTTGGAGAAGACAGTTATTCGCAAATATGAGCGGGCTCTGATGTACCTGGAGTACCTTACAGGCACCAGCTGGAGCAGTCTTATCCTTTCAAACATCTCTTCACTCAGGCAAAAACAAATAAAAATTTTAAACAAAACAAAACAAAAACCATACTGGCACCTCTTCTTTAGGCCTGTAGAAACAGCACAGCTGCCGTACGAGGAGCTGGAGCCCCGAGGCTCGCGCATCAGCAGACTGGAGCACACAGAACGGGCGTTCCTGCTGGTGCACAAGCAGGGAAAGCCTCAGCTCCTGGCTCCTACTAGGAACGCTCAACTCCCGAGTCCCACTAGGAGGCACCGCTGGCTAAAAAAAGTGCTTTTTCTTGTAAAACATACTCGCTTGGTCTGGAGTCACTGGAAGAAATGGACACTTTGGTGCCATTTCCCCCCCGCCTCCCCCCGGCCTTGTCATCATTCAGAAATAAAACCGCCCCAAGCTGAACCACTCACATTGAGAAATCGAACTAACTACCTCCGGGCTTGTGAACTGACCACGATATCAGGGCTCCTTGTAGCAGCTGGTACCTAGGAGGTGCAAAGTGCCTCTAGGAGTGCAGGAAAAACCAAGGCATGCAGATTTGAGGAAGCTCGGAGAGGCACATGGGCAAACTCTACGGGTGAACTGGGAACACTCAAAACACAGACCCTTTGAAGTGAGGCCAAGAATCCAGTGGAGAGAGAGATGCGGTGGGGCGAGTTGCACATGCACCTCGCACGTGCAAGAGAGGAAGAGGAATAAGCTACGGGGAAGCTCCCGGCCTGCAAGTCCACATCTCTTGGTTCTGAGTCCATACGAGAGAATCTCTGAATCGCTCGCTCATCGAGCTCTAGCACAAAAGGAATCCAAAAATAGACACTTTCCAAAGCGTTACAAAACGGTCTGTGTTTGCGAGGCTCACGGCCGCGCTGAGAAGTCAGAGGTTGAGGACAGGCACGTCAAAGAGGTCACAGACGCCTTCGCTCTCATCCAGGTTATAGATGTAGTCGTGATCTCCAGGCGGAGGGGAGAGGCGGAGCAAGGGAGCAAACACTGCGGAAAGAGAAGCCCAGGGCTGGTTACAAAACTCAGAACTCCCACACCTATCCAAGAGCTGCCAATGGGCGCTGAGCTGCGGAGCCATGAGGAGGCCACCTCGCAGCAACAGTCTTTGAGCTTGCTTCAAATCAGCCTTGCCATACGGAAGAGACAGGCTCTTCTGGTCCCTCTCAGCCATTGGCGGGACAGTGAGAACGGAGTCTGTGTCCCAAACACTCTGTGTCCCAGAGAAGATGAGGGGGAATCTGCAGCGGCACGGCTGTCAGCTGGGTAAAGTCACACAGCGTGGTCCTCCTCCCCAAGGAAGGCCATGCCATGAAGAGGCGACTCAAAGACTCACCTTCAGATGACATCAGCTCCTCCAGCAGCTCAGAGTTCATACATTCTGGGGAAGAGACAAGCGTGGTTAAGCAATGTACTCTGCTTTCCCGCTCTGCTCCTGTGCCGTGTCCCGCCCTTCCCAGCCTCTTCCACCTCTCACCCCTGTTATCCTCTCTCCGCTAAGGCACGGCGTGTGCTGCAGGCCTCCTGCCACGGGCGAAGGGAAATCCGTGTCAGACAATCCAAGCTACATCAAAAAATTCTGCAGGGGGTTTCTGCCTGCCGTAGCTCAACCGTACGCCAGTCGCCTGCATACGGGCCGTGTCTTCCCCCTGCACTGCCATGCTAGCTGCTGCCCCAGACTCTCTCTCCTCTACTGCCCCCACAGAACTGTAAAAAAATTAATTATTTCTGAAATGTCATTCCTTCCTCCAGCCTTGTTACTCTTGGCTGGTAGGTTCAGGAGGCACTTGAAGGGCAGACAGACAAGCACGCAGATAAGAGATTGACTTGCACATGCTTTTTCTTTAAGAAGCTGAGCGTTTGAAAACAACTTTCTGAATACCTCTCTCGCTTGACCAAGTTAAGATAGTGAATATCTAACTCGATCTAAAAGGGTTGATGAGACGCTACCCACGCTTGAAATAAGCTTTCACAAAAGAAACCTCGGATGAGCCCGTTTTCAAGACACTTATCCACAGCAGGCTATTCCCTAGAGGACAGGAACCTACCTAATTCACTGCCATGAGATGAGAGAATTTCCACACCAAGGGACGAGATAGGACTAATACCAGCTTCAATAAAGAGCAATTAAATGCAGAGCCTGCATTCTTAGATCAGGGCTGGTAATACAGCAGGGCGTGTATATGTGTGTGTTGAAATTCAAGTTTTTTTTTTCAGGATACGAGTTTAAAACAAGCAGTTATTAAGCAGCCATTCAGAAGAAAGAGAAAACCATGTAGAAAAAGTAATTCTAAGGAAGAACTCTCCAGGCTCTTGCAGCTTAAACTGCATAGCCTTAAAAGCAGCAGCCAGTGCCAGGGCAGTATTCCTGAGATCACACAGGGATGAAAGAGGCTGCGTGGAGCATGCTGCAAGGCTCATTGCTCCGAAGTCTGTAGTGTTGCTTTTTTCCAGTCTCTGTAGCTGTTGGCTGTTTTGTCCTTCCTTTTGTCCTTCTTTACCTTCCCCCTCCAAATTGGGAAGAATTCTCCATAAAACAACATACATTACTGTAAACAGCAAACATCTTTTTAATAGTGTCCCGGAGTAGTTAGTTTGGGTCAAGCTAGATCTTCTACATGGGCAGGGGCCTCGCAGCAGTTTGTGTTTCATGTTGTGAAGTCACATTAACTGTTCGGCTGCCTTCAGTCATTACCAAGACTTTATCCACTGTCTACAGCAGCGGGTGCTGAGCGAGGAGGAAAGGTGTTCTCCAGCCCGAGCGCGGAGCCCGGGACTCCCAGCACACAGATCAGGCGGTTCCGCGTCTGCATTTGGGTCTGTGGGGTCCCTACACAAAGACAGCGCTTTCACAAAGCACCTGCGAGAGCACAGAACTAGGGACTGTTGTTGGCCGCGTCCTGTCACCACCACAAAAACGCTCATGTGTACTCAGCTCTGCCTAGCTGCGGGGTTAGAAAGGATTATGCCAGCATTGAAGGGAAGTAAGAGTGCAAAAAACCCCCAACGTTTCCCAATTTAGGCTTGTGTTAAACCAAATTCCTTCACTTCTCCTGCCCTTAGCCCAGAGTCCGTCCCACCATTAGGCAACGACACCCAGACATTCCTTGGCCAGAGGCAGAACTCCTAACACGAGGAATCCCCTCCCCTACCGCTCCAAAATTACCGGCACCACCAAAACCACGGAGGGATATTTCAAAGAGAGAAGACTATCTTCCTAGATTATTTGCGTGGATTAGCCTCGGGCAGGCTACCGCTGGAACAAGACGAACAGGGATTTTTCTTTTACATGGTGCCGACAGGCTGGAGAAAGAGCATGGGAAGCCAGAGCCCAGATTAGCGTTGGCGTGGGGACAGGAAAGCCCTCATCTGCACACTGTAGGGCAAACTACCAGAGGTTACTGGCAACATAAAGACAGAAAAACACATACAGAAACCAGTCATTTTGAGAGTGCCTAACCAAAGAGATCCAGCAGCCACCAACAACCACAAGCACCTTACAAAACCACAACCCCAAAATAATCCAAAAGGGAGTGAATAAAACAAACTGTCCCACTTCTGGGGCTGGATGGGCACAGAAGAAAGCCGTGGTCAGGGAATGAACATACCTCTTGTTGGATCAAACATCTCTGACAGCTCTTTGGGAAGTTCCAGTACTGCAAATGCAATAAACCAAATAGTTTGCATCGTTACGTGAAGAGTCTGAAATGCTTTACAGCGTTATCACCTGCTGTACTCCTTACATGCCCAAATCATCCTATGTCATCCAGAAATTCTGCTCCCACACCCCATGTCACATATTTCTGCTGAAATGATAAGGAATAAAATACTTACGCTCAACTACTTTAAAATAGATCTGTAGGAGCCCTGGGACACGAACATGTTATCACAGTCAGCAGCTCTAGAGTAATCGCCTGTATGTAAGGCTCACACGGCGCCAGCTTCTGTACACCCCCTCGATTTATCTTGTGCAGGATGAGGACGTGCCTTCAGAGAGTCGGCACGGGCCCACTGGGATACGGTGGGCTATACACACACCAAAGGCCTAATTCCACCATCCAGGCTACTCCAAGATGAAGACACACAGTCCAAGCTTCTCTCAGACACGCCGGCAGCGGAAGCGTGAGAAAAGCACTGCGCTAGCTACATTTGAGCAAGGTTTCCTCTTCTAACCGTAACTCCCTAACCTAGAGTCTTTCTGCAGTGAAGGTGGGCTTCAAAACATTCAAGCAGCGTGTCCTACCCAGAGGATGCTTTTCTCTCCTTGGGCCGCCCTGCCATTTCCCGGCATAAAGCTCAAATGTTCCTTTTTTAAAGCCCCTTTCACCTCACCAAGCACATGAAGGAGCTCCCCAAATATACGCTGTGAGATCATTAAGACCAGACCGCAAGGTCACTACAGATAAAAAATATTCCTGAGGAAAGCAGAGACAAGAGCTCTCCTAATAAAGGAAAACTCCCCACGAGTTACAAAGGTGCTCTCAGTGACAGCTGGAAATTCTATAGCTTGGACCTTGTACTAGAGAAGGGACTGAAAGGGAATAATCCTACACGTAACAGCAGAGATGCGTGTCACGCGAGTGTCCCTCGCCGATTTTTCTCGTACTGTAGCCACAGGAAGCGTCAGGACACTAGACATGACACAGTCACCTTCTTACGAGGTTTCCCAGCACCCTCAGAGGGAAATGCTCATCCCTTGCAAAGTCTGGCTGACAGTGAAGGCAGAACGGAGTTCAGCTTCTCCCTCCAGGACCTGCAGCCTTTCCCTCGCTCCAAGCAGCATGCTTTTGAAGCGACACGCAAAACGAGGGAGCATACTCACTTCCTGTGGGGTCGGGCTTGATGGGCTCGAAGGAGGTAGAGGGGCTGGGTAGGACGGAGCTGCTGTCCAGGGAGGCAGAGGACTGCAGCGGCTGGGTATCTAAGCCGGCTGGCTGGCCGGCCGATGCAGACGCAGTGCTGAGGGGGTCAAAGTCGCCGCTGGTCTTGGATTCTGCCGCTGAGATGCCGCATTCTGGAAGAAACAACAGACACACAGAGGCTTGTCATCGCCCACCAGCCCTAAAGCAAGCTGCTGCAGCGCAGACCGAACCCTCACTAGCAACACCGGCCAAGCACAAATGGCTGCATAGGAAGAAGGCTTCTCGCTTTCACCCAGAAAAAACTCCCAGGTCCTGCTGGAGAGCAGCCTTGGTGGTGCCAGACCAAGAACATGCTCTTGCAGCAATTAACATGAGCCAGGTAGTGAGCTACGCCGGGAGAAGCGCAGTAAGGGAAGGAAGTTACTATCTGCCTGCTCAGGGCTGAGGCTGCACTTTGGACTACGGTCTCCAGTTTTGGCCATCTTCCCGTTCGAGAAACATGTGGAGAAGATCCGTGTGAGGGCTACCAAGACGGCCTGTGGCACACAGCCTACAAAGAGGGGTGGGAAGGCGCTGGGCTTTTTCAGCCAGGCAAAGAGAAGTCTAAGAGCAATCTAACAGCAGCTCACAGCTACCTGAGAGGCAATTACAAAAATTAAGAACTTCTCGGTGGTGCCAAACGTTGTAACATGCAGAACAGGCACGAGATACAGCTCAAAGGATCCAGACATCAGGAAACAGGAATTCACTGAGAGGGTGCTGCAGCCCTGGAAGAGCTCACCAAGGAAGCTGGGGATCTCCATAGCTAGAGGCTTTCAAAATTTGGCTGGACAAAGGTACAACCAACCAATCGAGTATTTCTGACAGTCTTTTTTTCAAACTGAAAGTTGAACATGAGACTCAAAAAGACCCTTTTACAAACTTCTGCTCATCAACAAATCTGCATGACCAGTCTCTCCCCCACCGCTGCTCGTCCAGACTGGCACTACCCCCGTCAAGCCAAGTGTCTTATTTCCATTAACACAGCCAGACCCGCTAATGGTGACAAAAGAAAAGGCTCACGGCAGCAAAGGCAGAGGTGCCCCCTTTGCCGGAAGCTGACAAGGAATGTCCTCTCCTTTGTCTGCCACCATCCCCTCTCTGCCTCCTGTAGGCTCCCTCTCACCTGTGCTGGCGGCTTTCTGCGCGGGAGGGCTATGGTCCTGAGTGCTGGTAGGTGTCGGTGTAGAGGGCTGGGTGCTGCTGGGAACAGATGCCTCCTGGAAGTGGGCGAGCGGTGCTATCTGTGGTTTGGAGGGTGCAACTGCCTGGCACTGAATGAGGTCTTCAGGGGGAGGGACGGGTAGTACGACAGGAGGAGAGCTCCAAGCATCTTTGTTTACTAAGAGAACATCAATGGGACCGCTTGTGCTCTTCAGATGGATCTGGTACTTCTTCTGCCCATTTAGGCCCTAAGAAAAGTGAAAAGCAAAACACGTTCATACATGAAATGCCCTTTCCAAACAGGACAGAATTTCCCAGAGGCAAGACATGCTGTCCAGACGGTTCAGCACGGTTCCACATAGAATTCCCCTGACAACCAGGACTATCCTCTCCCCTGATGCTCCTGCAATTACTCATGTACTTCCAAACAACAGACTTTGCTGGCGCTTATTTAATATCTGGAGCCTTCCTTGGGCTGCTGGTTCCTCCGACTCCATCAAACCCCTGACTACCAACTCCCAGCCTGGTCAATCCAACAACAACCCCTGCCCCAACACGCACACTCCTGCACCCTGCCCATGCGTTTATCACTCACCTCGGGGATGGGAACCTCCAAACGCGTGCCTGATGGGGCTCGAATCGCAAGGAGGGTGTCTCCTGTGAAAACAGACTGGTCAGCACTCAGTGGGCACAAACTGTTATCGTTATAATTAAGCACTGACAAAGAGCCCCTCCTCAAAGCACCCCCGCACCTGCTGCCCCCGTCTCCCACACTCCCTTCTGCAGAAGATTGCCATTTACACCCATCTGAGCTGCTACGGATATCATACAGCTCCCAATGTGCCAACTCCCCGGGGCGCAAGGAACCTGCGAAGTTTCTTCCAAAGCAATCCTAGAGCTTTTTAGCAGCATCATTAACAGGACTAATCTTTCTTTCCCTCAGAAGGGCTGGCTTAAATTCACTCTTAAGAACATCTGAATCCTAAGGGAAGGATCCTTCACCCTGTTGTCACAAGCTTTTCGATGTGAATTAAAAATGAAAGAGCTCACAGCTCGAAGAGCTGCAGTGCCAGCAGAGAGAGGGTGTCGAATAGGCCCAGGAGCCAGACTGCCAACAGCATGGCAGCCTCGGTGCTGGAGTACCGATACCCGAAACCAACAACCCCCAGTCTCTACTGGCAAGAGAGCTGCCTGGTGCTAGTTGTACTGGACCCTGCACAGAGGGGCTGGGAGCCAGGCTGACAGCGTCTTTCCAAGCTCCGCAGCTCCTTAAGGCCCGTGCCCCTAATAACATAACAGTCACAGGCGAGCAGCTTCCAGTCCATATTGGGGTTTAGAAAAACGTGAACAGAGAAATACCAGCGCTGTGAACATTCAGACCGAGCAGTTAGCAGCTTTCACTTTGAATGTTTAAGTTTTAGTGTGGTCAGTATTCACACTTCACCGGTATTCTGCATTAAGCTTCGCTTGATAATTAACACAGAAGATCCCCAGAGCGATGAGAGCGAGCAGACAGCAGAAGAGCACGTTCTTTAATTTCAGGCAGGCAATCAAAGGTCAGATCAGCAAAAGGTACGGGAATTAAAAATACCACAGGATTTGTCAATAAAATGGGATTCCTTTAACAAATCTGCGCTTAAGAAAAATATTGTTAAGAGACATTAAAAATGCATAATAAAGCTCAAAGACACAAGCTCAAGCTTTAAGACGCATTAGTTTCAAATACAGGTGTTGTGTTTCTATTGCCCTTGATAGCTACATCCCAACTACTTTTACAAATCTGTGCAGTGTGTTTCCACTTCCCTTTTGATTCTCCAAGTGCTAAATCCATCACAGCCACAGATGGGGAAATTACGTTTCCCAGTCACTAAAAACTAACATATTCTTAGGTTGGTTTGTTTTTTTTTTAATTAAACCAAGTAATAAATCCATATTTGACAATAGTCCAAGCATGGAAATCTTCAAGCCCTTACTCACTTTGAGAAAGTGAGTTCAACAGCAGGCTGCACCACAGCTCAACAACACAAAAGGTCCAACAAAGAACCTCTGCAAGGCTCAAACGCTCAGGAGAGGGGGTGGGGGGAAGTCATACAGGAAAACTGAACACACAATGGAAAAACATGGATCAAGCCTCTGTTCTAGCAGGAATTCAGACCTGCCCTCAGTAAGACCTAATCTCTGTGCATTTTGGTGAGGTCTAACTTTAGATGCAAACCAGTTTACAAAAAAACCAGGTGCAATAAAATGCAAAGCGCTCAATCAACCAAGCAATAAGCTGTCTGCTGGTCTCCAGTAAGCTCTTCCAGACTGTTAGAAGTTATCTGGCCCCAAGCACTGTCAAACTGAAAACCCGCTCCCTGCCCCCAAAAAGTCATAGCTTAAATCAGAAGAGAGAGTAAAGCAAAGCGGGTGGTGATGCATAAGTTACCAGCAGGAACTCGAGCAGCGTAAAGTCTGGTGAAAAAGGAAAGCACACGAAGGCAAAGATGAAAACTAGACGAGCTGATGAAGCGTAGGGTGAGAAGAGGTTGGAGAGATGAGGACAGAGCCAGACAAGGGGGAGATTACGCATGGCTGGCGGGGTGAGGGCAGGATAAACAGCTTCAATCACTGCTGCAAGCAAGCAGATGTGGGTTGCACCGGGTCGGGAGAGGTCAGGAGTCCACCGAAGCAGAAAGGAGCTGCAAATCTATGCCGCCACAGCTGAGAACAGTTTATATACTGCAGGCTGCTGTATTGCGTGCTGGCCACCGGGGATTTTCTACTTATTTTTTTTGGTCCTACAGCTATCATTAAAATTGGCAATAGAGAAGAAACAGAGACTCCTGTGGGTTTTCTTCACTTTTGCCCCACAGAGACAGGACACATGGCTCTTTATACAGGCACCTCACAGCTTTAGGAAGGCAGTAGACAAGGGAGCGAGGTCACAGCAAGCCATGTATTCCCTTCTGTCCCGCTCTTCACTACCTCCCTCTCGTTGGTAGAGGGCAAGATGCAGCTGAGGGACCACTTTTTATACCATTTTCCTGCTTACACCCAGATTTCTACCATGCAATACAATTTGCTTCCTATTATTAGAACATTGCCTACCCAAGCCCTCAAAAAGCTTCTAACGTAACACACATACACCTAAATAGTGACACCCAGCAAAAAGACTTCCTTAGGAATAGCAGCTAGGTTCCTTTAAACACAAGTAAAAGAAACCACCTGTCCCCTCCGATGGCAACAAGAAAGCTACAGCTCAGTGGTACACAAACCCAGGATGGCATCAGAGCTCACACTACATTTAACTTGATGCTGTCGGGTAGCCTGTGGGCCGCTGCCTCTTCTTTCCTGGAGAAAGGAGAGCAGCTGGGACAGACTGATAGGGCTGCAGAGTTATATATTTACGATGGAGACGCATCTCCTTACCTGTGAAGCACTTGCAGATATCTTCGTGTGTCACATACGCTAACGTTTCCAAGGTTAAGGAGAAAGGCTGCAGCTTCCTGAGCAGACAGAGAACTCAAAGGGCACCTGACGTTTCCTTCCTGAGCGCAAAAAATGCCATTCCCAGAAAGCTACATACTCATCAGAGCTGACATCCTCAGACAGGCAAGCCACAAGAGCAGCTCTGCACTGGAGAAAGTGGCACCTGTGGCTCAGAGAGAAGCCTTTCTCTCACCACGCTAAACATTACAGCATTTTTTACTTCAAAGCCAGACGAGAAGCCGTGCACCACAGAGAAGGATGGTTCCCAGCCCGGACAGTTATCCTAATTTCAAAGGCAGGCACTGCCTCTTGACCCTTTCAGCACAGACCCTCCAGCAACATCAGGTCACCACCACACCTCCGCCCTGAGTAGGGCAGCACCAACCCAGCCCTCAGGTCTCTGCTCTCCAGCCCAGCAAGCAAACATGGAGACGGAGTAATCAGTTCACACAAAGGATATCTACTGTTCTGCACGTCTTCTGTAACGTTTTTGATGCTCTGCTGAACCCACATCTTCTGCTGCTCCAGCTCCTGTTCCCGCTGCTCCAGGTCCTCTATGTCTGCCTTCAGCTCGATAAGTTTGTGAGCTATTTCACGTGTGTTGCAGCCAGGACCCACCCCTCTGCGCAAAGTCAAAAGGAGTGACATGCATCAACCTCTGGAGGCACCCAGACCAGCCCCAATGTCTCAGAAAGGTTGTCACCTCCCTTACCCCGTCATACGTCAAGGCTGGATCACCCAGAAAGCCTCATCTATACCTGCTCTAGATCCCGTTGCACAGCAACATTTGGTACATCTGCCTACATCCCGCAGACCAGCCGGGCTCTCTCCCATCCCCAGTGCCATGACAGGCATCTTTTCTAGCCCAAGGTGCTGGTAGTATGTACCAAAATAGCAGCTCTGCTGTAAAAAGAGACACGCCATACGTACTTCAGCTTTCCTCATTACTACCATCAGCATAGCCCGGCTGGGGAATCATAGAATTGCCCAGGTTGGAAGGGACCTTCCAGATCATCGAGTCCAACCGTCAACCTAAGACTGCCAAGTTCACCACTGACCCATGTCCCTCAGCACCACGTCTGCCCGGCTTTTAAATACCTCCAAGGATGGCGACTGCACCACTGCCCTGGGCAGCCTGTTCCAGTGTTCGATAACCCTTTTGGTGAAGAAATTGTTCCTCATATCCATCCTAAACCTCCCCTGGTGCAACTTGAGGCCACTTCCTCTTGTCACTTGGGAGAAGAGACCGACCCCCCCTGGCTACCCCCTCCTGTTGTAAAGAGCAAGGTCTCCCCTCAGCCTCCTTTTCTCCAGACTAAACAATCCCAGTTTCTTCAGCTGCTCCTCATAAGATTTGTTCTCTAAAAGTACAGACCACTGAGGAACCTTGCTCTGAGCAGGGCATTTTAACCCCAGTGTCACTGAGACCTGGACTAGAAGGGACCTGTGAATGATTTAGACCTTCTCTGTCACTCACTTCCACTGGATACTGTTCTTGGATTTCTTCTCGATCAACCCGATGCCTTCCAGGACATTCGTGATATCGTAGATCCGTCGCTTCTGTCGCACAGCCAAGGTATCCGCAGCCTGCAAAAAGGTTAGACGCTTAACTCCAAATTCTCAGTCATGTTTCGCCCCTTCCTGCCTGTCAGATTAAATCCTGGCCAAGCACTCTGCTCGCCACCTCATACCTCTCTTGTCCCAGCGCCTCAAGTTACAAAGCCATGTTCTCAATGTCATCACGACCATGAGAAGAAGCCACTGCCCCTTCGTTCCTTTTCTTACCCAGCCACCTCCCCACTAAGCACAAACCAAATTCCAACCACCTCGCACGCAGTGGGTCCAAAAATCACCATTCCTCAGCAGCAAAGCAGTGCCAGAAGACACTAGTCTGGCACCCTAAAAATTGTGCACTCCTTCAGGGTAGGATAGATGGGGATGGGAAGAGGAAGGCAGAGAGCTGTCTGTGCGACTGACAACAGCTTAGTGAAGCTGACATTCAAAAGGTCTTTTCTAAATCTGATCTGACGCTGCTTGGTAGAGAACCAACGCCTTTTCAAGAGGCAGATCCCTCTGTTTGAAAGGCACCGGGAGGAGAATAAGCATGGCTGTAAGGCAGGACTCCTGAGCAGCCCTGGGACTTCCCTGCCTTGCTCACAGGACTCTCCTCCGCTCGGGTTTTGGGACACACAGGCCTGCACCTGTTTCCACTACCACATGGCAACCTACTGCCACCAAGAGTTTAACGGGCGCTGCACCGGCATAGCCGGGACCAGTAACGTCAGTTCCCTCTCACCTACCAGTAACTGACCCTACACCGGACAACTAATCAAGTCACGCTAACAAATACAAATCCCACTTAACATTTTAAGCAGGAAAAGATTGGTCTTCTGCCCAAATTCAAAGACATAACAATTTGGCACAGGGGAGGACGGAAGCCTACAGCCAAAAGACCCCTCCAGCCCCCGCATCTTCAGGGCTTTCTGGGTCTGCTGCCCACGAAGGGTCAGAGTGTGCTCACACGTGCATCCACCTAAGAGATATTTGTATAAACCACAGCAAAGGAACTTCATCTATAGAAAAGGACTAAGTTTAAGTACCGTACACGCCATAACGATAGTTACTTCCTCTAGGTAAAGGTCTTTAAAATGCAGAAACAAGGCATGTTCCTAAGGGCATCAGGGACAATCTTTGGCAGAGATGAATTTGCCCATGCTCTGCTGCATACCGGGGGGGCAAAGTGCAGTAGGGAGGATCGGTTTCTATAGGCATCTGTTTCTATAGGCCTCAGAGGTTTTATGGGGCCGGATCATTATGGTGACGGTGATCAAGCAGCGCCTTGGCGTGGGGTGAGAATGTGGAAGAAGACAAGGTGGCTCCCACTGAAGCACACAAACACCTGCAAGGTCCGCTGCCTCCTCCCTGCTGGGGAGAGCAGAGCGGCTGGGACAGACCCGCGGCGGGGGAGAGCTCCTGGGACAGACCCGCGGCGGGGGAGAGCTCCTGGGACAGACCCGCGGCGGGGGAGAGCTCCTGGGACAGACCCGCGGCGGGAGGGACCGCCGGGGATCCCCGCGCCGCCGGGGACCCCACTGTCCCTGCGCCGGCCGCTGCCCTGTCCCGACCCGCTCCCCTCCCCCTCAGCTTCAGCCCCCGGAGGGCCGGGCCCACCGGTGCTCCGCTCCCCCCGGAGCCCTCCCCCCCCACCCCGCCGGCAGCCCCCGCACCAGCTTGAGGTCGAGCACGCCGTCCTTAGCCTCCTGCAGCAGCGACACGAACTTGGTAGTCAGCAGCCCCAGGCTCTTCTCGTGCCGGCTAGGCGCCCCCGCAGCCCCGCTCCCACCCCCGGGGGGCTGCGGCCCGCACTCCGCCATCTGCCCGCCGCCGGTTCCGCTCCCGGCCCCGCCGCGCTTCCGCTTCCGGCCCGCGCGGGGCACGACGGGAACTTCCGGGGCGGGGGCGGTGGTACCCAACGGCCGCTCCCTAAGGGGACCCGCCGGGGGAAGGGTGGACCTGGCCCCGCCGCCGGCATCCCCTCGGGTCGCGGCTGCCCGCCCCAGGAGGGGTCTTCCCGGGGTAAAACCGGGGGTGCGGCCCCCGCCTCCTCGCCGCCCTGTGGTACCAAAGCTAAACTGCCATGTTGTCCCCGAGGCCTGGCGCCGCCGGGCTGGAAGGAGCGCGGCGGTGCTGCCCGCCACCCCCGTCTGCCTTAAAACACCCGATATGGGCACGAATCCCCCTGGCCGTGCGCGGGGGGCTGGGGGCAAACCGGGCCTGGTGTCCCCTCCCGCCGCCTGCCTTCCCCGGTGTTCCCCCCTCCCCTCCGCCCCACCCCGGTTCCTGACGCCCGCTCGGGGCTGCAGGAACACAATGAGGCCCTGAGGAGCGCGGCCGCTGCCGGCTGAGGAAGCGGCTGCCGGCTGAGGAAGCGCCTGCCGGCTTCCTCCGCCCAGCCCTGCCCCGGCTCCCGCAGCTCGCACAGCCTGGAGACCATGGGCATGTCTGCGGAGGAGGAGCGCGCCCGCAGCCCCAGAGGTAACGGGGCGCTCCGGTTCCCTCCGCCCCGGGGAGCCGCCGGTGTCGGGCAGGGGAGGGACGATACCGTTTTGGGGGCTCCCCCACCCTTTGCCTTATCACCCCGGGACCTTTTTCCCTTGCTGGCCGCCTCTGAAGCCCCTCGGTCCCCTACTGTGCAGGCAAGCTTCCCAGCAGAGCCGGAGCCCAGCTTGGCACTGGGTGGTATCCCGTGGGGCTGCAGAGAGCCCCAAGATGGGGATGGAGAAACGGGGAAATGATGAAGCCAGGGGATGGGGGGCTGGCGTGTCATAACTCTGCTGGTTCTCAGCCTTCTGCTCTGGCCAGAAGACCTCTGGCATGGCTTCAGACCCTGTGCCAAGGGGGATGCTGTTGGCCACCTTTGGGAGTCCAGGAGCCTCCCATCCTCACCTCAGCCTGGCTCTCCTTCATGCTAGAGCTGCCATTCTCCATCCCTCCTGCTGACTCACTGCCAAAGCCTCAGCCTTGCCAATGGCACGTTCCCAGGCACCATCAGACCCCACCTCAGACAACGCAGCATTGTCTGGTGGGGGAGCGATGGGGATGTGCACTCAGCCTTGGGGACAGCCTGAGCTGACAGGCTGGATGACAGCTCCTCAGGGCATCCTTTGCCACGGCTGCTGCGACGACCCTGGTCCACGCTGGTGGCATCTGGGTGGGGGGATGTTGCGGAAGGACCCGCTTGCTGCTACGTTGTCCAGCTTCCCACATCTGGGTGTGCTTGGATGTGCTGGCGGCCAGCTTCCTGCCACCGGCCTCAGGGGCCCTTCCTGCCCTGCCAGGAGAGCCTTCGTTAACCCCTGGCTTCGTTGTGCTCGTTAACCCCTGGCTTCATCCCCAGATGAGGAGTGGCCGGAAGCGGAGAAGGCTGAGAAGTTGGCGAGAGGAGCCGCTCTGAAATGGGCCTCAGGGGTGTTTTACCGCCCTGAGAAACTGGAGGGCCTCGGGCAGTACCGTAACCGAGAGACGCAGAGGAACAGCTCCATCCAGTCCCGGCTGAAGGTGGGTGTTTGCCACAGCCCACCCCATGGACGCCCGCAGCCTCGCCAGGCAGGGATCCCAGCCAAGGTCCCCTCTTCTGCATTGAATCAGCTTTGTGTCCGCTTCTTCCAAAATCTTGTCCTTTGGCTGGCACTTGGAGGGAGAAATGCAATTATCTGGGGGAAAATGTCTGGTAAACCCCACCACCACCCCCTGCCCTCCCCCCAGATGGTTTCTGAAGTGTTAAAATGAGTTGCCTGTTTCTCCGACCATCCTTCAAAACAAAAACACTGAGGGTGTTCAGCAGGTCCCATGTGCGAGAGTGGGCACTCCTCATCCCCCTTCCATCCCAGCACCAAAGCTCCCCTTCCCCACAGCTGGGAGGAGGCAAAGAGCTCCAACCTGCCCCGGCCTCCACATCACACAGGAGAAACTCCATCTCTGTACACATCAGTAAGGGCTGTCCTCAGTCCCTGTGTCAGTCTCCCTGCTCAGGGCTACCCTTTTTGTATAACCCCGGGAACGATTAACCTCAGGACCCAATCGGTCTGAGCACCCCAGCCTCCTCCTGAGTATTTTGGAGATGGTTTCTCCTACCCTGAATGTTGGGTGAATTTTCCCGGAAGCAACTTGTTTTAAGTCATGTGGCCCCAGACAAAAAAGCTGGGTAAAAGGGCTTCTTGGCACCAGGAGCCAGGAGTGAAATGGGTGGACAAGGCATGGAGATGTGCTAGTGCCGCTGCGGGGCTGGAAAAGATGGAAATCCATTTTGGAGGAGGGCTCATCTGGCCGCTGAGGTGCTTCATGCCATTCGTATGCCTAGGGGGCCACGCTTGGAGCCCTGTGGCCTGCAAATATTTTGCAGAACCAAAGTAATATTTTAAAACTGAAAGGAGACATCTGGTTACTGCTCACCCTTGATCACCCCAAAGTGACACCCTTCTCTCACCTCCTGCACAGCAGCCATTGCCCCCACCCCCTATAAATAGTCACCGTGACTCAGTTTACCCAGAGTGGGGAGAAATGAGCCATTCCTGCTGCTGGAGTGGGTTTCTTGAAGCTGGCTGTGCTTGGGTCTGATGGGATAGGGTCATCACAGAAGGTCTGGGAGATATGGTGGCATGATGGCAGAGGCAGATGTGACCTTGTGGGGCTGGGAGTGCATGCAAGAGAGACCTGGCGAGGCTGGGGCAAATGGTGCTTGAGTCCTGCAGTCTTTGAGAGCTTCTCCACTGCCCCTCCATCCTCTTCTGCTCCCCAGTCAACTGTCCAGTCCTACCTGGAGGGGGTAAGTGCGGGGCTGGAGCAGCTGCGGTCGGCGGCCCAGGAGGTGCAGAGTGCGTGCCAGGACCTGGGGGCTGCGCGCTGGGCCCTGATCGACAGCGCAGATCGCTTCCAGGGCCTCCAGCAGATGCGGGCGCTGATGGCGGAGCACGTGCAGCTGGCCTCAGTGGTCCAGGTGCTGCCCCAGCTCTTCTCGGGTAAGGCATTGGCCCGGTCTGTGTGGATTTGGGCTGGAAGGCACTGGGGAGAACTCCAGTCCATTGGGCTGGCAGCAAAGCTGGAGCAGGTTGCTCCAGCTTTGCCGGTTGGGTTTGGAAAGTCTCCGTGGATGGAGATGCGACTGTCTCCCCAGGGCCTGATCCAACATGGTGTTCCCCAAGCCCCAGTTCTCAGACCTTTCCCCTCACCATCTCCCTGCTAACCTGCCTCTGTGACCCTGGTGCCGACCCCCTTCACCCCCCGCAATCAATCCTGGCATCTCTCCTCCCTCTCCCACAGTCCAAGAGATGTTTTCCCATACCCTCCAGCTGCTCCATGGGCAGCACCTCCTGGAGGCCCACGCGGAGCTCATGATGATGGAGCATCTCCGGGACGACATCCTCTCCCAGCTGCACCTCCGCGGGCTCTCCAGTGCCCAGACAACTGTGCTGTCCTACTTTGGTGGCCTGCAGGAGCTCAACGAGAGCCTGGCCAAGCAGCTGTGGGACATCGTGGGCAACAGCCTGCGGCTGGTGCGCGAGGACCCAGTTCTCTTTGTCACCGCTGTAAGGATCATCGAGCGGGAGGAGAAAATAGATGATACTCTGCTCCTGGAGGCCACCTTCCTGCCCCCTGGCCGCCCAAAGGGCTGGAAGCAGAAGTTTTACCAGGTTCTCCGGGAGACAATCACAGGAGCCCACTTTCATGCCCCCGGCATGGACGCTGAGGGGCCAGGGCTGGCCAGGCACCTGGCAACGCTGCAGAAGGACATCGTGTCTGAGCTGCGTGTGGTGAAAGACCTGATGGTCCAGTGCGTCCCAGCTCACTACAACATCCTCAGCATCTGCACTGCCACGTACCACCAGGCCCTCACCAGCCACCTCCAGGACATCCTGCGAGAGGACCTGGACAAACAGGCGCTCTTCCTGCTCCTTGAGTGGGCGCTTCGTGTGTACCACAGGTCAGCACCAACCCCAGCACCAACCAAGCAGGGGAGGTTGTGGAGAGCCCAGTTGTCCACCAGCACACAGGCGGGTTGGGAGAGTGGCTCCAGGGATGACCACTGGGAGGGCAGAGGGAGAGGTAGGAACTGCCGGAAAATACAGGTCTTCACAGCCCTGTCCTACCATTGCTCTCCAGTTCAGAGATGATGGGTCACCCTGACCTTCTCCCAGAAGTGGACGTTTCTGCTCTGGGCCCCTTGATGTCCCCTGAGCTCGTGGATCAGACAGAGAGGAAATACGTGGTGAAAGTCAAGGTGAGTGAGCAGGACAGCACACATGCAATGGGGCCGGGGACCCAGTGACCACCACTGAGCCACTATCTGCTCTGGCAGCAGCAGGAGACCATGAGCCTGTGGGACAAGCCCCAGGACTCACTACTGTGCTATGTGTTAGGTCTCAAGGGAGCTGGTACCTGACTTCTTGGGCTGACTGTGGTGGGCGTCCATCCCACAGGCCAGCGTGCTCGAGTGGATGCAGAGGACCCTGGAGGTGGAGTTCAAGGAGTGGTTCAGGGAAGAGGAACCTGAGACAGACCATCAGGGCTTCTTCCAGTCAGCCCTGCCCGTCATTGTCATGCAGGTGGGTCCCCAGCACCATGGGGCATGGCCATGTTGAAAGCCCCCCAAAAGGGGGCTGTGGCCTGCAGCCTCCTGCTGGCTCACCTCCACTCTCCTCTCCCTATGCAGATGCTGAATGAGAATATCCGGGTAGCCTCCTTGATCACGGACTCTCTGCAACAGAAGGTCTACAACATGGCCTTGGAGGAGCTCGAGGCATTTCTGGGCCGGTCAGTGAAGCCCCTTGCATCCCTGCTGTCCTCAAAGACTTTGGGTCCCATGGCCAAGCACCACAGGCTGATGGTGGAGATGTCTGCCATGGGGCACCCAGCACTCATCCAGGTCCCAAAAGGCTGTCTACCCATTGGGGCTACTGTCTCAGCCCGTGGGGCCATCAGCTCCCAGGGCTTGCTGCCCCAAGCACCTCTCCAGTAGCGCCAAGCCCTGCTCTCCTGAGGGATCTAGAATGGGTCCCACTGTCCCACCCTACTCGACAACCTGCCACTCTCCAGCCTGGTGGCAGGAGCTGGAAAGAGCCAAGTGAGCTGGAAGGGTTGTGGGAGGTCCACGTGCCCCCAAGAGCATCCCAGCTCCAGGTCTTTGTGGCGAGACATCTGAGGCTCTGCCCACCCTTTGTGTTTGACTCGCTGTGTTGCAGTCTGCGGGAAGCCCTGGTGCAGTGCGGGAAGGAGCACCAGAAGGACCGTACCATACCCAAGTACTATGTCGCCTACCTGCTGGCCATGCTCAACAATAACCTGGCTCTCAGGTACCATGCACCAGCACCTTGTAGGTAGCAACCCCACTACCCCATGTGGGGCCACGCTTCCCGGGCTACCTGTCTCCTCCCTTCTTCTCTCTCTCTCTCCTAGCTCCTCTGTCTCCTCCCTGCACCCCGACACTGCCCGCAGAGAAGTCCCCGCATCCCTCCGGGCTGCTCTAGACAGGACACAGAAGAAAGCCTGCCAGCTGCTGCTGGAGGAGCTGCTCCTGGACCTCCAGGTACGTTTGTCCACAGCCCGCGAGGCTGGCAGGGCTGCAACAAACCCAGTCCTAGCAAGAACAGCACTCCTGCTACACCCCGAGGCACGGGTTTATTCCTGCCCAGGATCCCTGTTACATACCCTGTGGCCTGCTATCATCCTGCAGACATCTCTGCTAGCCTGGCTCCCAGACCTCGATAAACCGCAAGCAGCTCAGGCGATGTCTGTCACCAGCGAGCACCGCCCTGTATCGCTAGGGCAGATGGCTTGTGGCCCCCGAACCACTAACTGACAGAGTCTGGGAGCCCCAGCCCCCCAGGGCTGCCTCACGCTCCTTTTTATGGCTGTTTCATGGCGGAAAACCAACAGGAGAGAAGCAGCGTCCCTGTGGAGGATACGAGCCCATGTGCAACTGCCCGACTCATTTCCTGCCAGCGTAGTCAAATTTAGCTTTCCTGAAGTCTGGACCAAAAATCTGGAATAATTAACAGCATTGCTATTTCGGGCTTGAATGCCACGAAAACAAAAGAGAAGCTAAAGGATGAAACGCTCGCAGGCAGCTTGGAGACTGCCATGACCCTGGCAGAGACAGAGAGGGAATGTCTGCCTGCAGGCAGGAAGACGGGCAAGGACAGCAGGGGAGGAGGAGGTCAAAGCCTTCAGCCAAAAACATGTTATGTCTGCATAAGGGAAGTGGAGAGGAGTGGAAATTAAAAATAAAATCACAGCAGGAGAGGCCACAGGCGGGTGCGTGAGGAGCAGCTTGTTGCCCAGACCTCAAGGTGCTGCCCACGATGGGGCATCGTGACCCAAATAAAGCCCCAAAATGTGTCTTTCTGGGTGTCAGGGAGGGGCAGCCCCAGTGTATTTCCATAATTTCCTAATCTAGACCACTCTTCTATTTTTATGTTGACTTTTGGCTGGCAGCGGGGGCTTGTGGTTTTTGCAAGGCCAAGCAGACGCGCTGCCAGGCAGCGGGCGGGCAGCGGCTGTGGGATGTCGTGGCATGGCAGCTGGCAGCCGCTGCGAGAGCGATGCGATGCAGGGCACCGTACGCTGCTCCTCTGCTTCTTTCAGCCCCTCTGCCTGCAGCTGCCTTCCCGCAAGTGGCTCTCCGGGTCCCAGCTCGTCGGCAGCATGTGCGAAGTGATTGACAAGTATGCAAAGGACTTCTCCCGCGTCAGGAAACCCATCTTCACGGTATGCTTGCTGCGGGGTGTCCTTCAAACAGGGTGAGGAGGTTGGGTGGTTGCGTGCAGGATGCAGGGGATGCAGTCGCTGCTGGGTTTGCTGGAGAGCCTGTATCCTCTGCAGCAGCCCTAAAGGGCACCGCCATGCAGAGATGTTCAGAATTTCCCCCAAATTCAGCTACTTTCTCTGTCCCTCTGACCAGAAGGCATCCCAGCATGTCGAGCCCCTGGCTTGGTGTTGCATCCAGCCCCTTTCCCCTCTGCCTTTCCCTGGGCAATTGAGGTCTGACACCCCAGCGCTAACAGCTCTCCCCTGCCCAGCTCCTGCTGACGGAGAGCGAGCTCCTGGTGGCGAGCCAGTACCTGCGGGCCCTCATGCAGAAGAAGATGGTGTGTAAGAACGAGGAGGAGCGGGGCCAGCTCTGTGACCGCCTGCTGCAGGATGCCACCCAGCTCCGGGACCTGTTCTGTGGCCTGGTGAGAGGTGCCAGGGAGCAGGGGCTGGGCCGTGGGAGGGGAGCATCGCCCAGCGAGGTCGGTGCAAGGAGCTCGTAGCTCACCTCCGTCACCCTCCTGCTCCTCTCCAGCCCACAGCAGATGGGGTGGGTACCTCAGCCCCCAAACAAGATGGGGCTGTTCCACTTGGGTGGCTGTGAGGCCAAGACGAGCAGAACCGGCTGGATTCACGGGACCATGCCCCCATCGCGCTGAGTGGGGAGACACCAGCCACAAGGGGCCAGGTCCCCCCGTGGGCGCCAAGGACCAGGCTGCAGCTCACAAGCCACCGTGGTGGCCTCCTCCCAGTCTCACGTGTGGCTGCTCTCCCTCCCAGGGGCTGGACCAGAGCCAACAGAGCCTGGAGGCTGTGTTTGCCCTGCGGGAGCTGATCTGCCTCAAAGACCCGGCACTACTCAGCCTGGAGGTGCTGGGCTTCATCACCAAGTACCCCGACGTCAGGTAAGAAGCCCAGCTCGGCTCTCCTGCGAGATGGGGGTAGGTGTGAGTCTGCCCCAGGGAGCCAAGCTTGGGCTGGACTCCATGAGGTTATGCTGCAGAGCAGGCAGAAACCTGGGTTTTTTCCCCCCACTCCCTCCCTGAGGTTTCCTTTTCCTGTGCTCCAGATTTGAGGGGTTCTTGCAAAGTCCCAAGGGCACAGACGTAAAGGAAAAAGCAGTTCTGCTGTGGTATTCACCCATCTGTATTTGGTGGCCAAACAAAGCGTGAGAAATCAGAGGGCTGGAGCCCCTCTGCTGTGAGAACAGGCTGAGAGAGTTGGGGTTGTTCAGCCTGGAGAAGAGAAGGCTCCGGGGAGACCATCCAGCCCCTTCCAGTCCTTCAAGGGGCTCCAGGAAAGCTGGGGAGGGACTCTGGATCAGGGAGGGGAGCCATGGGACGAGGGGGGATGGGTTTAAACTGAAAGAGGGGAGATTTAGCTAAGATCTGAGGAAGAAATTGTTTGCTGTGAGGGTGGTGAGCCCCTGGCCCAGGTTGCCCAGAGAAGCTGTGGCTGCCCCATCCCTGGAGGGGTTCAAGGCCAGGCTGGATGGGGCTTGGAGCAACCTGGTCTGGTGGGAGGTGTCCCTGCCCAGGGCAGGGGGTGGCACTGGGTGGGCTTTAAGGTCCCTTCCAACCCAAACCATTCCATGATTCTAAATCACAAAACACCAAATTGGAAAGGTGAGAATCAGCTGAAACCCATGAAATGGCAAAACCAAATTCACAAGGTTTGCGGGGTTATTTTCAAGCAAATTTTAAAGTCTGTCTGGTGCAAAGTACCGGCTCTCCCCCCCACTTCAGCTCAGCTTCTCTGGATCAGGGGAGGTTTGCGGGACACGAGCGCTGTGGACGGTGCCTTGTGCCAGCAGACTCACCTCTTCCTCTCTGCCCAGCGATGAGCACATCTCCACCTTGCTGGATCTGCGGGGGGATGTCTCCAAGGAGGTGCGGCACATGGTGCTGGAAATGATGGCGCAGCATCCCCAGGTCCTGCCCGAGGGCTACCGGCCCATCTTCAGCACCATCCTGGTCCCCGCGCCCGAGCTGCCCTTCTGCCTTCGCAAGGGCAAGTGTGCCTGACGCTGCGCCCCACGGCCCGCTCCCCGCTGCCCTCACAGACCATGCAGGACGTCTCTGAGGCTGCGTGTGGGGAGAATGGAGATGACACATGGCATCCCCCACACAAGGCACCTCGCCCTGTGCTGGGGACAGTCTGGATATGTGCCGTCCTCCTCTGGGCCTGCCTTGCTGAGACAAGTGTCCCCTGTGAGCGCCAGCCGCAGGAGACCTGGGTCAGGAGAAAAATCAACCCATAGCTATTCTGCTGGCCTGCTGGGGTGGTAACAGGTCTTCTCAGCTCTAGCCTACTGCCTGCAGGAGAAAGAGGAGCCGCAGAGCAAAGGACGGGAGCCTGCAGCTGGGGCACGTCCATGTCTCCATGGGGCTGCAGATATTTGGGTTTCCCCAAGTACTCAGACAGCCTCTGAGCCAGCGTGTCCTGGCCGTGGAGTCTGGTGTCACCCCAGAACCAAGGCAGACTGGAGCCCTGCTACACCCAGGCTTACAAGGAGGGGTTTTAGCCATGGGGGAGGTCTTCTCTGTTATGGCTCAGCCCAGCGGTCTGGTGGTGCTGCTCCACCAGCCTGCGCCCTGCATGGACAGTGGGGAGCAGCTCAGCCAGGGCTCGTGGCCGCAGAGAAGAAGGGCACAAGGAAGTCTCACCGCCCTGGGTAGTGCCATCAACCCTGTCCCTGCCAGCGTGAAGGGACAGCTCTGAGTTCTGCTGACCTGACCGGCTCCTGGCCCCAGCTCTCTTGCGTCCAAGACAGAGCTGGAGTCCAAGACAGAGCTGGAGCCTGAGACTCTCTGGCCTCTTGGAGAGCATGAACTGAGTTGTGTCTGGTGTCTCGAGCATCCTCTTGGATCAGTTTCCTCCAGGAAGGGCAGCACCACCCTGGGCACTGGCTCTGCCTCCATCCTCTGCTGCTCTCCAGCCCATGGTCATCTCCATGCAAAGATGAGGAGCAAAGCCTGGCTCTGTGCCTTTGGCCTTGTGCCCAGACCCGGGGAGGCCTCCATGCTCTGCCACACTTCCCGCCTCGTGGCGGGCCTGATCCTGCTCTCATTGCACGGCACCACTGCCAGAAATAAAGGCCCAAGCTCTGCAATCACACACCGGTGTCCAGGCTCTGCTCTCCAGGGGTCAGGGCAGGGATGAGGGCATGGGGGTTGCGCAGCAGGGGAGGATCCATCCACGTGCTCGGCATCACCCCAGGGATGTCTCCCTGCACCCGGTGCCACCCTGGGAACATCACCCAAGGACATGGGGGATGATGGAGACACTACATGTGTGTCCCCTGCACGTCCAGGGTGGTGACGGAGGGGTTTGGGCGGGGATGCTCAGGCGGAGGGGTCAGCCTCAGGGAGGTGGCCGCTGTCCTCCCAGGGGCTCACAGTGCGTTCACCCAGCTTGCCACAGTGGCCACGGCTCCCGCCTGCCTGGGAAGGTGTCCGCTCTCCCCACCTGCCCCAGCTGGCTCTGGGACACGCTCACCTGCACCAGGGTCGATGTTCAAGGGATGGCCCTGGACCCTGGGAACATCCAGCTGGGATGGGCAGCGTCCCAGGTCAGGGCTTCATGGCCACAAGGGAAAACCGCCCCGCTGCCAACAGATCTGAAACGGGCCTGGGGACAGGGTGAACTCCCTCAGCACAGGCACCGGCACCTGTCCCAGCACGTCCAGCCCCACTGCCACCCCACCTGTGTGCCCACAAGCAGCCCCCCCGTGCCCCCTGGTGCTCTCCCCCTCCACAGTGAGAACTGACACAACTCATTACAGTGATAGCCCAAGCACCCCAGGGTGCCTTTTGGCAGCACGTTCCCACTTGCAGGGGACAAGGCAGGTGCCAAGTTTGGCCCGTCACCATTGCCCGCAGCTGACAGAAGGCAGCAGGGGGACCTTGCCCTACCTGGCTACGAGCCATGCGTCTCCCGACTCCTATAAAAGCCGGTGGCCCCAGGGGCATGGCCCTGTCCTGCCAGGATGGCGTTCCTCTGGGCAGTCGTCTGCTTGGCCCTTGCCAGCACCGTCTCAGGTAAGTGCTGCCCACGGGTGCAGGCAGGTCCCCGGGGTCCAGCAGGACCACGGCACCCCAGGGATGGTGACACCAGCGCAAGCAGCCCCTGGGTGCGAGCCCCGAGCTTTCAGGGTCACCCTTGTGCCCCTCTGCCTCTCCCGCAGGCTGCGGGGTGCCCGCCATCAGCCCCCTGGTGCAATACAGCGAGAAGATCATCAACGGGCACAACGCTGTGCCCGGCTCATGGCCCTGGCAGGTGTCCCTGCAGGTACGGCACCGTCCTGCTCCCGGGGCAGGACCCCGGTGCCCCAAGCGCCGCAGTGGCACAGCACGGCGAGCACTAAGGGGACATGTGACACCCTCTGCCTGTCCCCAGCTTCAGGGGACACATCGGCCTGCCCAGCCCCAGCTCTTCCTTCCCTCTTTCCTCCCCAGACCCGCTCGGGATCCCACTTCTGCGGCGGCTCCTTGATCAGTGAGGAATGGGTCGTCACGGCTGCCCACTGCCAATTCAAGTGAGGAGCGATGCCCGGCCGGCCCCCGGCGCTGCCACCCAGCAGGGACAGGGGCTCGGGGCACGCTGGGCATCACCAAACGGGACAGCCCCAAAAGCTGGCACCCGAGGGACTGAGCCCCCTCCTTGGGGCAGCATTGCCCCATGCCCGGGCAAGCTCCTGGCGCTGCTGCCACCCCGGGTGCTGGCTGCCGTGCGTCCCCCTGACTCCCGTACCTCTTGCAGCCCCTACTCCCACGTCGTCGTCCTGGGGGAATATGACCTCACCTCCAACTCGGAGTCCGTCCAAGTGAAGACCGTGTCCAGGGTGAGCCGGGCTGATGGCCACGGTGCTGGGACAGGGCTGGGCTGCTCTCGGAGGGCAGGGATGAAGTGCTACGGTGGGTTGTTTTTTTTTTTGGGCAGGCCATCACGAATCCCAACTGGAACCCCAACACCCTCAACAACGACATCACCCTGCTGAAGCTCTCCTCGCCCGCCCGGCTGGGAGCCCGCGTCTCCCCCGTCTGCCTGGCACCCGCCAACCTGGCTGTGCCCACCAACCTCCAGTGCGTCACCACTGGCTGGGGACGCATCAGCACCAGCTGTACGTACGCTGCAGCCTCGGGGAGGGCTGTGGGCGGCCGCCGTCCTTCCCGGGGGCTCTGCAAGGTCCGGGGGTGCCCAGGGTGGGGTGACAACCTGGTGCGGACACAGGGATGGAGGAGTTGAGTTGTGCGGTTGAGTGACCACGTGCAAGCATGCATTGGCGCGAGCACGGGTGTAGGTGCAAAGCCCAGGGGTGACTGTGCATGGACATAAACTTGCCCTTGCTCGGGGCTGCGTGCACAAGACGATCCCACTCAGGGAAGAAGGGGGATGTTGGGACGGCTTTGCATGGCAGCGCCCATGTGTTTGGGAGCTCGCCCAGGGTGCCTGTGTGCTCCCAAAGGCCCTGGGAGATCCGCCGGCACTGGGGCAATTTAATGGCGCTTCTTTCCCCTAGCCCAAGCCATGGCCCCACGCCTGCAGCAGGTCGTTGTGCCCATAATCTCCCCAAGCCAGTGCAAGCAGTACTGGGGCAACCGGATCACCAGCTCCATGCTCTGCGCCGGCGGCGTTGGCGCCTCCTCCTGCCAGGTAAGGAGCTGAGGTCCCACTGGACCGCAGGGAGGGTGGAGGAGGAGGACATGGGGCATCTTGCATCTATGGAGACAGAGATTCAAGCTGCAGCACCTGGCTGTGTCCAGGTGGCTGAGACCAGTTTGGAGCACGTGCTGGGACCACTAAAGTGTCTTCTCCGCAGGGTGACTCTGGCGGACCTCTGGTATACCAGAACGGAAACGTCTGGACCTTGATCGGCATCGTCTCCTGGGGAAACAGCAACTGCAACGTCCGCACGCCTGCCATCTACACCCGCGTAAGCCAGTTCCGAAACTGGATCGAATACGTTGTTTCTCAGGGTTAGAGGCTGTGCCAGAGGGATCCCTGTGCTGGGCGCTGCTCCCAGCGCGGTGAGCTGGGCAGAGCCAGCGAGGGCTGAGCTGGACACAAGGCACCCCACTGCGAAATAAAGTGTCAGCATTTGCTTGTGCCAAGCGCTGCCTCTGGTTCTTTCCTCTGGCGATGCAGACTGGTGGAGAAGGCGCACGGGGGGTTCCTCTCCCAGCACCTCCCAGAGCCGGAGCTCGGTGCCCAGCTGGGGTGGAGCAGAAGGCAGGAGCTGATGCGCAGGCAGAGGGGGAGCAGGGCTGGCTGCAGCTCCAGGGCTGCTCAGGGGGTCTTCAAGCACACATAGGGTTGGAAGGGACCTCTGGAGATCATCCCGTCCAGCCCCCTGCCAGAGCAGGGTCACCCACAGCAGGTGGCACAGGAACGCGTCCAGGTGGGTTTGGAATGTCTCCAGAGACGGAGACTCCACCACCTCTCTGGGCAGCCTGTGCCAGAGCTCTGCCACCCTCAAAGCAAAGAAGTTCCTCCTCGTGCTGAGGCAGAACTTCCTATGGTCAAGTTTGTGCCCATTACCTCTTGTCCTGTCCCCAGGCACCACTGAGAAGAGCCTGGCCCCATCCTCCTGACACCCACCCTTTAAGTGTTTATAAGCATTGATAAGATCCCCCTTCAGTCGTCTTTTTTCCAGACTGAAGAGACCCAAATCCCTCAGCCTTTCTTCATCAGAGAGATGTTCCAGTCCCCTCAGCATCTTGGTAGTCCTTTGCTGGACCCTCTCCAGCAGTTCCCTGTCCTTCTTGAACCGAGGAGCCCAGAACTGGACACAGCACTCCAGATGCGGCCTCCCCAGGGCAGAGCAGAAGGCGGAGGATGACCTCCCTCCACCTGCTGGCCACACTCTTCTTGATGCCCCCCAGGATGCCATTGGCCTTTTTGGTCACAAGGGCCCATTGCTGGCTCATGGTCATCCTGTTGGCCACCAGGACTCCCAGGTCTCTTTCCACCTGCACCCTGCCACCAGCCCTGAGACCCCCGCGGCGCTGAGGGTGGGCGATGTTACCTCTAACGGCCTTGCCACCAAGCCAGGGCAGAGGTCTCCAGCACGAGCTGGTCCCACCAGCATCAGCTCCTCCAGGAAACGGATCACGGAGCTCACCAGGCCCAGCACTAGCAAGCGATGGAGGGTGGGCGCTGGTGGGTGCTGGTGGGTGCATGGGGTCTTAAAAGATCCCTGCCTGCAATTGAACACTGCAACTCGTGTAACAGCCTGGGGACACAGAGCTGGGAGGGACAAACGCCAACAGCAACTCCGGCTCTTCGGGAAGGCGGAAGGGGGCAGCTGGAGAATGGCACACTGCTTCACCCGCACAGATTCCCCAGGGAAGAGAGCAGGAAACTGAAGGCCATCCCAAAGGAAAAAAATCGAAGCCGAGAAAAAAATTCAAGGCGAGGTGACAGGTTTTCAGAAGAAAGCAGCGCTTCCACCCAAACAGGTCCTTGAGACAACAGCAGGGGCGAAAAACGGAAGTCATGTGCTCACACATGGTCAATGAATTAAAGCCCGGTTCCTGGCAGCTCCAAACAGAGCTGGTCAGGAGGACACCACGGAGACCGTCCCAGCATGAGGCATGGGGGGTTTTTTCATTCACCACCGATGTGAATGCAACGCGAAACCTCTGCTGTGTGAATCCCAGCCCCCAAGACGTTGCGACCACTCTCACATCAAGCAGTCGCAGAGAAAAACACAGAGACATACCCACGGGAAGGGCCATAGCTCATGAATGGAGGGTAAAGACAAATACGCTTGAGTTGAAAAACCCAAAAGCTGCTCAAATACAGCCCAGAGCCAGTAAGTTTTAGTTTGCTTGGATAAAATTTAGCTTCATTTAGCGGTCTGCACTGCAGGGAGCAAGAGCAGGTGGAGCGAATTGCTGTGGGGGCTTGCAGAGAAAGCCGTGAAACTGCTGGCTCGGACTCCTTTGCCTTGGAAAGCCTCTCCTGGGACACAGGGGCCAAGGGCACGGGGGCTGAGCTCCTTGCAGACCCCTGCTATGGCTGGTGGTAGCAGCCGCACTAGGTACACACCGGTCCCACCAGTCTGCCGTGACATTTAGGGTGTGCTTTCACGCCGCGGTACCTGAAAATAAGACCCACCCCACCAAAGCAGCATGCTCTCTTTCGGCTTGAGCTAGCTCCTCAAGGACCTCGAAGACAGCTGAACGTCGGAGGTGTGGGGACGGGCCATAAGAAACTGGTGGCCACGTGGAGCTTCAAACAGGAATTGCTCAAACTGCAGCCCGACGGGTCATTTGCTCGGCATGGTTGGGGCACCGTCACCCCTGCCACTGCTGGGATGGGGTCCCTTGCCCCTGAAAAGTCACCTCCCTTCCAGGAGGACATGCTCCAAAAGCCGGGGTGCGTGTGTGCATTCTTCACTTGGTGTTACAGTTTTTGCCGTTCACCCATAGAAGCTGCTCCGAGTGAAACCAGAGAGGTGAGAAGTTGCTGCGGGCAAACCAGGGTTAGTTCTCTGGCCCTGTTTGCCACCTTGCAGCCAAAGACAAGTGAACAAAACGCCCCGAAGTGCCCATTCGGCCTCCAAACCCCGCTTTCCAGCACGAGCCTGAGCGCCCAACTCACCCGGTGCATCCCGCACACATCCCAGCCCCACAACAAGGTCTCCCTCAGGCAGCTCCTGGCCTGGAAGCTGCGTTAAAAGAAACCAGCAAACTCTTTTTAAGGGCATTTTGGTACCTTCTTGCTGTGCTCCGAGAAGGAATTAGAGGGGTGAGCAGCTCCTGGCTTTGGCTGTGTTCGCTGACCATCGCTCCCAGCCCAGGATGCAGCGCCTTTCAGCGGTCGGCCCGCACGCCAGAAGTAACGACAAGCAGAGCAATGGGGTACACAGAATACAATTACGTGTTTAGCAGACCGAGTACACAAAATAAATAATTCTGTACACTCTAATCGTAACGTTACAGACTAATGACAATGGTTCCGACCTCATCCTATAAGACAGTCCTTAGTGGAAACGCAGGACTCAAAAGGCAAGTCACAGAACAGGATGCTTCTCGGAACGCCCCCATTAGGGAGAGTGACGGGACACGACCAGAGGAACTTCCAAACCATTCCAACCCAGCACCGGAAATTTGGCAACCAAAAATAACAGCAAGCGCCGGAAGACCTGCGGTCCCCAGAGCTTCCCGGAAGGTGTCTTTCCGTAGCGAAAGGCAACAGGAAAAACTCACGGCATCTGGATGTGCTCGCCAGAGCTGATGGTTTCTAACGCGCCTCGCTGGGGGCGGCTGATGTCCTCCATGTTCAGCAGACAAACACAGCGCAACGATATTTGCCACGGCAGGCGGTAGCTGGCCCGTCACGCGAGGGATCTACAGTATTACCGCACAGCGGAGGAGAGCGGGAGGAGGAAAAAAAAACTGTCACCAGGCAGGCAGAGCTCCCTCCACCACAGGGACACCGAAGGTGGAAGGTACCAAGCTCCACGATGCCCTTGCCACCGCGCATCCCTGCTGCTTCACATTTTTGGGGAGGTGGGGGCAAATTTACTGCTCAGTAAGGCACAGCTGACATGTAGGCGCCTGCCTCCACAGCACACAAGAGCTGCTGCCTTAAACCCAGGCTGAAAGTGGTCAGAAAAAGCACCAAAAACCTCCCCAGAGCGATGTAGGCGACTCGGGGCTGGGTATCCGGCACCGAGTGGTACAGGCACTTTGTGATATTTTCCAGGATGAAGCCGAGCTGGTGAGAAACCGGGACACAATCACCCTTCCCTGCAAATCCAAGGGCTCACGCTGCCGCCAGAGAACAGTCTGCAGCTCCTCCAGAGGGTGGGATTCCCCCCTCCCGAGCCAATCTCTGTGTTGCTTTGCATCATTTAGAAAACTAAATTCAGTCAAACAATTGAGATTTTAATTTACCTCGCCTCAAACCTCTCCAAATCTTTAGCATCATCACTTATAATAGGAATACGGCCCCACACAGTTTTAATAAGAGGCCTGTAACAGCCAGGCACTGGTTGTCCTACATTGTACAAGATCATCCGGAGCTAAACCTGCACCACGGGGTCCTCAAAGGGAGCCTTCTCCCATGTGCGAGGCACCATACGGATGCTTTTCCCTGGCTCCGGGACTCCCCGCGGGCTCCTGCAGAGCCAAATCCAGAGTCGCTGCCCAGTAGGTGAGTCAACCAGGATTCCTGTTCCAGTTTGCACGTTACGCAGAAGTTGACTCTATCCGTACTTCAGCCAAACACCCCGGTAGAAAACAGGACTGAGAAACAGAGCAGGGCAGAAGAAAGAACGTAAATTACCAGAAGAGAAAAATATCTGACCTAAAAGCAGAAAACATCCGAAGAAGTTAAGACTTTGAGGGTTTATCGTTTCCAAAACAAGTCTGTAACGCAAGCCCTGCACCGCAGCGGGTTTCCACACCACCACCAACGCCAGCAGGTCAGAGCCCTTTTCTCTGGGCGTCCTCTCATCGCCAGGCTATAAAGGCTGTCCCTCACGGACAGCTGTACGTTTCCAAGAACAAGGCGGTCCAGGGACTGGCAGAAGCATCTGGATGCTATCAATATCTCAGTGTTAAACAGCACAGACTTCTGCTGGATTGAAGGAAGGGGGAGGGTTACCACCACTGGGCCGATACGTTGGTTTTTTAGAAGCCTGAGAAGGATGAGACGTCAATCAAACATGGACAAGTAATTGCTGTTGTAGCAAAACGGATAGAAAAATACATTACGTACTCAAAAATCCGGACGCAAGTCTGTAGACCACCTAACGTTATTTCTGGAAGACCTTTTCACATTCATTTCCAGCAACTCTCAAAAAAAATTAAAAAAAAAAAAAAATCAAGGAAGCAACAGGCCACGTTCTTTGAAGCCGTAATTCTCTCCCCCGAGAGAGCGCAGACAAACTCCCAGGACAAAACGATGGGATTGTTTTACACAGTACCGCTAAGTTCCAAAAGGCAAGCAACCATAATTCCCTTTACTCCTTAAAACTGCATTTCCCTGAAACGGAATACGCTGGGAAGCAACATCTTGAGCTGCTCCGTTGTCTCTTGTGATGGGAGAAAGTCCCAAACCGGCCTCTCCTAGCCTCAGCACCTTCCGTCTTTTCTCCTAGTGTCCCTTAGATGAGTCCCCAGGGCACGGTGCTGGGGTGCATCTCCCTTAGGCACTGGGGACCGCGCACATCTTTTCCCCAGCATGGAGCATCCCTTCCAGCGGGTGCGCGTGACCTCCTGCTCACCCCTCTGTGGGCTAAAAATGCCGTTCTTTGGGATCAGTAGAGGAGAAAATGGTGCCACACTGAGAAAGATGTTGACCATCCAGGACTGGAGGTGTGGTCCAGGACCATCACTCAGCACGCCAAACCCAGACTCCTCTTTGTGAAGGGCATCTCACCCGGAAAGAGCGGGAAGATAACCAGAAGAGGGCTGTACTGGGACAAGGACACACTACAATTTGCCACTAGGTGTCATTCCAGCTTCATTTTCATGGTATGAACAGAAGTAGGGAAAACAAAAGCACCGGTGTACAGAAATTTGCACCCCAGCTAATGTAAAGACTTCAACTCGGCGATGCTCTGCAACAGGCATTTGTTACCTGCATCCTGCCGGCTCATTCAGCACCAGAGGACGCCTTGCAGAAAAACCCCGCGAGCCAAATTAAGAGGCGCCATTAAGAGCCAAAGAAAAAGATTTTAAAAAATTAAACCAAAGAAAAAGACGTTTTGGAGAGATTTTAGAACCTAAAATCCCCAAACAAGGCACTCCTGAAAAGTGTCAACTCCTGAGACTTGAGATAAACTGAGAGAGCTGAGATGCTCCCGTGGAATATACACGAGGACGGACGATGAAGATAATTCACAGTGAAGAGCTTCTTAGAGGACAGACTGAAGGCACCTGAACTACTGCTCAGAACGACGGCACTCCCGGCAGGAGCCAGCTGAAAACGTGCCCCAACTGCAAGGGTAAAAGCACCCGAGGAATTGCTCTTGAGCTGGACCTTGCAACGGAACATCCGGAGCATCGCAGTTTTCCGGCCGGAATGAAAATGGGAAGACGAGCGAGGGCTCCAAGGGACACAGGAGGAGCTCTGCTCGTCTCCTCTCTGCCCACATGTGTTATTCTCTGGGTTCCCGCAAATACTGAATATAGAAAAAGAGGAGGGATTGAGCCAAGAGTGTTATTATCAAACGATGGAGGAAAGCCCATAAAGATTTTCCCTATGTTTATATTGATTTTTTTCCACGCAAATGAGAAAACTCTGGATTTTTAAAGAGAATTAGGGTTCTTTTTCTAGAAAAGCCAAAGCCCCTTATGGGATGGACTGGGACCTCTTTGGTGCAATTCCCTAATAGTGGGATGCACCAGATGCGGGACCACCTCTGAGACCCCGAAGAGGCGGGCTGCGGCTCTCCGCTACTGCTCGTGGATGTGAAGGATCCTCCCTTCCGCCAACTCACCGCCGGGACATAGCGCATCACCGCCGAAAACTGACAGCACCAGGAACCTATATAGCAACATCTCACTTCCCCAAAACATACTCCACCCCAAAGTCACCCTAAATGACATCGCTTTGAACTTTTCCTGGTGAAAACCCAATTGCCGAAGAGAGCAACAAAGCAAAAAACTGTCACAGATGAGAAAACTGTTGTTCTGCTTTGTGAAGGTGGAGAGGAAACAAGTTGGGTCAGACCAGAGCTCAAGGTCCTCACCTTCTTTCCACCTTCATTTATCCCCCACGAGGGAAAGCGTGAAGGAACAGTGTGGGCAGACATCTGCACAACATCTGTGCATTTTGATGGCCTAGTGGCTAATGGAAAAGGTCTCAGGTGCTAGAGGCTTTGGCTCAGTTCATCAGTTTGACCTCCTCGTGTAGACAAAACACCTATTTTAAGGATAAAAATGCAAGATAATCTGGGGAGGGCAATGAAAGCCAGAAAAAGGGAGAGGAAAAGAGATCACAGTGCCTGGGTGTGATGCTCCAAACACGTAGAAGACTCTTACGAGTGACGGCTCAGAACCAGAAGGCCTCTGAGAGACCGTCCTGCCATCTCCTACCTACAGGGAGAGACGAATTTTCCAGTTGATACTTGTCTTGGAGTGGTTGCTGAAGAGCTGTTTTTGCAGTAATATGAGGGGAACTGTTTATGAAGCAAAATACGGCAAGCTGCCTGTTTTGTCAGAAATCACGTCTAGTTTATAGTCCATGGTAACGACCCAGGGAAGACCACATGAGAAGGTAATAGAAGCAGAAGAAACATTTTTTTTTGCAGTCCACACAGCCGAAAAAACCCAATTTTTGGTAATTCTGCGGTAACCGTTAATGCTGATGGAAGAAAGACTGTGTGTGATATAGTAGAATGGCCACTCCGAGAAAGGGCAGCCTGCAAAGAATTCAGAGTTTTCAAAAAACCATAGAAAACCACACAAAGGGCTCAGAATTCACCCCTGCTACACATACCGGCTTGTCCTCAGGCTTTCTCTGGTGTATTCCCCACCCCACGCCCGGGGAAATCGAGCTGCGCTCTCAGTGGTTATGGCCCATCCCAGCTTTGCGGGGTGGGAAGCACATCCCTAGAAATTCCCTTTTTTTTTTTTTCTTTAATTTCCTTAGCACAGCAAACGCAGTCTTCTCCCACTGAAACTACACTGTCTGCTGACCAAGAGGGGCTGCGGACAGTAGAGTTAGAGTCACTTCAAACCTTGCTGACACTAAAACGCAGCAGCAGAGGACATCAATCCTGGGTGGAAAGATCACGCACGCCAGCCCCTTGAGCTCGCAGAGCCTCCATCTCCAGCCCAGAGCCAAGCAAACACTTCCCAAGTGCATAGCATGAAGCAAACCGCATGGCCTCATACGAAAAATTTCAAAAACCGGCGTTCTCCTTCGCTGCAGATCTCGTCTCTGCTATGACAAGAGGCCAAATCCACCCTGAGATTGTGCCACCAGCCCTGCTTTGCTGTTCTAAGTAGTTGGGAAGATATCTCAGGAGGCTTGCACAAAGCTCAGCTCTACAGCACCCACCTTCCCCCAGAGGTCCTTCACAAGCAGCCCACGCATCGCCCACCCAGCACGAGGAAACCCAAAAGGCAGCTTTTTCTGGTTGGCTTTAAGTCACAGCTAACAGCTCGAAGGTGTTTGTGCAACGTCTCCAGGGCATTATCACTGCTGATGCTCCAAGATTGATCTCCGCTACTCAAGCCCTGACCCTGATGCTACAGAGCCATTTGCGGCCATCCCAACCGCTCCCACCACCGCTTCACTGTCCCAGAGCGGGGATGGCCGTACCGGGGCAGAAGAGGAACGCAAAGCAGGGGAGCCCCGTAAAATCTGCAGACAGGGAGGAACACTTGGAACCACCAAAGTGTTGGTGAAGTGTCATGGTTGGCAACACTCATCTGAAAGGCACAAGACGCGTAACAGGTCAAAGACATGACAGGGCCACAAGAACAACAAATCCTGCATGGTAGGCACCGGTCTTGCTGCAAACAGGGGAAAGATAATTCGAGGGGGACAGCAAGGACCCCCTCAAAAACCTGCCTTGCCAAAGAGATCTCTCTGTGTACCACCAAGTTCCTCCAGCAGGATGATCCTCTTCCCACCCCTCCATCAAGAGCACCCACCCAGTCTGGATCAAAGGAACCAGACTCCAGTTCCGAGCCCGCAACACGCTTCAGCCCGGTTGTCAATTTGCCCGGCAGCTCTCGCACAGCTTGAGTAATCCCTTGACGTCATCAGGCGGATGGCAGCCCTTGGGGAAAACCTCGCAGCTTCCCAGCCATCACGGCAAACTGCTGTCTGGCATCTCTTTGAGGAGGAGCCGGTGGGCAGCACGGCCGGCGGTGAGTCAGAGCTATCCTACTTCTAACTGCATGTGACTCATCCCAGCTTCACTGCAAAGGCACCACAGAGTCTGACTAAACCAGCTCAAAATTTGTGTATATATAATTTTTAAATACATATACACACCCACACGTGTATGTGCACACACGTACGTGCGTGTACATACCCATAAAGTGATTTCTTTTTTTTTTTTTCATATGCAAGTGAGAGAAACTTAAGGCTCTGGAATTAATAAATAACTATGAACAACCAAGCTCCTAGGCTACAGAAAGAGCTCTTCTCCCCACGTGGCTCCTTAATTGGTGTATTACTTGAGGCTCTGAGCTGTGCTCTGAGCCCACCAGGGCTCCCCCGTTTCCTGCGTGAGACCCCACGGCACAGCTCGCAGGGTGGGATGGCCACCACGCTATTCCCTTTCCTCCGCACCGGGGAGGGGGGGACACCTCCTCATGGATGGGGGGGACACCTAGAGGAAGGAAGGGAGAGAGGAACCTGGATGTTCCTCACTGAGTGAGGGCGCAGCAAAGGGTGCTGCACACCTACGCCGCAGAGAAGATGTCTGGAAAGACGTCTGGCAGGTCCCAGCCCAGTGCTCAGCCAGTGTACTGCTGCTGGTAGCGCAGGTTGAGCTCACGCAGCTCCCGTTCCCGAACCCGCCGCGACTTGTTGGATTTGGTGGAACGGCTGGAGCGGGTGGACTGTGCGGACTTGGTGCTCTGGCAGCGGGAAGACGCCCTCTTGAGAAGGTTTTGTGAGATAGAACGGTGTAGGTTCTTCATGGAGGAAGAGGCTGCCATGCTGACCACCCATGGGTGCTTCAGGGCCTGAAGGGCTGTCATCCTGTCACTGGGGTCCACTGTGAGTAGACGATCGATGAAATCCTTGGCCAGGTTGGACACGCTGGGCCAGGGCTGAAACACAAGAGAGATGATTAGAATGAAACATCCAGGCACAGCTTCACTCACCAATTAATTCCTCCCATCCCCAAAAGGTGCTTCGGGGCATTCTGCTTCTTCCGTTCTCTCTTTCATCCTCAAATCTTCCAAGCTGTAACCAACAGTATCTGCCCAAGGAGAACGAGACACGAGTACTTCAAGAGACCGTCAGGGGAGAGGCAGAATCAGTGGGAAATGTCTACACGTGCATTAGGTGGAGTGTGGATCCATCCAGCAGCAGGGCTCAGGTGCTCAGCCTGCCCAGTAGCTGACCCTGGATCCCAGTCTTCCCAGGTGCCTCGAGCCTACAGACACCTGCACACACACACACAAGCGGTCTCAGTCAACCCCCAGACTCAACCATCTCTCCAGCAGCTGGCTGGGACTTCCCTGGTCCCTCTGGTCACCAGATCCTACTCGTGCTTGTCCTTAGAGAACACACACACACGTGGACGGTCAACACGCTGGAGGGAAGGGATGCCCTCCAGAGGGTCCCCGACAGGCTGGAGAGGCGAGCTCATGCAAACCTCAAGAAGTTCAACCAGGCCAAGTGCAAGGTCCTGCACCTGGGTTGGGGTCACCCCAAGCACAAATCCAGGCTGGGCGGAGAATGGCTGGAAAGCAGCCCTGAGGAGAGGGACTTGGGGGCGTTGGCGGATGAGAAGCTCAACACGACCTGAAAACATGCGCTGGCAGCCCAGAAACCCCCCGCAGCCTGAGCTGCATCCCCAGCAGCGTGGGCAGCAGGGCGAGGGGGGGGATTCTGCCCCTCTGCTCTGCTCTGTGAGACCCCCCTGCAGTGCTGCCTCCAGCGCTGGGGCACCAACAGCAGAAGGACACGGAGCTGTTGGAGTGGGGCCAGAGGAGGCCCCGGAGATGCTGGGAGGGCTGGAGCCCCTCTGCTGGGAGGACAGGCTGAGAGAGCTGGGGGAGTTCAGCCTGGAGAAGAGAAGGCTCCAGGGAGACCTTCCAGCCCCTGCCAGCCCCTAAAGGAGCTCCAGGAAAGCTGGGGAGGGACTCTGGAGCAGGGAGGGGAGCCATGGGACGAGGGGGAAGGGGTTTAAACTGGAAGAGGGGAGATTTAGGTGAGATCTGAGGAAGAAATTGTTTGCTGTGAGGGTGGTGAGCCCCTGGCCCAGGTTGCCCAGAGAGGCTGTGGCTGCCCCATCCCTGGAGGGGTTCAAGGCCAGGCTGGACGGGGCTTGGAGCAACGTGGTGTCTTGGGAGGTGTCCCTGCCCAGGGCAGGGGGTGGCACTGGGTGGGCTTTAAGGTCCCTTTAAGGAACCAAACCACTCTATGATTCTGTGACATCCCCAGCTTCCAGGCCCCTTCACCTTCTCATCCAGCTTCATCTTTGCCAGCAGTCACACACTGGGTCACACGCTTGCTCTCAGGCCCACGCTTGCTCCAGCTGCTGCACCACAGACACACAAATGGGCTCCCAGACCTCTGTCCCGCTTCAGCTGCAGGCCCTGAGGCCTCCCACCTCATCTTCTCCCACGTCATCTTCCAAAATCACACAGCTATTACAAAAAGAACAGTAACTGTATGCCCCTAAAGACCCCCCTCAATCCAAGTGCTTTGTATCCGATGGAGCCACCACTGCTTGGGTGCAAGCTGTATTGCTCACAGGTGACAGATCCTGACACCAGGGCCCCGGTTCTCTTCCGACCCTTCATCTAGCGAGCAAGCACTGAACTCTGCATCAGCCCTGAAACCAAGATCGGGGAGATTTTTCTACCATGGTCTCACTCCCAGGTGGAAATCTAGGACATGGTGCTACTGGTCAACCCTGGAACAGCCAACTCACCCCAGCTGGAAACAACCCCGTAAAACATTCTCAATATACATAAATGTCAGGTATATGAAATTTTCGTGAATGCTTACCAAGGAAAGAGGAAGGAAATTCTTTACAGAATACTTTCTTCAAAGAAACAAACTCCAAATAATTAATTACTCCTATAATTAATTCCTGCAATGCACGGAAGTATAGTCACAACAAGTTACAACGAGACAAACCCCTACACAGCCATGCGTGCTGGAATTGTTTCATTTCTGCCGAAACACCGTGTATTCGCACTAACGTGAGAAGTGAGAACATCTCCTTTAGCAGGGGATGAAGGCTGTGGGCAAAAGAAGGAAGAAAACCCTGGCAAAATCCCCTCTGGGAGCGGAGCGGAGGAGGCAGCGTGGCCAGCACGAAAAACTGAGCGGCGAGTGGAATCCAGGCACGGTTTCTGCAATCACTGGGCGTCGTGTGGGTCTCACCCCACCCCTGGAACCATCGATACCGAATTTTTCAGGTACACGGAGGCCACGTGCCAAGTGGCTTAAAAAAAGCCTGAGCAGATTCAAGGCAATGAAGCGAAGATTTCGATACAATAATTAAGGTCATGTACAAACACATACGTGTAACTGAGTGTAACAGCACGTGTGGTTAAAAAAAGAAAAAGGCTGCTATTCTGTGTCTTTCAGTCCTCTCTTCCTTTGGTGAGGAAGAAAAGAATCCAGCTATTTTAAAATTCGGGGTCCACCAGCCGTACAGGCAGATATAAAGCCCTTTTCTTGTGTGAAAGGTCTAAAAAAAAAAAAAAAGGTATGTCCTGATTCGCTTGAGGTCTGCAATTTATTGCTCCCGAAAGACATTTTCTCTTTCAAATGACTCAAAGGCACCGGCAAAAGAGCTAATCCACGGGAGGGTTTCGTAACAAAAGGCGGGATGCTCATGGAGTTACAGCCCTGCTCCCGGCCCCGGACCGCGGATAGTCTGTGGCGTGGCCAGGAATGATGAACTTTATCTAAGGAACCTGCTATTAAGACGACCAGGGCACAGAAAGTCTTATTTTACGAGCGATGACTAAACCAGCCTGGCTTACCCAGCTTAGCTAAAGCGGGATAAATGATCCCCCGGCAATAACTCTGCAAGAGAGTGAAAATGATAAGAACTACTTGATATAAAGAAAATACCGGTACACGAATAAAAAACTATAAATGTTCCTGAATGTATTCAGGATAGAAATGGAAATGCTCAGAGCCAGAGGGTTCGGGAAGGAAGCAGAGCCTTCTCCTGCGGATCAGACACCACTTCTGTGCTTTGAAACCACGTCCAAAATCCACTCCCCTCCCCGTTTCAAGAACAAAATCAGTTAACCAAAAAAAAAAAAAAAATCTCTTACAATGAAAGCTCTTCTACCTACTGCTCTCAAATATAATTAATTTGCCACAACCTGCCTTAAATCTCTTTTTCTTAGCTGACGAAACGTGTCTTGACAGTGAATGGTAAGAAAAAAAAAATCGGGCACTTGTTAGAATAGAACAGGGACAACCTTTGATCAGAGACTCATTAAAGCATTCATTTATAAAGAGGATAAATAAAATAGCAAAAAAAAAAATCTCTCCAAATGTAGCAAAAACCACAAGAAAGGTTACAATTGCCACGGAATGCAGTGGTCTGTTTTGCAGAACTCCGGAGCCTTCGCAGAGCTCAGCCTTCCTGCTATTTATAACAACGGAACCAGAAAGCCAAATCCGCCTCTGCCACGGAGAGAAATAAATCCCGTTTCCAGCCTATAGATTTCCTGCCAGACTTCTGGATAAGGTGCCTCTGTTAAATGATAGCAAAGGGAATCAACTTGCAGGGTTTAGTCTTGATTGGCATCATGTCCGATAATACCAGGGTCGTGCCAAATGTCGATTGGCAGGTCCACACGTCACCTTCCTCTTAAACTCCGGATCTCCAGCTACAGGACGACCTTTGGGTTCTCTCTTCCCTAGACGGACAGATCCAAACGAAACCCAGCAACAAGAGGGTTTGCCTCCACTCTGACCAGGATTGCCTCCAAAAACTTTTAAAAAAAACTATTTTCTATAGCTTTTTTTTTTTTTTTTAATTTTAGACTCATTTATCAGCCAAGTCATACAACTAAAATCACCAGCTGATCATTACCTGCCTGCACCCCATTAACCTCCCACCACTTCTCTCCTCCTCCTCCTCCCAGCAGATCTCACCCTGCCCTGTTTCCTTCGGAGAGGACTCATTTTCTGCTCGCCAAATAATGCTAACGAGACATCTAAGCTGACAATACGTCTACCCAATTTACCGACTTTAACTCAAAAGCGATAGTAAATGTCGGTGACAATTCTACTCTCCTTGCAATGAGAACTTTTTAAGAACTCTTTACTACCATCTTCATCACTGTTAACCAGCAACCGAGAGGACTTAGATACCTTCAAACAGCTTTTCTCCACCCAAGTGGAGAAAACACATTCACATGCGAACAAAAATCCAACCTTTCCTGGGGTATTTCTTCCCGTGTATCTAAAATCTTTTACCTTTCTGAATATTGTCCCTCACAGAGACACAATCACACCAGGTTCTCCATCCTCTCTTTTTTACCTAAATCCAAAGAGATTCGGGGTGATCTTATCAACACTTATAAACAACTTAAAGGGTGGGTGTCAGGAGGATGGGGCCAGGCTCTTCTCAGTGGTGCCCCGCGACAGGACAAGGGGTAATGGGCACAAACTCGACCATAGGAAGTTCCACCTAAACACGAGGAACTTCTTTCCTGTGAGGGTGGCAGAGCCCTGGCACAGGCTGCCCAGAGAGGTGGTGGAGTCTCTGTCTCTGGAGACATTCCAAACCCGCCTGGACGCGTTCCTGTGCCACCTGCTGTGGGTGACCCTGCTCTGGCAGGGGGCTGGACGGAATGATCTCCAGAGGTCCCTTCCAACCCCACCATTCTGTGATTCCGTGAACTCAAACGAAAAATACTCAAGGACTGACGCAACAATACTTTTCATGGAAATACATCTTCAGGACATGCAGGAAAGCATTATTTCCTTTGGCAGATACTAGTAACTGCACAGATCTGGAACTTGAGCCAACCTCAGAACTATTTTGCCTTTTGGATACATCCAAATTTCAGTCAACCGACAGCTGCCCAACACAGAGCAGGAGATTCTGGCGGGTGATACAAGCCTCTAAACACCAGGAACAATATGACTTCAATCATTTTAAGTCGTATTAAAGGATGGCAAATGTGATAATTTAGAATTTGAGAAATCCATGAAGAACATCGCAGTTTTATGACCCAGAAACCGTGAATACATCACCAGCCGGAGCATTGGGAGGCCCGTGCATTGCACCAGTCCAGTTTAATGAAACCTAAAGAAGAATAACCTCCAAACAAAAGCAAATTGGATTTCTCATTATTCCAATTACTCTAGTTTCACCACAAACGTCGAGTATGGAGTACTTGCAATTAGATTTTTCTTCTGGTCAGCAAACACAAATCAGTTTATTGATCTGTTTATGCAGCCAGGGGGTTCAATTGCTGCACCACACGCATCTTTGGGTTTATTTCACCAAAGCTTTTTCTTTAAAAATAGGTAAGGCTACATTCTACTGAAGCACTGAGTAGAATGAATTTAGCAATTTTCAAGCCCAGTCCCTGGAGAAATGTATCCATTCTCCAGAAACCTTGTTGGCAAAACAACAGTTTGAACTCAGCAAAACCCCAGGAACGCTCCCGATGAATCCTGCAAGGCAGCTGCAGGAGTTTCTGTAAAGGCTGAGAAGGTCGACGTTGGTGTGTTTGGGGAACCCCAAGAAGGACACGAGTGCAGGACACGAGGTGCACTCACACGACAGGACTGGAGTGATCTAGAGGAGATTCTGCTTCTCTGAGGAGAAACAGAGAATGGCTTGGGAGGGCAATGCTCCCATCCAGTGGCCATGAAAGACTGCATCGGCTGAACCCCATCAGGTACCCTTGCCTTTCATCTCACTGCTGCAGTGACAAATTCCTCTCTCTTGTGGCACCAAAATAACGAAAAGTCACCAATGCTCATTCATCTTGCCCCCCTGTTCCTCTACGAACTGATTTAAAATGTGACACAGTTTGAGTACAACTTCTGTGGCGTTCCCTGTGTTAGACCGCATTCCTCCGGAAAGGAAAGGTACTACAGTAGTTCTGGTGCTTTTCTACATATCTTTAAAAAAGGTAGAATCACAGAATCACAGACTGGCAGGGGTTGGAAGGGACCTCTAGTGATCACCCAGTCCCACCCCCTGCCAGAGCAGGGTCACCCACAGCAGGTGGCACAGGAACGCGTCCAGGCGGGGTTGGAATGTCTCCAGAGACGGAGACTCCACCACCTCTCTGGGCAGCCTGTGCCAGGGCTCTGCCACCCTCACAGGAAAGAAGTTCCTCCTCGTGTTGAGATGGAACTTCCTATGGTCAAGTTTGCGCCCGTTCCCCCTTGTCCTGTCACTGGGCACCACTGAGAAGAGCCTGGCCCCATCCTCCTGACACCCACCCTTTAAGTGTTTATAAGTGTTGACAAGATCCCCCCTCAGTCGTCTTTTTTCCAGACTGAAGAGACCCAAATCCTTCAGCCTTTCTTCATCAGAGAGATGTTCCAGTCCCCTCATCATCTTGGTAGCCCTTTGCTGTCCCCTCTCCAGCAGTTCCCTGTCCTTCTTGAACCGGGGAGCCCAGAACTGGACCCAGCACTCCAGATGCGGCCTCCCCAGGGCAGAGCAGAGGGGGAGGATGACCTCCCTCCACCTGCTGGCCACAAGCAATGTGCCAAGAACGGCCATATTCTGAGCAGAACCTCAGCAGTACTTGCCGAATGCCAGCAGAGACCTCCTACAGGTGACCAGCTTTCCAAACAACTGCAATCAAGTCCATGTTGGGGATAGCTGGTGCAGCACCCATTTCACAAACCCCATTTCTCACGAGAGAAACCCTGGATATGGACTAGTTTAACGCTGGAGACTATTGGCCCTCACGTTGGAGGACTGAACATGCTCTGGGAAGTAATGTCTGTAACTCCAGAATTTAGCAGAGTGGCTAAAAACACAATCCAGCAGAATTAGAGAAGAGCTGTGGTAAGCAGATGCGAATAGCTCACCTTAACGCAAAAATAACGAGGCTTCCTGCAACAACCAAAGGAAACAACAGCACATCTTTACTCTGGCGTGCAGGCTCAGCAGCACAGGAAGGAGGATGCCTTGCCATCATTTTGCTCTCCTTTATCATCAAGAAGCACTGGCGAAGACTTACCAGCTCAGTCTCACAGGACAACAGCTCTAAGGTGCCCTCCTCTCTGGTCCCCAGACAGGAGCAGGACTGGTGGGCTTCTGAGATCAGAAGAGATGAGATGCAGCAAAGCCTAGTACTACTGTAAGCTGCAAAGGATCCTTACATCAAAACAAAACAAAAGAAAAAAAAACCTCCCACCAAAACCATATGCTACCTACGAACTAGCGCAAACCTTCAGGCAGGCGGAGATCCCTAGGAGGCGAGAAAGACTGCTGAACTTTCCCTAGTGACTTTGAGGATATTTGAAAGGGAAAACCAGCAATTAGTAACTCATGGTCTTTGAGAGGAGCTGCGTGGTCACCCATTCCTCATTTCTGTCTTTCGTGCAGAGTTATCCTATTCAAAAACTGAATCCAAGAGGTTAAGAGGCCTCTCGGGAAGAGGGGAAGGAAGATGGGCTGCAAAGATGTATATGGACATCGTATATGTAAGAAGTGCAGTTATTGCCAAAATTCCCTCCTCGTCAGAGTGCCTGTCCCCTTGCATCCCTCCAGGCCCAGGTGACACCTTTCAACACCCTGCACCTTGGTAGATAACCTAGAGGACCAACACAGGGTCACCCTGATGCTCAAACTCACAAATTCTCATCGTGCTTTCACTGCCTGGTGAAACCGTGAATGCAGATGGCAACCAGGAAAACTTCAGACAAACCCATTTTCTTACAGGTGACCTGCTTGAGCCTGACTTCAGCGTCCTCCAAGCTAGCAGCAACTCCTCCCTGACCATCCGAGAGGTCTCCTCGACTCCATGGGCGCAGCACTCAGTGCACAAGCCTATACACCCACACTGAAGCTCCTTGAGATATTTCCTAGAGACGCAAAGGGATCTTCTGGTTAGTCCTGTGCAAATAAAAGTAGCAGCAGTCATCTGACCTCCAAGCTTTGCCTAAAAGGCCTTGCCTGACCTCCAAGGCCTAAAAAGCCTTTACAGTACCCACTGAAGGAAAAAACCATACTGATTTCCCGATCCCTACCAAAGTTATGTGCCGTTTTCAGGAGAACTGACATGAGCTTTAAAGATGACATTATGGGAAAGATAAGGGACACCCAGAACTGCAAAGGCCTGAATCTCCCCTGCCAGTTGGTCTTCACAAAAACATGAAGCAAAAAGCATGTTACCACAGCTGCTCTTAGGTCAAAAATATTGTATCCCAGCCTCACTGATTCCTAGGAAGAGTCTGAAAAAGTGCTGGAGAAGCCTCAAAGCAACAGGGAGAGCAAGGAGACCTACAGCAACGGCATATGAGTTCCTGCCGAGTTCCTACAGAAAACCATCAGACAGCTACTTTAAAGTTTTACAAGACAAAAAGATTTATTGGGAATGAGCCTGCCCCAACAGATCGACTGGGCTGAAGATGTCCACTTGGTCAGAGGGACCAAGGAACTTCATATGAAGGACCTTCTGAACATTCTGGGCTCCCCGGTTCAAGAAGGACAGGGAACTGCTGGAGAGGGGACAGCAAAGGGCTACCAAGATGCTGAGGGGACTGGAACACCTCTCTGATGAAGAAAGGCTGAGGGATTTGGCTCTCTTCAGTCTGGAAAAAAGACGACTGAGGGGGGATCTTATCAATGCTTATAAACACTTAAAGGGTGGGTGTCAGGAGGATGGGGCCAGGCTCTTCTCAGTGGTGCCCAGCGACAGGACAAGGGGTAACGGGCGCAAACTTGACCATAGGAAGTTCCATCTCAACACGAGGAGGAACTTCTTTCCTGTGAGGGTGGCAGAGCCCTGGCACAGGCTGCCCAGAGAGGTGGTGGAGTCTCCGTCTCTGGAGACATTCCAAACCCGCCTGGATGCGTTCCTGTGCCACCTGCTGTGGGGGACCCTGCTCTGGCAGGGGGTGGGACTGGGTGATCCCTGGGGGTCCCTTCCAACCCCACCGTTCTGTGATTCTGTGATATCGTGCCCTTATTGCTATTAAGAGTGATGTTCCATGCTACAGAAGACGAGTGCACCACCTTCTCAATGTTCAATCCCATTTTGATGCTGCTCTCTCCATTGTGCCAGCACAGAGGGTTTGGCTTGTGCAACCAAAGTGAGCCAAATCAGGGAGCTCCTTTTAATTTTTCTGCTGGGGCTTTCAGCCACCGCTCCTTGGCGTGACTCACCGGATGGCTGCAGAAGCAGCTACATCAGCCCAAGCGAGCGACTGGCACAGAGTCTAGAATTAGCAGCACTTCATCCGAGTATGAAACCCGTGCCACAGTCTGTCTTACAGCCTTAATGACAACGGGAGAAATTCCCGCGGTGGAGATTTACAGCTCTGGCCCCTCAGGAATGACAGCTGCTGCTTCCGAGATGCGCCAGCATTTCCTACAAAAGCATATCCTGTACTTCTAAGCTGTATAAAACACAGGGTGCCTTGCCTATCTGCAACTTCAGCCCTGCTAGATAATAAACCCGGGGGAAAGCCGCCTCCTTTACAAAGCCTTAAAGAGCTTTCAAGTGTGCTATGTTTTATTCAGACTCGGGCTCTGAGTCTGGAGGAGGAGGAGGAAAAAGCAAGAGATCCTTCTCTGAGTATCACTTAGGCTAGGTGACTGCATGCAGCCCTCTGTGATTAAATCCCATCGCCGCCCCTGCTTTTTATTCACATCAGCACAAAAGCTATTGAGGTGCCGTCCACGCCGGCACGCGGGGAACAAACAACGCCTTGTTCTCCGCTTTGAACAACCAACCCACCTCTTTCGCTTACAGCTGAAGCGAGCGTGGACCCAGCGTACGCCAGCAGAGAGCTCCCGACACGGGCATCTGAAACAAACCGCTGAGTTGGGTTACCAGGGTGAGCATCTCGCCCGGCTAAACTCAACCTAGGCGGGGGTGGGAGCCAGGCACGCTGCAGGCAGAGCAGCTTTCAGGGCGGATTTTCAATGCCAGAGCAGAGCCCCTGAATTTTACTCTGCCTGCGATGTTGCTGTCAAGCGGTCACCAAAACCTGCGCTGCAAGCAAACAACCGAGCCAACTGTTTTATGCTGGCTTGTTTTTACCCTAAAACACACACCAAATGTGTTTCTGATCCGTTTACCTGTTGGACACTAGTTCTTTAAAATACTTCTATTGCATTCAAGTTTCTAAGTTACTTTTGTTTTTTCCCCCCTAGGTACTTTTTTAAAATCAGATTTTGGAAGTCTCTACATGTCAGCAGTGCATCCTCCCCGGATACACACTCCCACCCCTACGAGGCCAGGCCACGCAGATACCATTCAAGAGTGGTCTTTCGGCTTCTTGAAGACCCGGACAGGCAGAATCTTTGCTATAAAGGAGTTTGTTCAGGATGTTCATTATATGCTCCCTTCTTGCCCTGAAGAACCCACCTGGGACACAAGGCTCACAACAAGCCGCTCTCCATCCTACAGGCACACCTGGCCACACCACTGCTCACAGTTGGGTACGTGTCCCCATATACGCCTCCACTCGGTGTTCACCAGCTGCTGCTGTCTACAATCCCATTGAAGACATCCAGACCACTAAAAACCATTAACAAGAAAGTCAATCCGGACACAGATGGCACCCAGGTATCACAGATATGAAGAGCAAAGGCATTTTTTTTCACAAAAATGACTCAATCTAAGACGTGTGTATGGCGCTGGAGGCAGGGCACATCTCTCCCCCTTCTACCATTTTTCAGAGTAGCTGCGTTTTAAAATTCAGATGTCTTTGGCGGTCGACAAGTGACATGTGTTAGTTTTTAAAAATAAATTAATTGAAGGTCCCCAAGTACTCTCTGCATTGCATCTTTCACACATTCACACTAACGTAGCTGTTTTGTCTAATTTAGGAGGTTCCCGCGTGCCTTCAGAAAACGGAAAGCGTCAACTCCGAAGGAGCAGGTTGGGGACAGCAACTGTGAGATGTCACTAGGACGACGCTGGGGCTCCAGGAATGACAGGCTGGCACAGTCCCGGGCATCGTTAAGCCCACGAGCAGTTGCAAAGAGGTGATCAAAACCAACCCGTTCAAAAGAGCTGGAAGAAAAAGTTTCCCATGAAAAGCTGTAACGTGCTGAAGCCCGCGCAGGACAGATTCCCAAGCATTCAGCATTAATTTGTTGATGTGGGGAGGGAGGAGGAATAAAGAAAGGATGAAAGAGGAAAATACAACAGCCCTTTAATAATCCACAGCATTATAAGTATGCGCAGCCATCTGGTGCTGTGAACTTCTATAACCCAGTTTTTCGAATGGAAATAGCCAGCCGATTTTCCCCGTCCAAGCACCGAGTATTCAGCTAGAATAATGCAGTGAAATTACAGCAGCT